>NW_012114866.1:6641722-6673943 GCF_000951035.1 Colobus angolensis palliatus | reverse complement strand
GGCCAGGCACGGTGGCTCAAGCCTGTAATCCCAGCACTTTGGGAGGCCGAGATGGGTGGATACCGAGGTCAGGAGATCAAGACCATCATGGCTAACATGGTGAAACCCCGTCTCTACTAAAAAATACAAAAAACTAGCCAGGCGTGGTGGCGGGCACCTGCAGTCCCAGCTACATGGGAGGCTGAGACAGGAGAATGGCATAAACCTGGGAGGCGGAGCTTGCAGTGAGCTGAGATCAAGCCACTGTACTCCAGCCTGGGCGGCAGAGCGAGACTCCCTCTCAAAAAAATAAAAAAAGAAGCAGGCACCTTAGTCTTACAACCATACGATGACCTGAATGAGCAGGAAATGATTCCCCTATTGAGCATCCAGAAGGGCTACAGACTGCTGAAAGCTTTATTTTATTCTGGTGAGATCTGTACCAGACATACAGAACTGTAAGACAATAAATTTGTGTTGTTTTAAGTCATTAGGTCTGTGATAATTTGTTATGGCAGCAATAGAAAACTAATACCAACTTTGGTACCAGAAGTATATGTAACAAATACCTAAAAGTGTAGAAATGGCTTTTGAATTGGGAAGTGGGCAGAGGCTAGAAGAATGTTGAGGAACATGATAGGAAAAATCCTGGATTGATTCTAGGAAGAGATTTGCAGAAATACAGACTTTAAGGATATTTCCAGTGAAGCTTTAAAAACTTCTTAGAGAAATCTGGACTTAGAGAATGCTGAGGGTGATAGCTCAAATGGAAATGAGAAGCATGTTATTGGAAACTGTAGGAAAGGGATCCTGGTTATACAGTGGTGGGAAGCTTAGTAGAATTACACTCTGTAGTTACGTGAAAAGATGAATCTTTGGGGGTCAGAGGGCAGACTGTGGTAGGAAGAATAATGGTTCTCCAAAGAGAACATTAATCTCTAGAGCCTTAATCTCTAGAGCCTTATGTGGCAAAGGCCATTTGTGGATGTGATTAAGATCAAGGGTCTTGAGATGGGGAGATTATCCTAGGTTATGTGGGTGGGCCCAATCTAATCACATGAGTCCTTAAAACTAGAAGAGAAAGGCAGAATAGAGATGGAACATGAAAAGGACTTGAGTGCCATTGCTAAGATTTGAAAATGGAGGAAGCAAATTTGTCATAGCAGTAATATAAAGCTAAAACAGAGGACAAGAAACAACATGCAGCTTTAATAGAGGACAGGTAAAAGACAAGGGCCACCAGTTTGAGGATTCTGTCAAAGATTCTTTGGAATAAAACAACTACTCAGCAACAACAACAACAACCCACTGAGTGCCTGTTATTGGCCAGGTTGTGTGCAAAGTGCATTTATGTAATTCCATCTCATTGAATCCCTGTAAATAGTTTGAGATAAAGGTATGATTATTTTTACTCTGTAGATAAAGAACTTGAGAACTTAAGGTTTTAATTCTAATTCTCACAAAAACCTTATGTGATAAATATAGTTTTCCCGATTTTAGGATAAAGAAGCTGAGATACAGAAGAAGCAGCCCTTTCCTTCTCTAAAATTGCAAATCACTCTGCTCTTTTACCTCTCTGGAAAGCCTACAATTTCTAGTCTTGAGTGGAAATATGTCTCATCTCCTTTACTACATGAGAAACAACATCAGGGGCTCCCAGATCAAGTGTCAGCACAGAATTTTCACAGATGGATTTATAAATGAACAAATGAATCAGCAAATTACTCCTTTCATGCTGTGAACTTGTTTGGTCTAGGGAGGCCTTTGTTTCTCTGACAACATTAAGACCAAAGGAACAGAGTGCTTTGACTTAATTTCCTTCATTTCTTGAAGTTGAGGCCTCTGCTTGATTAGAGGAGACCTGGTCCTCCCCTTTCTATGCAGCAAGAGAAAGAACAATAGCAACAGAAAATAAAGTCTGCTCTCTGCTCCATCCCACTGTGCCTGGCTTGGACACATAAGAGCCATTTTCACATTGTCAAGCACATATAAACAGTGCAAGAAGCATAGATGTTGGAGTGAAGAAACACACGGTTAAGTCAGTCCACTCTTTCTAGCTGATTGTCATTCAGAAAATAAGTGGAGTAATCTTAACTTCAGTTTTATCTATAAAATGAGGTTTATCATTCCTACATCTCACATATTTGCAGAAATTCAATGAGATGATATAGGAAGAGCATTTCACATAATAACTGGCAAAACAGAAGTTCCTTTATTTCACCTCCTCTCTACTCTAAAGATGAGCAAGTGTCCCACAAATACTGGAAGGGGGATGAAACATGGATGGTGATTTTTCAAATGTGACATAAAAATGCGTACGTAGTAAACTTCTTCAAAACATTTTCTCACTAGAGGGGTATGGGAAAAGATGCTGGGAGCAGAGAGATCTAAACTTTAGTTGCTCTTATTTTATAAAAATAACATTTTTCTATTTGTATTATCTTCTTAAAAACAATCATTCGCCCACTCATGCATTTAGTGAATATGTGTTTTGATAACAGAGGAGGCACCCTGGAAGTAAAAGGAAGCTTAGATGGAGTGAGGAGTACAGATTTCTAGTCCTGGCTTCAACATAATTCGCTATGTGAGTAAGGTACTTAACATCTATGGGCTTCAGCTTCTATAATAATTAATAGACCAACTGCATTTCTCTAGGATGTATTCAACTGTGACCCAAAAGATAGCTTCCAAAATGTAGGCATTATTCTCATTCTGTCAAAGGGAAGATTTATTATGTTTCATGGATTGTATCACATGGGTTATACCATTTAATCGACCTTGTAAAGCAGATTTGTATTCTTTAAAGATACTCTTCTTATTACAACAGACTGCTTCTATGTTTTGAGGGTGTTGGGAAATGTCCATTTCTATTGTTCCTAAAAAATCAGGCAATCACTGTCATGACTGCAGATAGAACTAATTAGACACCAACCAGAGGTCCTTACAGCTTGGGCCTCCCTGCAGCTATAGCTTTTTTATTATAATCAAGGAAGAAGCATGACTTCCAGGGGCAACAACCGTCTCTTTCTCTCTCTTAAGTCCTCAGTGCTCCCGATTCCCCAAGAGACATGGTATGAGCAGATTTCACATGTCCGGAGGCTTGCATGTCGATCACTTTGGACAACTCATCATCAGAGTCTCCCGGGACGGGGCCAACTTGAGCCCACCTTCTCTTTCAGGCTGTCCTGGCAGTCTATCAGATTGGTTGACCCTCCAGTGTTGACTGATAAGTCTCTTATCTGAGGGAAACAGAGGCAAATCTGAACTTGTGCAGAGCCAGAACTCACTGGACCACAGTGAATGGCATTTCAGGTTTCAGGGTTGGGTGAGGCTGCAAAGATTAATCATTTTAAAATCATTTTCCTTTCCCCCAAATGCCATCAGCTGGCTACTCAAAAAATGAAATGTGGGTAAGAGGAAGATGGCTTGGATGAAGAGCCCAGGTTTTATGACACTTTCAAGAGCTCTTATGTTCTGGGTCTGTGTATTAGGCAATTGAGATATGTTAACTGAGATATTTCAGAGAGACTGACACAGCCCTGATTACGGTCTTTTATTTCTGACTTGAGCTGAAAATGTAGATCAAGCTTTGATATTCACCTTTCAATATCTTACTGCTATTAGTTAGTAAACTTGGGGTGGGAAAAAGAAGAAATATCCTGGCATGGAATTTTATTATTGCTAATACACAATTATCATTAAAACATTTAAGTTTATATATGCATGACTCATGTAAAGATCATGAGATGGGAAACTCAGATAGTCCTGGATTCAAATATTAGCTTGCTATTTTAAGCTGCAGTATGAGTTTCAGCAAATTACTTCATATCTTTGTATCTGGGCTTCCGTATATGCAAAATGAGGGGCAAGAATCCCTGTCCAACAGGGTCCTTATGAGAATTACACATGAGAGCTTTTAGAATCCAGTAGGTACTCAATATTTGTTAATTGAGTCTAAAAAATCTAAATTTTTTCCCCTACAAATTCTATACCCTGGTTCTAGTGTTACTCACTGGAGTATAAACAAATTAAGTCTACCTCTGCTAACCAGTAGCACTCTTTTAAGTGTTTATGGACTGACAAATGATAAAGCTAGTACGGTCCTTAGCTCAGCGGAGGTGCTGGATAAAGCTCATTTTACTCATGAGTATATGAAAAATGGGAGAAAGACATTCAAGAGCATCTGAAATGACTCCTCCAAATCCTTAGTACCATCATAGTAGCTTATCAGGATAAGTAATGAAATTTACACACCACAATATCAGAAAGTTGGGCAATCACTTTGCCTGCCCCAATACTGAGTTTGTTATTTTGCCTATGATTTTTCTGAAAACTGGATGGAAACTATAGGCTGTATGGTAGCAGGAAAAGACCTGATATTAGGGAACTCACCCTTCTAAATCTCATATGCCTATAAAGTTTCCCAACATCACCTGTTGACTAGAGATAGAGAGGACATATGGTTCCTTACTCACCCAGGCAAAAGCATTGAGTTCAGAATGTAATCAAACTCCCACATATGGAAATGAGATAATATTCATTTAAATATTAAATGTGACATTATTTTCATAGTATCTACTATGTGCCAGGCACTCTATTGTTTGTTGGGACTCAGCAAAGGCTTTCTTCCTACAATTGCACAGCTTGATGTTTGGTTGGGAATATGGGTAAGAAGGTACATTGATTTGGCCACTCACTTACTCATTTTCATTCAGCAAATACTTTTAAGCATTTACTATGTGTCAATGATGGTTCTAGGAGCTTGGGATCTATTAGTGAATAAAAACAGATAAAAATTCCTGCCTTCATGGATTTTATATTCTAGTAAGAGGAGATGGGCAAAAAACAATAAACATAATAAATAGGCAAATAGTATGATAGGTTAGGAGTTGATTATTGCTATGGAAAAAGTTAAAAATAGAGCATGGTAAGGGGGATCAGGATTCTGAGATAGAGTAGGACTATGGTGGCAGTGAAGGCTGCATTTTTAAATGGGGTGTTTTTTTAAGGTAGGACTCGCTGAAAAAGAGATATTTGAGGCAAGGCTTGAAGGAAGTGAGGGAGTTAGATATGCAGGCATCTGAGGGAAGAGTGCTCTAGGACGGAACAACCAGTGCAAAGGCTGTAAATACAGTTACAGTTGAGTCTGATATGTGCTGTGTTAGGAATTAGCATAGGGTGCTGCTCCGGGATTGTAGTGCTCCTAGGAAGTCTCATAAAGAAGTTGGTGAATGGAGAGACGATTCATCATGATTTACTAGCAGAGGGGTGGTAGCACACCTGCCCACCCCTCCCTACTGAGCAGCCTTATCTTTCAGCAATTTTCTTAATGGAAGCCTCCTCTGTAATAATAGTAATCTCATATTCTTGAGGCCTCAGCTTCCTTCCTTCAGCCTCTCCCACTTCCTAAGTCTCATTGGAAACATGCTCGTGAGCTGGACCACTGAACAGCTTTTCTTCTTTCAGACACACATGACCACAATTAATACAGTGCAAATCAAATTCTTGGCCAAGAATTTTTTCTAACATTGTTATGAAAGTAGAAGTATTGATTATTATAAAAGAATTCTGCAACTTTCATTCTTTGAAAACCATGACTTTCTCTGGGAATCCTTCCTGAATCTATCTAGATAGGGCTATTTCTTCCACTCTCTGTGCCACATTGCAACCTTGTATGTGCTCTTATTCTTGTGCTTAGCAGGCTACATTTCAGTTGATTCATCTGCAGGTCTATCTTTCCTTCTAGATTTCTTGACTCATCAGAGTTAGGTAGAGTCTTACTCACCTCTGTATCTCTTGCAAAGAGGAAAAGGTGCTCACAAAACCAGGCTAAATTGAACTGAACTAAATTCAGAACACAAACTGTCTGAACTTCAGAAAACTGCCTTATCTTGTTTGGTCTCTTAAAGTTTCCCCATCTGTAAAATGGGATTAAAATATTGTATTTCATCAACTTAAAGATTTTAAAAAATTTTTATGTCTAAAATCAGGATGTTTCTCCACCATCAATGCCATCTCATAATTTAACTGGCAGAATTTTCCCTTTCTTGGTAACACATAGGGTACATCTTACAATCAAGGACAACCTAGATTCAATTAAACATGGTAGAAACTATCTCACAAGTTGTTGTGAAGATTAATGAATTATAGATGAAAAGGCCTCAGATCAATACTTGAAATAAAGTAAGAAGTAAGCACTGTGCATGTGTGTGTGTGTGTGTGTGTGTGTGTGTATGTGTGTGTGTTTGCTGCTGCTGTTGTTGTGCTGTTATATATTGTAAGTCATTTAGAATCACCCCATCATTCTCTTCTCTTCTTGTACACATTTTTGCAAATACTTTTAGCACTCTTTCCTCAGTGACTGTTCAAAAAGCGCTGACAGCTCAAATACTGTGCTGCAGTCTGACTTTCTCACTGTAAGGTTCTGTTCAGTAGCTCTATTTAATTGAATAAAATGTCTGTAGAATATGTCCCCAGCATTTGCCAATAGTTCAGAAATTTAGAGGGAAAAACCTAAAGAGATCCAGTACATTATGTTTATACTTTTAGTATTTATAGTTTATGTGAATATTATTAGTATTGTATTCCAATAGCAGTCTTTTTTTTTCTTTTATCTTTCTTTTTTTTTTTTTGGGTGAGATGGAGTCTCGCTCTGTCACCCAAGGTGGGATGCAGTGGCGCAATCATAGCTCATTGCAAACTCAAACTCTGGGGCTCAAGGGATCTTTGCCTTCCTCCTGAGTAGCTGAGTAGTAACCATGCCTGGCTAATGTTTGTATGTTTTGCAGAGGCTAGGTCTTGCTTTGTTGGCCTAGGTTGGTCTTGAAGACCTAGGTTCAAGCAGTCCTCCTGCCTTGGTCTCCCAAAGTGCTGGGATTACAGGAGTGAACCACCACACCAGGCCTATAGTCTTTAAACTTTAGCACTTAAGTTTTCAAGCTGGGACATTTTTCCACGCACCTAGTGTAAGTCATCCATACAACTATTCATTAATTTATTGGACACTGGCAACATGTTTGGCAACAGGATAATGGAAAATGTTTGTAAGACCTGGGAACACTTCTTTTGCTATTTACTTGCTCTGTGGCTATAGACAAGGTTCTTAAATTCTGTTTCCTACTCTGTAAATTAGACTAATCCTGCCTGAATAGATAGTTTGAATTTATCGAGGTAACATATGTAAAACTCCTATATCAGGAGGCTGGTATATAGATAAATGAAAAATTGTAATAATAATATGTATCAGCACAGAAACCTATGTTTCAACTTGACTTTTATGGGATGCAGTAATGATTTAGTACAAATTTGCATTTATTTTAATATTGATCTATCTAACAATATTTACCTGGTCCTTCCTCAGTGCCAGATCTGGGACTAATGGTTCTATTGTCAATAAATACTATGTGAGCTTGGAGCAGAAGATGTTCCATGTGGGCTGGACTGACTGGGCAATGGGTCTTGCTCTACTCCACAGTACTCTCTTTCCAGTTGGTAAAGCAGTCAGAGACTGTAGGACTGCTCTGAAAATAGTCAATACAGTGTAACTTTTAGATGCCTGACACCACGCACTCATGGCTTCAGTCATATTCAATAAATGCTAATTATGTGCCATGCATTATGTTAGGTATTTGGGGATACAGTGTGAAAAGAGAAACAAGGCACTTTTGGAATTTAGAGACAAAACAGATGTAGAAGAAATAATTACCAGTACAACACATCATAAAAAGCAGATGGGCAAGTAATCCATGAGAGTATACAGTGGAGAGAAATGGAAACTATTCTGGAGGGAACAGGTTGGGACGGCTTCCAAAAGGAGCTGCTGTCTAATCTGAGCACAGCAGGAGCAGCAGGGTGGGCAGAGGGAGCTGCACAGGCAGAGGCTCTGCAGTGGGAAACGGCAGGCAGCAAACCTGAAAGAAGATCAATGTCCGGGACAGTCCAAGATGAGACCAGAGGGAAGGAGAAGCCAGGTCATGGAGAATCCTGTAGGTCTTATGAAGGATACTTTCTTTTTTTAGAGTAATGGGAAGCCATTGGGGATTTTAAACAGATGTGAGATGATCAGATTTACATTGAAAACAGATCTTTCTGGCTTTAGGGCGGAGAATGGATTGGAGAACCACAGATTGGGCAAGACAGGATGCTGAGATCCCAGGTAGTGGTGAAAGGTAGCAATCCAAGTGATGATGATTTGGTTAGAGTGGTGGCAATAGGATGGACAGACAGAGGTCTCAGATACTTACTTTGGCCAATACCTATCTGTTTGTCAGTCTGTCTGTTTCTCTCACCAAAATCTATGGGCAATGTTTTCAAAATTTTATTACCAGAATAAATCATTTTTTTCTTCAAAAGGAAGCTTCTAGAAATATAAAAATAAAACATTTAATTGCAGACAGGGGAAACAGAATTTCTGGTTTCTGTTCCACTCCAAATGTAGAGCATCCCTCAGGTCCCTAAGAAGAATTTTGAGTCTACTGAAATCAGAGCTTGAAACTCTTCAATCTAGTACTTAGTTCCCAAACACTGTAAATGAAGAACATCTTCTCTTCTTTTATTGATACCATGACATCTCTAAACCTGTTTCCAATCTCAAACAATCATTTCTAATCTCACAGACATCTATTTGTTTCCCAAATGAAAGCTTGATGGCAATTCTCCTTGGAGCATTTTTAACAAATTCAACAAATCTCCTTGAGATTACCAGAGTAACACCAGGGTGTCCCAAAGTCTAATTACAGGAACTCTGCAGGATGGAACTGTGATTAGTCCTCACAGGAGTAACCACAGCCACTCAACATAATTCAATAGCTATTTATGGCATGTGTTTTGAGGAGAAGACTTCTTTCTGCTCAGAGGCTGTTTGTATTAATAAGCAGAAGGTGGTTCCTTGGAAGAAGAGAAATCTTGTTCGAAGTTTGATACATTCATAGAGAACAAGAGAAATTTCCTAGGAGGAAATCAACACCACATCCAGTGAAACATGTGTATGGACTGAGGGCAATTTGACAAGTGGGGAAACATTTCTACTGAGAAGAAAAAAAGAATGAGACATTTCTATTTGATATATACATATTTTCAGCTTTGTCCTTTTTCTTTCTTTCTTTCTTTTTTGAGATGGGATTTCACTCTGTCACCCAGGCTGGAGTGCAGTGGTGTGATCTTGACTCACTGCAATCTCCACCTCCTGGGTTCAAGTGATCCTCCCATCTCAGCCTCCTGTGTAGCTGGGACCACAGGTGTGCACCAAAACTGCCAGCTAATTTTTGTCTTTTTTGTAGTGATGGTGTTTTGTCATGTTGCCCAGGCTGGTCTAGAACTTTTGGACTCAAGTGATCCTCCTGTCTCAGCCTCCCAAAGTGCTGGGATTACAGGCATGAGCCACTGCACCCAGCCCAACACCGTTTTTTGCTTGTTAGCAAAAGCTCGGCTTTGATAAGGAAGTAATCGGGAAACCTGAAGTTGGCCAATCAGCTCTGCTAGAAGCGTATAAATTAGGCAGGAAAGCATGAGAGAAACTCAGCCACATTAATTATTGCTACAAAAGTCAGCATCCAGTGGAAGGCAAGCTGGGATGATGCGGGGAAGATGATTAGACAAGGAACCGGAGGTAAAAGGCATTCAGGCTGTCTAAGTGACCCCTGGCCAGTGGTGCTTCAAACCAGCAAGATCCAGAACTCTAATTATCAACCCATAATATGAAGCCATGACTGCCATTTTCCATTCCACAATCTCAACATCCATGATTATAACAGTTGTCTGGGGACCACCTTGGAATTGGCCTATGTCCCTTTACTTGTTCTCTGTTTTCTCTTCTCACCTGGGCCCCAGTATTTCTTAAGTGTTTCTTAAGAGCTCCAAATAGTGTGTTCAGTGCTGAAGGTAAAAGATGAACAAGATGGCATCTCTGCCTTCACAAAATTTATGACACTAATAGGCAAAAAAGGGCCGGGCGCGGTGGCTCAAGCCTGTAATCCCAGCACTTTGGGAGGCCGAGACGGGCGGATCACGAGGTCAGGAGATCGAGACCATCCTGGCTAATACGGTGAAACCCCGTCTCTACTAAAAAAGTGCAAAAAGGTGGCCGGGCGAGGTGGCAGGCGTCTGTAGTCCCAGCTGCTCGGGAGGCTGAGGCAGGAGAACGGCGTAAACCCAGGGGGCGGAGCTTGCAGTGAGCTGAGATCCGGCCACTGCACTCCAGCCTGGGCGACAGAGCGAGACTCCATCTCAAAAAAAAAAAAAAAAAAAAATAGGCAAAAAAGTACTGTAAGCAAATTCTTTCTATTTGGTTTGTTAAATGCAACAATAAAAGCATGTGCAATCTGTAGAGAAAAGCAAGGGCAGTCTACTCTGAATGACGAGGTGATGAGATGACAGATTCCTGTTCTGCAAGACCCCAGGCTGCTTTTGATGGTACTAGGAGTTAAACACAGAGCAAAGGGAAAATGTTCTGTAACCTAAGTTTGGGGTGATACCTTTAAAGTTGAGATTTCATCTGTCTTTAGGAATTTCTCATTACCTCCAATTTTAGCAGGGATATTTGACACAAACTGCAAAGAATTATTAATCCTCTAGGCTCTACATCATGGCAATACACTTGGCCAATGTGCTTCCTGTCTTGAATCAAAGGTTAGAAATGATAGATAAATGAAACTTGCAAACAGGCTTATGTTGCTTGTAGGTGTTTCATCTTTGAGTTTTAGGCATAACAGCAACTGGCAGTGGAATAATTAAGTAAAATGAATACTTGATTCCTGTCAAGTTTGCCAAAAAGAAAGCAGGTATTGGGTTTTGAAGAAATGCCCTACAGACTGGTAATCTGGGGTGGTGGGGAGGAGGAGTTCCTGTTTTACAGATGGGTGAGCGTTCTAAGGGAACTAACTTGTTGTGAAGTTAATCAAGGCAGACTGTTTGTCAAGGAAGAGGCTTATTGCCTAGGACAGATTTAGATCAATTCTGGCAGGAAGGAATATCCACAAGGGGCCTTTTTCAATTTTATTTAATCAGTTAGAGAAGATGGAGTTACCAACTCCAAGCAGAAGGAGAATATGGAATCTATAGGATAGGCAGAGAAATATGTATTCAAGTGAAGTAATTTGTTTGATAATCCACAGACATGTGAGTTTCTGTAATTTCTTGATAAAGTCATATAGTTCATAATTTCTGCAAAGTGGCTTTAGTTGTAGTCCCTTACTTAATCCAAAGTCTCCCACTGGGATTTTATGTTTCTTCGCTGTTCTGTCTCTCTCATTCCTCTCAACTTTTGCTTTCAGAATCTAATACATTTAATACATCTTCCTATTCACTTTAAATAATTCCTTAGTGTTGTTTTGATAAAACTGTCAGAAATTTTAACAATTTTTTATTTAAAAAACTTTTATTTTATTGCCTTATGTCAATCTTTATAGACATACAACATGAAAATACATGTTATATATTTTTTTCAGGCAAAGATGCCCTAGTCTACCTACTATCTGTTAGCATGGCATTCAAGAGGAGTAGAAAGTGAGGAAGAAAACTAACAGTTATTGAATGCCTGCTATTGGTTAACCACTACAATAGGCACTTTATATACATTGGCACTGAATAATAAGAGGACTGTAAATTTGTTACCATTCTACCTATCTTACAAGTTTAAAAAGGTGAGGTTCACAGACATCAAGTTCACCTAGCATGTAAGTGGGAAAGTTAGGAATTAAACCCAAATCTGTTTGTGTTATGTGTCTGGACTTGTCACTGTATCTCTGCCTCTGGAGGGCATCTTTTCTCCCAGAGAGGATCACATCATTAGCCCTCAGAGGTTGACTGACTAATTAAAGCTTCTACTTTCATGGTAACTTCCATTTGCCCAGCATACATGAATTAACTACCTACTTCCCCTAAAAAACAGTGCTAGATGCCGTGTGTGTGTGTGTGTGTGTGTGTGTGTGTGTATGTGTGTGTGTGTATGAGTAAAATCTGGCCCCCTCCATCAACAAGACTCTCATCTAGCATGGCAGATAGTCATGTGCACAAATACAGGGCAAGACATACTGTAAAAGATGCCTAAGGGAATGATAAATGACATGCTACTGAATAAATTGAAGAAGAAGTAATATTAATTCCAATCAAGGGGAACAAGACAAGGCTTCATGGAATAGGTAGTATTTGTTGCAAGCCTAGAAATGAATACAAGTTGGCCAAAGAAAGATGAAAATAAAAGCATTGGAGGTTGAGGAAACAGAATGAACAAAAGCATCAACTTATAAAAGAATGCACTTGGTTTAGGAAATTATGTATTGTCCAGAATCTCTGGAGTCTAGTGGGTTTGCTTGGGTGTGTAGCGGGGAAATCTGCCTGGAAAAGTAGATGGAGACCTGATCAGGGCTTTCAAATTTGTCATTCTGCATGTGAAGGGAGCATTACTCACATAATCTCACTGTTCCTGTTGTGTGTATCAACTGCCTTGAGGTAAACAGTAGCTTTTTATTCCTTTAGGCATGAGATTCAATGAAAGCACTTTGTTTTGGATATGGTGTTAGTGGAGAAATCAAGCAGGCAGTTGGAAATGAGAATTTAAACTTAGGATCAGGTTGGGGCTAGAGACAGATTTAAGTTATTGGTCCATAGTTGATCATGGAAGCCATGTTTGGCCATTTATCTTTCTCTCTCAAATTAACAGAATTCCAAGTTTTAACCAGGTACTTTGCCATGTAGCTAAAAGACCATATTTCTTTGCATCTAGCTATATCCATAATACTATAATCTGACACATGAAATGTAAGCGGTAGGGGTATATGATACTTCCAGAAAGTCTTCTTCAAAAGAAGAGGTCATATTTATCTTCCAAGTCATTTGCTTTTTGCAAAGGAAATGATGTTTGGCACTTCAGCAGCCAAACTGAACACTAAAGACAAAGACCACACCCTAAGAATGGTGGATAAGGGTACTGGAAGGAACCTGGATGTCCTTGGTAAATCTGTAGAGCTGCCATACTCACCCTGAAGAGCCTACCCTGATGCTTCTTATATATGAGAAAGAAAGTAACTTCTTGTATAAATCACTGCTATTTTGGTATTTTTGGGCTTTTTATATGTAGTCAAACTTAATCATTACTGATATATGGTGAAATTAGAAGAAATGTTCAATAGAGTATAATGAAAGAGAGGGGAAGGATGGGGGCTGAACTTTGCTTTTTTTTTTTTTTTTCCTTTTTGAGATGGAGTCTCACTGTTGCCCAGGCTGGAGAGCAGTGGCAGGATCCTGGCTCACTGCAACCTCTGCCTTCCGGGTTCAAGTAATTCTCCTGCCTCAGCCTCTGGAATAGCTGGGATTACAGGTATGCACCACCACACATGGCTAATTTTTGTATTTTTAGTAGAAATGGGGTTTCATCATGTTGGCCAGGCTGGTCTCGAACTCCCCACTTCAGGTGATCCACCCACCTCAGCCTCGTAAAGAGCTGGGATTATAGGTGTGAGCCACCGCAGCCGGCCTGAATTTTGAAGAGTGCCTACATTTGGAGGAAAAGTACAAGAACATAGAGAGTTGAGAGTCAAAGCTAGATTAAAGGTGGATGTTGATGTGAGTTTGTGTTGGAGGAGTGGGTTGGGGATGGTGGTGGAAATTCTATTCAGTCTAAAATGTCTGTTTCTCAAAATAAGAAATAAAGGGCTGATTATGGAACCACTAAAAACTGGAGGGATCCAGGCTACTGCCAAGACAGAGGATTAGGTTATATATGTCTAATTTCTGCACCTTAACTTTCCAATCTGTTAATTCATTCCATTGCTGGCATAGAATTATCAGGGATTTTCTTCCACAGGGAAGGGAAAGTCAAGAGTGGGAAAAATGTATTTCCCACCAATAAAACAGGGTCTTTGATTATAACTATGCTTAAGAATAAGTCCTCTGGAAATCTTTTTTTTTTTTTGCCCTGTGTATTAGTCCATTCTTACATTGCTATAAGGAAATACCTGAGACTGGGTAATTTATTAAGACAAGAGAATTAATTTGCTCACAGTTCCACAGGTGATAGAGAAAGCATGATGCTGACATCTGCTCAACTTCTAGGGAAACCTCAGGAAACTTACAACCATGGCAGAAGGAGAATGGGAAGTAGGCTCATCTTACAAGGTCAGAGCAGGAGCAAGGGGTCGGGGGAGGTGCCACACACTTTTAAATAACCAGATCTTGTGATAACTCTATGAGAACAGCACCAAGAGCATTGTGCTAAATCATTCCCGAGAAACCATCCCCATGATCCAATCACCTCCTATCAGGCCCCACCTCCAACATTACAATTCAACATGAGATTTGGGTGGGGACACAGAGCCAAACCATATCACCCTGCGTCTGACGCCATAAATGAATACCCCTTCTTTGTTCTAGCAGAGGCTATGTGAAGGATAAAACCCACCCATCCATGACTCGGAGGGGTTAGTGGTGAGTTATTTATTGCCTGCTCCCTGTCTCTTGTGCTCTACCTGTGCGTGCTGCATCCCATGGACCTGAAAGATCCTGGCACTGGCAGTCATTTGTAAGGAGACTGCAAGGAAAGAGTCTCTGTAAGTTCTGCAAGTGAAGAGTAATTTTGGTTTTCCTTAAAGATCATAGACTCTATTATTTGTACTGTAGCTTACTGGAAAGAGTTTTCCAGAGGCTCCAGTCTGTTTGTTAATTATTATTTTTAAAAATCACACACAATGCTGAGAGTTGTTGACAAAGCACCTTTGCCTGTGTTATTTAGTCTTTGTGGTAGTCCTTTGGAATAAGCAATGTTATTCCCTTTGATTTACACTGAGACCTAAAGAAGATGATGAAGAGAAGGTAGATTACAAAGATAATATAAATAGCTAATAGCTATCATTTACTGAATTACTAGTAAGTACCAGGTAGGGCAGTAGGAACATAATATTTTTCTAACATACACAATAATCCTGCAAGGTTGGACTTAGTATTTCTATTTTTTTTTTTTTTTGAGATGGAGTCTTGCTCTGTTGCCAGGCTGGTGTGCAGTGGTGCAATCTCAGCTTACTGCAAGCTTTGCTTCCCAGGTTCAAGCAATCCTCCTGCTTCAGCTTCTCAAGTAGCTAGAATTACAGGTGCCCGCCACCACACCCAGCTAATTTTTGTACTTTGAGTAGAGATGGGGTTTCACCATGTTGGCCAGGATGGTCTCGATCTCTTGACCTCGTGATCTGCCTACCTCAGCCTCCCAAAGTGCTGGGATTACAGGTGTAAGCCACTGTGCCTGGCCTTAGTATTCCTGTTCTGTAGATAATAAAACTGTGATTCTAAGAGTTAAAAGTGACACTTTAACTCTTAGAATCATCACAAGCTTTACATTAATTGAACATGACACTAAGGGAGCATTTGTGGTGCACTGAGACTCACCCCTTGCAGCATTTTGATTCACATAAATGTCATAATTGACCTTGTGATGCCCCAGGGCGGGGGTACCATTTACCGCTGACCACCTTGGGAAGTTGTTAGATGGTGATGATCCTAGTACAGGCACTCAGTTCATTGAGACTCTGGAAAGAAGTCTGAGATAGAAATACAAGGCTATAATCGGTAATCATTATTAAGGCTTTTATTTGAATAATGAGAAGAATATTTAAAGAACAGGGAAAATGGCTGGATTTTACTGGTTTATTTTTATTATTGTGCCAATAGAATTTATATTGTTTCTAAGCAAATAGGTACATATCAGTACAATCTGTGTTTTCAGTATATTGAAAAAATACATAGCTAAGGAAAATATAACTTGGTGAGGTTGAAGTAGATTTCTTTGATAAAATTTTGTTGTTCTTTCACATTGCTTTTTATTCTAATTAGAAATCAAGGTTAAACTAATATGGAACAAATCTGGATGGCAAACTCCACTTCTTTACATTTCTGGAACACCTTACCAATCTGCATCTGGTCTTAAGATTTCCTTAGTAGGTTGTTCTCTGCACATGGGGAGTTGGCAGTAATGTTTCTGTTTCTGTTTCCCTAATTCTTTACTACTGGCTTTAACTTTGAAACTTCTAAAAAATTGTTCTTTGATCATCCCCTTACTAAAGGAGTGAAGGGTCTTGCAAATAAAATCCACAGGACTTTGGGATGCTTCTGACAGGGTTTCTTAATCAAGAAAAGTCATTGGAAGTGTTAACATAGCTACAGGTGAGGGTGTTGGAAGTTCATGCTTCACCTTACCTGCTCTCTACATTCTAAAAGTTGCAGAAGTAAATTCTAAAACACAACTTTCTGTAAAACTTAATGATGGGACTGAGGAGTACAATCACGTTAAAAGCTACTTTTATATAGCAACTACTAGGTGCTGGGTCCTCTGCTAAGTTCTTCACAGGCATTATCTTGAGTTCTCAAGGGAGAACTCAAGAATCCTACAAGGGAGTAGGGTTTAAAAAATCCTTCTTTTATAGATGAGGAAATTAAAGCCTAGAGAGGCATTAGCCAAGATCCATCTGATTAAAAATGAGAGCTTATCTTGCAGAGTCATTATGAGGATTCAATGAGATTGTATTTATTTACCAAATGTTTGGCATGGTATAGGGTTGCTGTTTAAATAATGTTCATCTTATTTCAATGTCTCTTTCACATTAGTCTCAAGCACTTCACTGTCTTCGTAGCATTTGGGTTCTTGAAATCTGTCTGACAGAAAACTGACAGTGATATTATCCATTGTTTTGATTTATTTTTTATCAAATAGCAGATGATTAGACTGTTGGCCAGAATTTTTCAATTGCTCATCATGGCCCTGTTCCAATATATTATTGGAAATCAGTAATATAATCCTAATTTTTCATGTGGTTTTTTTTTGGTTTTCTATGATAAAATCATTGGTGGATATGTTTATGTTGGATACAACAAATTTGAAGTGTATGAATGTCCTCTTGTGACAAGGTAAGGTATTAGTCAGGCATTCTTTTTAAACTTCCACCCAATTACTTATTTTAGAAAAATGTTAAATTCATTAGATGAAAATTAAAAATATTCACAAGTGTCCTAAGATACCACGGAAAGGAGCACGATACAGTGCACTGGAATGGGGAGTCAGGAGCCCTAGATCTCTGTCTTGCCTCTGTCCCTGACTAGCTGGTGGCCTTGCCTAAGACACACATCCCCTCATTGCTTCACAAGGTTGCTACCTGTAAATTGCACATTTCAATCCAGGATCTAAGTTTCATTTTCTGTTTAACTGCTCATAATAACCCAAAATTTCTGAGGGGAAATTCTGCTGCTTTGGTAGGTAACATATGGGCAAAGGGAAAAATTCTGGTACCTATGCTTCTGGGTTTTACTGAGGGATCTAACCCTCCATCCACTGATAAAATTCTTTTAAGAAAGTTATATGAGTGAATGATTGTTTGCATTTATTATTAGTGGGTTATCTACTTGTTTAGAGAAGATTGATGGTCTTGCAACAAGGATTAAATAAAATTGTTCCATCTCTCATAATGTCTTATCATGCCTCCCCATTCATCATCATCATGATCCTTATGCTGGTTGAGACAAAAAGTTAATCAGCCACAAACAAACACAAGAAGAATTTCTTCTTTTTCTGCACTGATTGGATCAAAGAAGGGGACTTGCAAGTATCTTTTAGTCATAGTTTACAAAGAACTTCATTCCAAGTTGCCATTGCACTTCATGTATCACGTAATTCAAACAATTTACATAACTGTATTATAATCATGCAGTTCTTTATCTGTTTCCCTCACTGGACTGTGATCTCCTTGAGGGCAGGCACCTATCTTAATGACTGTCACATTGCCATTCACTAGCATAGTTCCTGGTACAATCCCTCATGATAGGATAATTATATTTCTATAATTTGACTTTAAGACTACAAATCCAAAGGCCACCTCAGTACTCTGTTACTGAGTACTGAGGTTATAATATGATGATTGTGCTGAAGAATCAGTTCAGACTGCAATCTGAAGGTCCCAGAAGGGTGGATATCTGCATCCTTAACTCACAACTTAAACTGTTCACTCAGCAAACAAAGTAAAAACAATATATCTTCTCTTCTTCCTACTTCACTACCTTTAGAGTTATGTAAAACACTTTAATTTGCACCAGAACACTGGGGAAAGAGAAAAAGGCAGTCAGGATAATATAATAGTATCTTTATGAAGTCCTTGTGCAGTTTTAAAACGTCAGTAACTTCAATTGAGAATATGATAGAGGCAACCTACAAATCATATTTGAAAGCAAACTGAATTTTCTCAGAACTGCCAGAAATTTCTATTCAGTGCAGAGTACACAGTGAAAATTTTCCCAGAGTATGTTTTATCAAATAATTATTTAAATGTTGGATTAATTAGTGTTGGATTGGTTTGTTTTCTACACGGCCATCAGAGATATTAATGCACTGTCAATCTACAAGAAGGGTATATGATATGCAATTGTTTCACAAACACTGTAACAAATGATTTTGAAGAGGACGTCTTAGGATACTCTGAGTTACTCCAACTTGGAAATTTCACAGGTAGGAGAACTATTGAATGGTTCTGCAAGGTAAAGACACTTATTCAAGAATATTTCAATAACTATACTTAGTGCAAAGCCAGGACTGAATTTAGGTAGTCTGGTTCCCAGTTCAGAAGAGTATACCTGTTTTCTGTATGCCATAATGCAGGCCCTTACTTGCCAATGAGAGAGTTTCTGCAATAGCAACATCATCCCTTCTGTTTAATGAAGTCCTGCTGGTTGGATTAATAAATAATGGCATTTTCAGGGCAGTGGGTTGCACCCACTAAGATATTTAAGATATTGATTTCTAGTACAAAATGACTTTCCTAGAAATATAATTTCCCAGAGGAAGGATACACAAGAAATGTGTGGCTTAAAATTCACCTTTTAGTCATTGTATAAAAGTTGAAGGATAACTGCTCAGTTATTACATGGGAGCATCTGGTGAAAAACCACAGGCCCAGTGATGACAGATACTGGACACAGAGGAATGAGATCCATTTTCCTAATAGGTCAGTAGCCTTTTGTTCTATCTGTGGGTGCCTGTCCTGAAGACTGCACTCCCACTGAATTCCCGAATTCAGCTCCTGAATTCCCTCCTTTCTGCCCATCCATTCCTAATCACATTTTCATGTTGGACCCACTAAGTCTTTTCTGGCAATTTCATTCCTTCTCCCCTGCCCTCTGCATTCCTTTGTGATCTCATTTGGTTTAAATGTCATGTGATGGAATTGGAAGAGCCAAGCAGGCTAGACTTAAATTCTGGCTCTGTCTACATTCAACCACCTAGAAAACCTCATAGGGTTCCTGTAAAGACTTAAATACACCTACCACACAATTATATATAGTATTTAACTTAGTGTCTAGCACAAAAGTGTTAAAGAAATAATTCTCTTTGTCTCTAATTGTTGCTTATATATTAGACCAATTTGCCCAATTAGATAAAAGCTAAGGGCAGAGGGCACGGTGTGTGTGTGTGTGTGTGTGTGTGTGTATGTGTGTGTGCATCCTCACTCTCCACAATGCTAGAAACATTTTTTCATTCAAAAACAATCTGTTAAATGCTTCATAGCAGCAGAACATCTCACAGTAGGTATTTGTAATTTATTTTATGGTAAAGCTTATATGAGGGTAAATAAAATACTGTATGCAAATTTCTGAAAACAGTGCCTGAAAAACTAGTAAGTGCTATTATCATCACTAGAAAGTACATACATTTATTTTAATAGTGCTGTGATAATACTTGGGACGAGCTATTTACCCTATCCTGAGTCCATCTCAAGGGGTAATGATTTTTGCACAGGAAGAGTTAGTCCAATTGAAAATCATCACCTCCGGCCGGGCGCGGTGGCTCAAGCCTGTAATCCCAGCACTTTGGGAGGCCGAGACGGGCAGATCACGAGGTCAGGAGATCGAGACCATCCTGGCTAACACGGTGAAACCCCCTCTCTACTAAAAAATACAAAAAAACTAGCCCGGCGAGGTGGTGGGCGCCTGTAGTCCCAGCTACTCCGGAGGCTGAGGCAGGAGAATAGCGTGAACCCGGGAGGCGGAGCTTGCAGTGAGCCGAGATCGCGCCACTGCACTCCAGCCTGGGCGACAGAGCGAGACTCCGTCTCAAAAAAAAAAAAAAAAAAAAAAGAAAATCATCACCTCCTAGAGATGGGAACAGAGAGACATAAACAGGAAGGAGCCATCTAATTCTTAAGTTTTGGGTGACTCGTTGCAAGCCTGGAGTAAACAGGGATGACAAAGCTCAGCATTCTCAACCTCAGAAGCCTGGCACAAGGATGAGTCATATCTAAGCAGAATATTTTCTTGACTTTGCCAAGTCATGTTTTCTTTGCAGAGACTTCATGGACTTAAAACTAAACTGTTTATAAAAGCCCCTTTTTGGTCTATGTTTAAGGCTACTGTTTTACAGAAAGAGCAATAGAATAAAAAGTTGGAGAAAGAATTGGAAGATTGGGAACCTGGTTTTGCTTATACCATGTACTCATGGAAAGATTTTGGCTTTTCTCTGTCTTGGTTTTCCCAACAATAAAATGTTATTTTATCCAAAGAACATTAAGTATTTTCCACGTGCTAAGTATTTACTGTTTTAGGTGGTGGGGTGCTGGACATAAAAAAGGTAAGTAAGGCAGAGTCTAGTGGGAAAGAGAAAAGTAATTTGGTAATTGTAATTCAGCAACTAGTGCTAAAGGCATAGATTGCAACAGAGGACTTAACCCAAGAAGAAAGAGTTCAGAGGAAACCTCCTCCAGGACCTGGAGCACAGTCTGTCTGGGTAGATTGTCATAAGTATAGTGAAGATGGCAGCTGCATGCAGAGTGAGTTGCTTTACAAGGTATAGAGACCTGAGACCACTGTGACAAATGTAGAAACCACAAGGAATTCATTCCAGGTAGATATGGCTAGATAAGGATCATACGAAGCAATAGAGTTGAGAATGTCAAGAACTGAAGAATTGAAGAGAAGCGGTAAAGACTAGATTAGAGAGTGTTTTGTGTATCCTGCTACAGGAAATGATGCACTCTTTCTCTTCACATGCATATATATGTAAATAAGGTGTAGGATCTTATATGTGTAAATAAGGTGTCTAGACATAAGGACACAGACAAGTAAGCATTTTCAAGGATCATTCTTACTATGGTATGATTGGCCTGGCAGGTGGCAGAGAACAAAAGCAAGAAAAACTATTAGGATGCTGTTGCAGGAGGATGCAAGTAATGATGAGTGTCTGAGCTAAGGTAGTAGCCATGGGGATGAATATTTGAGAGCTTTTAAGGAGGCAGAATCAACAGAGTTAAGTGAATTATTGAATGAGGATAGGAAGAGAAAGGGAAGTATCAGGGATGATGCCGAGGATTTGGGATAAGGTAATGGATGGAAAGTGTTGTCATTCCTCCAGACAAAGTGATACAGAAACTTGGCTAGGAGGGTTTTGCAAAGGATGAGCATGAGGTACCCAGGGGACATACAAATTAAGAAGTCCAGTAACAGTGGGATGGATGTCAGGAGTTCAGGAGACAGATTTGGGCTGGAACTACCAAATTAGGTCAAAATTAAAGCTAATGGAAATCATTTAGTGAACTGAGATTGCCCTTAGAGAGTAAAGTAAGGAAGAAAGCTGAGGGTAAAACCCAAGAGAATAACAACATTTTAGAGGAAGAGGGAAAAGTCATCCAAGGAACTGCGGATGAGAGTGGGCAGACATATGAAGATAACCAGAGGGAAATGTCACAGAGTGCAGGGGAGGAGGAAGATTCATAATGTGATAATGGTCAGTGGTGACAGATGATACAGGAGTCCAAGAAGCTTGAAAAATGTCCAATGGATAATTCTCTCTCTCATCCCCTCCCAGGTTGTCATGACTTCAGAAAAGATCACGGAAGGAGAAAGCTTTGTAAAATCGCATACACATCTGTGATTCATTATTATTTCTTGTCTGCTGACCTATCCGCAGTGTTGCTGTATCAGAGGACTTAAGATGTTTAAGCTGAAGTCCTACTTCCATAATCATTTACTTTCCTGTTTTCTCGATTTATTAATGAGAAATCAACCCAGAAAGAGTTAAATTACTTATCACTGTCACAAAGGAATAATGTTGGTTTTCACAACATCCCAGTTTCAGGTATGACCATCAGAGTCATTCAGAGATCTGAAGTACAGATTTTTCCTTCTTTGAATGCCAGTATTCCAGAAATATCATTAATAAATTCATTTTAAAAATCTGTTTTACAAGTACAGAAAAGTAGGTTGCTATTGAAAGCTTTGTGCTCTGTTTTTCAATTCTGAATTTGATTCGTTTAACAATGAAGTACATCTAAATTCTTAAGACAGTCTCTGAAGGCCATTATAAATCACAGTGCTATTTCTGACAATTATGTCAGTAAGCTCATGTCAGGGGGGCATATGACAGGCAGAATGGCACAGAAAAATGGAAAGAGTACAGATTTAAGAATCAGAATAAAAATCTCAATAATAGCAGCCATCTTATTGAATTTTTTGCTATATGTCAAGTCCTTTACATATATTATCTCCTTTTTTCTCTTCAACATTTTAATCCTCATTTTACAGATGAGGAAATTGAAGATCAGAGTGGTGAAGTGGCTTTAGGTTATACAAAAGGCTCTGGCTAAGAAGCTGATCTGGGATGCAAACCCAGGACTGTTATGTAATGATTGTTCCAGGATATGATGCCAATGTAGGGGGCAGAGAGAGTCAAACCCAGGGATATTTTCTGTTATCCTTGTAAGTCAGGCAGTGAAGAGTGGAGAATGGGGATTTTGAGTTAATAGAGGACACATCACACAACAAAGATGAAAATACTGCCTAGACAGGGGGCTGGTTAACAAAGCAGGATATTAGGAAGATCTCTGCCATGGCAGGGGCCATGTGGAGGGACTCAGCCAAGCCAGTCAGAAAAATTCATCCCATCTGAAAAATTCTTCAAGCTGCAGCGGAACTGGGACATCCATTTAAACAGGACAGCTTCATGGGATTAGCTTCATGAGGACATGTTGAATGAGAGTCAGACTTTCCATCACACTCCCCCATGAAAAGAGAGAATGAACTAAGCTTATTTGCCTTGTCTATAAAAAATAAGTTAAACCTATGGCTGGTTACTTCATGCACTTAGCAGTGTCTGGGACATGGTAACTACTTCATATCCACTTGTTACTATTATTCTAAATATCTATCACTGTCAAGCACGCTAGTTATGGGTCCCATCAGTCTAGCACCTTAAACACATACCCCCTCAAACTCACATGCTGATTATAAGAGTCTACTGGGGGGCATCAAAACTCTGCAACCAAGGTTCGCAGGTAAAACTCTGAGACCTGTGATGTTCATTAACGTACAGAATAAGGATGAAAATTCTTGTTAGTTCCCAGGATCTGTGTGATTAATTTAAAGAAATAATGTAAGCACCCTGTGAACTGCAAATGACTATCCAAATGTGAAGGAATATCATTACTGTTATTACTATTACTGGTTATTGCTATTTTTAGAATACTCAGGAAAACACATATGCTCATCAAACACTTTTCTTAATAGTTTAGATCAATTTCCTTAATCATTTTATTCTGAAGAACTTCAGGTAAATAGTAATGGAGGAAAAGTATATGGGGATCTACAGTCAGGTTAAATGACAGATGAGTTACTATAGTTATTTATTGATTTATTTATTGAAACGGAGTTTTGCTCTTGTTGCCCAGGCTGGAGTGCAATGGTGCAATCTCAGCTCACTGCAACCTCTTAACTCCTGGGTTCAAGCAATTCTTCTGTCTCAGGCTCCCAAGTAGCTGGGATTACAGGCATGTGCCACCACACCCAGCTAATTTTGTATTTTTAGTAGAGACGGGGTTTCACCATGTTGGTCAGGCTGGTCTTGAACTCCTGATTTCAGGTTATCCATCTGCCTCAGCCTTCCAAAGTGTTGGGATTGCAGGCGTGAGCCACCGCGCCCAGCTAGTTACTATATTTAAATAAATATTTACGGTTTTTTCTTTTTGAAATAAATTTGTTTTTTTATTCAATTACTTTAACTCAAGCAATTTAGCAAATGTTTATTAAATCAAGATACTATGCAAGAGGTCAAAGAATTATATATTAAGAACACTGGAATCTAAAAATAGAAAAAAAATCTGGCCTGAATTCTACCTCCTCCACTTATGAACTTTCAAACCGTTTTTTTATAGCAAAGTTTATCCATCGCTGTCAAGATGACCTTGAACAATTTTGTGACTTTCTGATCCTCTTTTTCCTCATTAAAACAGAGATTGCATCACCCACTCTGCTTACTCACAAGGAATTTGTGAGGATTAAATTAAATAATGACTATGCAGATAAAAGTACTGTTATTCAGCTGAAGAGAGGCGTGTGCATTAATAAGCACAATGATAGGTTATTATATATAGTGAGAAATATTACTGATGAGCGGACTGAAGCTGTTCATTGCATATTCTCTCTGTAAGAAATTCTAAATTGAAAGCTGATTATAGTCAGAAAGATGCTAGAGATTGGTATGGGACCAAAGGTAATTTTAATGGCTAATGTCAACATAATTGTCTGATGTGTTGATCTTAATATTTTCATATTTCATGTTTATCTTTTATTGATATCAAGTACTCATTTAAAAAATCACATTTCTAAAGTATACATAATAATATGGAGAAATGATCACAATATAATGCTAAGTAAGTAAAATAAAACATAACTCTGTACGGCGGTGTGATTCTAATTTCATTTTACATATATATAAAGATACAAAGCATATGTACTAAAAGAATAATGTTTCCTTTGCAGTGGTGGAATTATGAGTGGGTTATCTTTGGCTTTACATTTTTCTGTATCCTCCTAATTTTATACAATAAACATTTTTAAGTGTTAAAAATGTTTAAAATGAAGAATCTCATAACCTTCACTCCAACTTACTATAATTCATTATTTTATATTTTTGTTTTATATTTGAAAAGCACACCCTTTGGGTTTGAAGTCATCTATTACAGACACTTATTAAGGACTTTGTGGGGTATGGCAAATGGAAATGGGAATGTGAGAAGTTAAGATACAGGTGAGAAGATCAGGAGTATGAGTCAGGGATAAGAGACATAATCTGACTAGCTGTGTAACTGTTAAATTTTGAGAAAAGGAAAGTTGGAAATTGACAGTCACAAAGCTAGAAAACAGGATCAAATCTCTTACCTTTCGGGGTCAGAGATAAAATCTAGGAGCTTCTAAGAAAAAAGTAAGATGATACAGGCAGGTGGTAGACCTATCTCCCCATACTCAAGGCAATTGAATACTCAGTACAGAACCCCAGAAAGCTACATGAGCAGTGAGGATGTAAGGCCATCCAAAATCAGAAGGTCTATGGAAAACTCTAGTCTCACATTCAACCACTGAAGGAAAGGCTTTTAAATGGCCAGCTATGCAGCTTCTGCGGAAGCATCTGCTGAGGTGGAGAGGCAGCTCACTCCTGAGTAAGGCAACTCAGCTCTTTGTTGGCTGGGTCTCTTGGTTATATAAGAGTCCTTTCTTACTCTGAATTAATTCCTTAATTCTAGTTACAGAGAGTAAGTCCACTCCCTCTTCTGCCTGATAACCATCCAAATAATGATAGTGACACTAAGGACTTGAACCTGACTCTTCAAATTTCAAAAGACTACCCCCACCCCATCATTTTACAGCATCATTAAGGCTTTCTGGTTAATTGGAATGATTCTGCCAGATTAAGTGTTTCATGTGCCATTTAGTTTTTTAGTAGCTTTTTATGATTTGAAAATGATATGCTTTTTTACTCCTTTTTCCCAACGAATTGATATGTTGATCTAACTTAATTAATAAACCTTTTTTATTTATTTACTTTAGGGGTAAAAAATATGCCTGATTCACATGATTAGAATCAATTTATGACTAAATAAATTATGAAGCCACGAAACATGTGATTTATCCTATCAAAATGATTACAAAAGAGCAATTCCAAAATGGTGATTATAGTCTCCAGTTGAAGTCAGATTCAGGTCTTAGTCATCTCTATGTCATCAGTTAGGCATATAAATGCTCAAATTCTCACTAATATAAGAGATGTGGCTATAAGTGTCTTAGTACTGAGTTCATTTGCAGAGGAATATAATTACATATTTGGCATAAATACAATCCGGAGACTGTCCAGAACTCTCTTCTTTCTCATATCAAAGTCTATTTACTACTAAAATGATTCCGATGAATGATGTAACCTTATTATTTTATAGAACAGACTAACAATACACTGCACTGTCCCAGAAAAACATAAAAATCATTACCTTCATTTCTAGAAACATAAACTTTGGAAGCCTAAAGAAAATCTAACCTAATAAACGTAATATTTTATTGAGAAGAGTAGATAATTGTCAATAATTGGGCATTTTATTATTTCTTTTCATTTTAGCATCACCTTTTGCTAAAATGTAGGAACCTTTTATTTATACTAAGCAAACTGAGACCTGGGATTATGTATTACTGGGTGCATTTGAATGAACAACAGATAAGTTTGTCCCCCAATACAGGATAACTATATACGGTTCAGTCCCGGAGGAGCACAATTAACTTTACAACAGTGCTTGGAAGTAGTATAACATATTGGAAAGAGCAGGCTTTTGATATGGGTAGATTTGGATTGAATTCTAGCTGTATTCTATATTGAGTTGGTGAACTTTTGAGTCTCATGTTTTTCATATGTAAAATAGTTAAAACCTTCTCATGTGGTTGTTGTAATGGTTAAATGGGGTAATATATAAAAGCATTTTTTCAGAGCCTGGCACATAATAAGCATGTTAGACATGTTAATTTTCTTATTCTAAACTCTGTAATTAATCCTAGAGAAGTTCTCCCCTCACCACATTCTTTTGCAGGCACCCAGTTATGAAACTGGAGATGGAGAAAGGTGCAGGGTCCTTTGAAGCCAAAAGTGAAGCTCAAATGACAGTGTCCGTCTTTTGCAGAAACAGCTGTTATATCAGCATGTATTGATTTTAAAGATGATGTAGACATACTTCAATCAATTTAAATTTCCTTTACAGATAATACAGGAGTATAAAAGATATTCTTATATATGTAGGGACTAAACTTATCCCAAGTATATTTGATAAATAAAACTATAAAAATACAAATATTGCATATAAGACAGTATTTTTTAAGGTTGGAAATGAATATATAAGGATATACAACATAGTCATTCTCTGATTTTTTTAAAAAGCCTTTTAAAATTTTTATGTGCTGTGATCTGATCGTTTCTCAAGTCAGCTTTGTAAGTGCGTGTTTTCTGATGGCCTCTATACATTGTCATTCTGACCTGAACAAGCAGAACAATTAAAGTATTACAGGTTCCCTCTATCCTGAACTGAACCAAACTCTTGTGATTCCAAATCTGCAGGATGAGCTGCTACCTCTGCCATAACTAGAAGGTGAGTAATCAAGAACCTTCCATCAGAACCGTTGTTTCCAAGAATGCACACTTTAGCTAAGCTCCAGGGATCAGGATGTTGCCTAAAACGATTGGATCCAGAGACATGATACCAGTTCCTATGTCAGCACAGCTAAAAAGTAGATGCCCTAGGCACAACCACTTGGCACTTATGAAATTATTGACTAAAGAATGGAGATTTTGATAGCACAGCTCAGAAAAACCCAATACATCTTACAGCCACTGTGTATGCCAGAAAAAAGTAGCAGATGAAAAGGAAGTACAATTCTAACTCATTTCCATATTCTAAGAGTTGCCTAAGTACATTTGATTGGCTGAACCTAAATTACATCTGATAAGCTAGAGACATGGCATCTCCAAGGGTATATGAGATAGGTAGTGAGCAGCTTTCATCTTTAAAGATGAAAGAAGGAACTTCAATTTCTATGCAAGATGGAATGAGAGAAATCAGCTTTAACCTACTGCTTCAAACAACCAAAAGTAAATAAAATCAGACAAACTATAGGGAATAATGATTTCCCAGACACCAGACATCAGACAATGAAGGACAAGAATCTTTAGTAGATGGGAAACAAATGAGGTAACTGCCCCAGCTTACTGCCTTGACAGAGTCTCCAGGCCATCAGGCAGGGAGAAAGAACCTAGGAGAAGCCTGGCAGACTCTCTTAGTTGAAGACATGGAACTAAGAATCTGAAGAGACCAACATGGCTAAAGTTTGCAGAAAAGAGTATCAGAGAGAAAAGAGCTGCATGGAAAGAAAATTCTGGAAATATGTTGAGAATCACTCTTGAGTATTTAGCAGAGTACTGGCTGGCATCTGTGTGCATGAAGAAACTACAAGAGGCCAGAGAAAGAACCATTTTGAAGGATGAGTAGGATCAATACTTGGCATTTGTAAAGGGCTGAGATTAGTGCTGGTTCTCATCAGCTAAACTAGAAAACTTCATAATTCATGGGGCATTAAGTAGTATATTCAGAAAAGTCTTGCTTCAGTAGTAAAACATAATTACCCCTAAATGCTGCCCTCCCATCTAAAAAAAACTTAAAAGCAAAACTTGAACAAAGATCAGCAAAACTTGAAAAGATCAGTTCCATGATACATTTCATTATTTACAGAAATGCAAAAATATCTGACCCCAATAAAGTAAAATTCACCATGTCTGGCATTTAGTCAAAGATTACCAAGTATGAAAAGAAGTAGAAAAATATGACCAACAAGGGGAGAAAAAAAAGCAACCAATCAAAACCAACCCATAACTGACACAAATGTTAAACAAGTGTCAGAAAAGAACATTAAAACAATTCTATAATTGTATTGCAGATGGTCAACAAGTTAAATAGGGACATGAAACATATAAAAAAATCCAAATTAAACTTGTAGGCATAAAAACTACAATGTTGAAAATGAAAAAATATGCTGAATAGAGTTAAAGGCAAATTAAACACTGCATAAAATATTAATGAACATAAAATACATAGCAATAGAAGCTAACCAAGTTAGTAACTAACCAACTAACCAAACTAACCGTGAAAAAATAATTATAAAGAATGGCAAGAGTATCAACCAACTGTGAGACACCCGCAAATAGCCTAATATACATCTAATTGGAGTTTCCAAAGTGTAGGAAGAATGAGAAGGAAAGGAAAAATATTTGAAGGAATCATGACCAATAATTTTCCAAATTTTATTGAAAACTATGAATATTTTAATCCAAGAAGCTTAATACCACAGAAGCACAAGAAACATAAAGAGAAATATACCAAGACACATCATAATCAAACAGATTAGAAGCACTAATAAAAAGAAAAAATTTATTTATGCCAGGAAAAAGAAGGATGCTTCATGCAAAGAGAACAAAGAAGACAAGGGTGACAAGAGGCTTCACATCAGAAACAAGATAGGTAAGAAAACAGTGAAGGCAACATCTTTAAAGTTACCTGCACTATAAGAGTCAACTTAAAATTCTATATCCAGATAAAATATCTTTCAAAGATAAAGGCAAAATAAAGATTATTTTTTCAAATATAAAATGCTGAAAGAATTCTTTAGTAGCAGATGTGCACCGAAAGAAATAGTGAGGGAAGGACTCCAGGCAGAAGTGAAATGACACCTAATGGAAGTCTGGATATACGTAAAGGAAGTACCCTGGGAATGGTAACTATGTAGATGAATATGTAAACCTTTTTCTTGTTATTTAAACTTCCTTAAAACAATTGTCCACTGTGATGGTTAATACTGAATGTCAACTTGCTTGGATTGAAGGATACAAAGTATTGATACTGGGTATGTCTTTGAGGGTGTTGCCAAAGGAGATTAACATTTGAGTCAGTGGGCTGGGGAAGGCAGATCCACCGTTAATCTGGTAGGCACGATCTAATCAGCTGCCAGCAAATATAAAGCAGGCAGAAAAACATGAAAAGGAGAGACTGACCTAGTCTCCCAGTCTACATATTTCTCCCATGCTGGATGCTTCCTGCCCTCATACATCGGACTCCAAGTTCTTCAGTTTTGGGACTTGGACTGGCTCTCCTTGCTCCTCAGCTTGCAGACACCCTATTGTGGGACCTTGTGACAGTGTAAATTAATACTTAATAAACAATAGAATATATATATATCTTATTAGTTCTAATAGGAGATTATATATCTTAATAATTCTAATAGGATATATATAATTGTTTTTACATACAGAACTAATAGGATATATATATAATAGAATATATTTTATATATATAATAGGATGTAATTATATATATAATATATATATATTTTACCCATCAACAATATATTCTTTTCAAGTGCATATGTAACATTTACCAACAAAGATTATTATATTCTGGGTCACAAAACAAGTCTTAAGGATTCAAGTCATACAAAGAATGTTCTCAGACCACACAGACAGTGAGTGATAGAACTGAGCATTCAAGGCCTGCCTGGTATAGAATATTTGCTTCCCTCCCCACTGTGTTTTCCTCCTTGTTGCTTTACATGTGTTTGGATTTTTCTCTGATATATGTGGCTCTGGGCTTCTTTCCTTTCCTCAACAATAACAGCTCTCTGGTAGGGAAGAGGTTTCTACTACCCTCTTCCACAAAACTCCAGGAATAAACACTTTCTTCACAATCAGTCAACTGAAGCAATGTGTTGTGGTAAGCAAAATTCTTAAAGTAAGATACTTGGACTTTGAGAGAGTAAATATCTTGGCAAATAAAATGTCACATTTATTCTACACATTAATTTCAAGTAGGAAAATAACTCCACTCCAGAAGCTGATGCAATTATATCATATTTTGCTTTATTTTCTCAGCTGTTCTCATTTCCTATTTGATGTTTAAAAACTACCTCTTTCTCACATGGTCCATGCCTTAGACTACACAGCTATGGCAATTTTGTTTCTGGCCAAACCAGCATAATGGATATCGCCATATTCCTATGACTGTATCTAGATTTTGACCAAAAACTAAAGACAAAAATAATGCAAATTATGTGCAGATTTTGTAGATGTTTATTTTACTTGTGGTATTATTCCTTAAAGCTTTTTAATAAGCATGTCTAAAGGGAAAGTAGACATTTAAAGGTTGAAAAACTGGCCATTTTACAGGAAACAATAAAATGGCTAAAAAAATAATTTTGGGCCAGGCACGGTGGTTCACGCCTGTAATCCCAGCACTTTGGGAGGCCAAGGTAGGTGGATCATGAGATCAGGAGATCGAGACCATCCTGGCTAACGTGGTGAAATCCCATCTCTACTAAAAATACAAAAAATGAGCCGGGCATGGTGGCATGCACCTGTGCTCCCAGCTACTCGGAGGCTGAGGCAGGAGAATGGCTTGAACCCGGAAGACAGAGGTTGTAGTGAGCTGAGATCTCACCACTGCACTCCAGCCTGGGCGAGAGAGCAAGACTCCATCTCAAAATAAATAAATAAATAAATAAATAAAAAATAATAAATGTGGTCAGTATGTGCCACTGAGGGAGAAACAGCTACAACTTACATACTTTTAAAGTCACAATACATAGAACTTCTCAATGTTTGTTGTTAATTTTAATAGTATCATTCCTACAAATTTTATTTGTATCATCATATAATTTTATTTCTTCATCTTTTTTGTGACATTACTAATAGAAATATTTGCAACATCATTGTACTCATGTACAGTGTAAATGGAATTGGACTCTTCCCATTTTTCCTCTACTTTGGCTCCTTCCTTATTAAAATACATGCCCATGGTTAAAATTGAAAAGACAGTTACCATAAAAATCATAATTTGCAATCCCTAAAACAATAAATGCCACAACTATTAGGAAAAAACAAACATTTATTGAGCACTACTCCCTGCTAGGCACTAGGGCTAACAAAGATAGATATGGGTTCTGCCCACGTGAAATTTGGGGCTAGTTCAATAAAGTTCTGCCAAGATGGCTATAAGGTTCCTCTCTCTCCTACCCAGGAAAGACATATTGGAATGCAAGCAATTGAAAGGGCTCTCCATAAAAGAGTTATTTTAAATCTGACCCAATTTATAAAGAAAGTAATTTGCAAAACTTACTTCATTAATAGTAACATATTACATTGGGTGATATATTTGTCTACTTAGTACCACTACCCACTCCTATCTCTAACTTTCAACATCAAAATTCTCACAGGAATTGCTGTGTTCTTACATAAACCTGCACCCTGGTTTCTGTGGGAGAGCACTTAATACAGCCAGGAGAAGCAAGACTGGCCTTCCCTCCCTCCCCCATTCTACTCCGCTCCCCTCCCCTCCTCTCCGCTCCCCTCCGCTCCCCTCCCCTCGGCTCCCCTTCCCTC
>NW_012114866.1:6628531-6641627 GCF_000951035.1 Colobus angolensis palliatus | reverse complement strand
CCCCTCCCCTCCCCTCCGCTTCCCTCACCTCCCCTTTCCTTCCTTTATTCCTCCCTTCCTTTCTCCCTTCCTCCCTGCATCCTTCTGTCTCATCCTTCTTTCATTTTGGCAACCTTTCTCTTGCAGCAGAAAGTTTAACATGTACTAATTAGAAGCTTTGAGAGACAAGTTTGCTAATTCATGAACACACTTGTCCACAGTTACAGATCTCAAACCTCCAAATGAAGAGGGTGAGTTGGAAGGCTGAGAGAGTCTTGATGGCACTCCTATGCCCAATAGGTGTTGGTGACACATAGCTCTAATCCTGCCCTTCTGTCCATTCCATGGAGACATATTACTACCATTTTGCTTAAGCTTGTCAAACATTGTCTTTTTAAAATCACCTGGAATAAAATTGACATAAACCAGTGTATTGAGACAGTCCAGTTGGGAACTGCTGCCTTAAAAAGAAGAATTCTTCTCTGGAAAGGCTCAGATTCAAGAAAAAGAACACAGAATTACACTGTTAATAAGAGAGCTTAATAATAATTATATAAGCAAGATGTTCTGTTTTATGTTAAAGAATTACCCCAAAATACATGTCAAGAGGAAATAACATTATTTCAGCTCCAAAAAACATATATCCTTGAAAGAAGACATAAGAGCTGCCATACATTTGAATTATGGTGTTCATTTATCAGATAATTTTGACTTGGTTTATCACAGGTGAAAATAAGTATGATTCTAGAGAGGAACTTTTTGTTTTTCCCCAGCAAGCCTTGTCCCGAATTTAAATGGAAATTAAAAAGATCCTATGTGGAAGTTTCGAAACGATATAACATTGAATCTGGGGTGTGCCTCAATGTAAAGAGTAAGAGTACATTAATCAGAGCTAAAGGAGATTTGAGGAAATACCTACTGTTTCTTTTGAAACATTCCATTTTATTTGTCCCAGCATGGAACCACATAAAAATCCTAACAGAACAGTAAGTGAAACTGAGTTTAGGAAGAATTACATACTAGGTTCCCATATTTCCTTCTACTTTTCATTTTGATGTTCTTGAATTTAGAATTCTGACTTTGGACTCTTTTATTTGTTTGTTTTTGTTTGTTTGTTTTTTGAGATGAAGTTTCATTCTTGTTACCCAGGCTGGAGTGCAATGGCTCAATCTCAGCTCACACAACCTCTGCCTCCCAGATTCAACTGATTCTCCTGACTCAGCCTCCTGAGTAGCTGGGATTACAGGCATGCGCCATCACGCTCAGCTAATTTTGTGTTTTTAGTAGAGACGGGGTTTCTCTATGTTGGCCAGGCTGGTCTCGAACTCCCGACCTCAGATGATCCACCCGCCTCGGCCTCCCAAAGTGCTGGGATTACAGGCATGAGCCACTTCACCCGGCCAACTTTGGAATCTTTGCCCTGGTGAGCACAGGAATTACTGCCCCTGGTAATATTGCTTTGGTTTCAAGACTGTCCAGGCCAAAGTTACCAGAATATTACTGTCAGACTCTAGACTTTTCCAATCCAAGGATGGGGATCCAATCACCAAAAAGACATCTTTCACCTCAGGTCTGTGTACATTTACTGAATGCCGATCATGTCCCAGGCATAGTGTTTGATGCTGGGCATGCAATTATGAATTAAGACATTGTTACTATCCTCACAAGAAAGGAGGAATGCCATGGCTCATCAGCAAAATCACAAATTGGTTAATACTTAGCACTAGTCACTCCTGCATAGGTCATCCCCATTCCCCAGCAATATCACTAATGGATTGGTTGTATTTGTGGGATTTATAAGTCTGTTATAGGCCTTAGTAGATAAGATTCTGATTTTCAGACAAAATGCATTAATAATGATAGTTCTTCAAGGGAATATTAGATAAGTAGTAACAGGAAGCATACAAATATCTTTCAGTGACAAGCATTCTACTATATGCTTTACTTATACTGTACAGCTATGGAGAAATAATGTATAGAAAACATCTAGCTTAGAGACTGGCACAGAGATGCATTAGTATAATTATTGCTAAATTGTATAACAACCCAGCAGGAGAGATACGTATTATTTCCATTTAATAGAGGAAGAAATGAAGATTCAAAGCAGCAAAGTGACTTATCTAAATCACACAGATAAAATGTGTAAGAGCAGGGTACCAGCCTGGGGGTGTCTAGCTCTAAAGCTCTTGCTCTTTTCACCCCAATGCTATTGGATCAGTGCAGAAGCTAATTTGCATAATCTCTCACTTGAGAGTTTCATTTTAGTAAAAGTGCACTAATTAAATAACAAGAAATACTTAATTCTGTTCAACTACCATTTGTTCAGCCTTTATTTAGCAAAAGACAAAACATATTCTTTGAATGCTAAATATTCAAAGAGGGAAAGTCAGAAATTTCCTCTGGAATCTTTAATCATGTCAGACAGAGCAGGTATCCCCCAGAGAAGGCTGTCCTCTTTGCACTGCCCCTCACACATGCTCATGAACATATTACCGACAGCCTGCAAGCCTGGGCAGTACCCTTCACTGTACTTTTGGTTGAGTCCATTATTAGGGGCAGTGTGGCACGGTGGCTAAGAACACCAACTATGAATCTGAGAAATGGATTCTAGACCTACCTCTTCCTTTTACTCTCTGGGGCCTGGAATTAATTCTTCAGCTGACTCTCAGCTTCTTTATTAGTAATATGGAAGATTTGGAGTGGTTTATCTCTAAGGTAACTTGCAGTTGCAAAATGTCAGGGCTTCCTTTTTGGGTTAAAAGTAGTCTTAAATGAGTCAACTGATACAGTTTTACCATAGGGATTTCAAAGACCAGCCTCAATTTTTCTTGTGGACAACAAGTTTCTTGAGAACAAGAACCTATGACTATTCTCTCACATCACCTTGCAAAATACCTATTATTTAATTGTTGTTCAGTTGATATGTTTCATTAATAAAGTAATGAATGAACACTTTATATACTGAAATAAAATAGATAAGATTCAAAATGCAAAATGCAACAGAAATATGTTTGTAGTGTATCAGATGTTTTGACACATCTTTTTCTTAATCTAGCCCAAGAATGACAGGATTTTGGCTGACTGGTCAGGCTCCACTGAATCATGAAAAAGAAATCTGTATTTTTTTTTTTCTATAATTAACTCAGTGTCAGAAAGTGTATCCAATGAAAAGCCAGGCTTAGTCTTCTGATTCAAATTAATTTTGTGGAACACTTGTAAAGGACAACATCAAGATACTTATATGTGCTTCTGAGAAACAAAACACAAAACAAACCAGGTCTCTGTTTCCTATTATAAACTTCTGTACTGAGTCACTTGTCCTAGTATCAGAGTCACAATGAGTCACTAAGGGTCTGTGGTGGAAGATACTATATTACTCATTTATTCCTAGCACCTAACACAGTGCTAAGCACATTGTAGTGTTTTAAACATTCGTTTTGTCAATACACTTACGAAAATATGTTCAGTAATGTTCGTTACAATATAAAGGAGCTGATAGCCCAGTTCCATATAACAATATTGCTGGTGTAAGTGAGGGATTACTCTAAATGTCATGAATTCAATCAGAATACTCTTCACCAAAAATGAATAACTTAAGGTCTATGTGCTAGGTCTGAGAACGAAGTTACTGAAGTTGGTTAATAATCAGGTCATATACTGGAATATTACTTGGTTGAAGAGGAACCATCAAACTGGAATGATGTTCTCAGTGAAATGAGGATTGTGTGATGAATAATAGAGTGTCATATAAAATAGTTTTAGATCCTGGCTGTAAATGGAAGCAAAAATTAGAGATAATAGAAACGAAACTCTAAAGATAGAGGATTTGTGAGCAATATGCTGAGCCATTGCCATTCCACAGAATGTGTCCTGTCCTGGGCTAGCAGCTGATGGGAGAAGGGTGAGAATGGAGAAGGGGACAAGATGAGAATGGAGGCATAAAGCAGATTATAGTGTCAAAATCAGTAATTTAGGCAAGCCCTAAGTTAAAAATCATTTATTCCTTTACTCAGTCAACTATACTTGCTGGGCACAGAACTGGGCGTTGTGAAAAATGAAATGTGCATAAGACATGGTTTTTGCCTTCAAGTAGTTTATAGTGAAATTACTCCTCTACTTTTTAGGACTGAAATAAAAAGCACGTCATGTAACTGCTTCTGTGCTTTAAATTTTTCATTTGTAAAGTGACCTTCCTATCTCAGTGGAGTTTGAAGATAGAATGGTAGCATTATTGCAAATATTTGTAATGTTATTGCAAAATAATATTTTGTAATCATAAAATATTATATGGAAATGACTAAGATTCTTCTACTATCACTGTGATAACAACAGCAGTAGTAAAGAATCAAGTAAAATCTTTAAATGATAATATAAATGTTGAAATAAGTTTTTAAAATAATAGTGGTTAAGATGAGTTCCCCAACAGGATGGAGACATTGATCTGGGCATAACTAACAACCAGTGACTAAGACCAGAGAATGTACCATACCATCACAACAACCCACAACCCTTTTGGCTACTTTTGGCCTGTTTATAAAGAGATAGCTTGTGTAGCTTGTCTATAGGTGCCCCTAGATACAGTCAAACTTAAACTTTCTGTGATTTTCCCCCTATACATCTCAACTAGTTATATTGGTGTCATCCTATGATGTAGTACAAAATACCTTCTATTTATTATTGTTCATTTCATTTAATAATCATCCCTTGTGATGTGGAATTTCGGACTCAAGGATGAGTAACTAAAACTTGGACTGAAACAAGAATTAACACATGACCAACATTTGGATATTTTTCTGATTGAAAATATTACTCGAATAGTATTTTTCTACTGAAGTTTGCAAGTGAAAATGGTGACATTCTCCCTTCTCAAAGAGAATTTCTAAGCATTTATTACTAGACATGTTTAAAAAATTCTGAAGCTTTGAGTATTCCTACCAGAGCACACTGGAAGAAACAGAAAAGTCAACATTCAAGACTTGGAAATACAAGAGAACAGGATATCTCATTACCATGGTATAGTTACGTGCCATGAGGATGGGGCTTGGGAAACCTGACAATGCCTGAGGAAAAAAGAGGAGAGAGAAGAAATGAGAAAATGTCAAGAGACAAAGAGAGAAACTAGGGCAAATTAAAGCCAACCTTCTCCTAGTGAAACCAGAAAGGACTCTTCAAGAAATAAGATTTTCAGAGTGGGCATGACATTTAGCCAAAGGCAGTGTGCAAGTGCTGAGCATTAGGTAGAGGAACAGATAAAAACAGGTGCTTCAGGACAGCTAGAGAATCTGGATGGATGCAAGCAAGCCCTCAGCATCATTCAGGAGTGGGACATGGGCATTGCCTGGGTCAGGAGCCAGAAAAAGAGAGCATTGCCAGCCTTTTGGCATTTGTGTGGAGTAAACTTAAACTTAAGGGTCATTCTGTGCCCACTATGTTTGCCAACATAGGGAGAATCTTTTTATGTTCCATTAAAAACGCAACAGTAAATATACTTCAACATTTTTTTTTCTGTTGTAGCACAGACAGATGTGGGATAAATTCCTGCTTTTGCCACTTACCAGCTAGGTGACTGGGGTCAATTATTTTGATTCTCTGTGTCTCAGCTTTCACTTCTCTTATGAGAATAACCCATTTAATGAGGTTGTTGTGAGGTTGAATGAAATAATTGTGTCTATAAAGTATCAGTGTAGTAAGTTCTTTAAAACTATCATTTTATTCCTGCTTTTCACCTATATCCCTGAGGTACAGGGTCAGAACTCAAAATTAATAGCCAGTATTCATTGAGTGCCACATACTGTTCTAAGTGTATTACTTATAGTAACTACTTAATCTGCATAGCAGCTGTATAGGGTAGATACTATTTTATTCACATTTTTTGAGGGAGAATACAGAGGCACTGAGAAGTTAAAAAGAAGTTTTCACAGCTGAGAAATCTTGGAGCCAGGACTCAAGTTTACAAAATCAGGCAATCTAGCACCAAAGCTGGTGCTCTTAACTACTGGCTCGTAATGTTTTCTCTAACCCACAGCAGGTATTGTTATCATGAGTTCACACCAGGGTTGTGAAAATCAAAGTTGGTAGAAGGGCAATGGCCACAGAAGCTGTTTTCCTTGACACTAGTAAATCCGGCTTTCAAAGAAAAACACTCTGACTTTAAATCCTGACTCCTCTTCTTCTGGTTATGTGGCTATGATGTGCTGTGATGATAACATGAAACGATCTTTGTAAAGCGCCTAACACGTAGCAGCCATTCCGGAATGTAGTTCCTATTATCGTTATGCTTTGGATTAAAAAAGAAAACAACACATCTGCTGCTTAGAGTCTTTTTTAAAAAATCCTCTTTTAAAATGTTTAGCTATAAGCAGCCACATCAGCTCTAATTCTCTCCCATCTAACATTGAATTGGCTACTTTTTTTTTTTTTTTTTAATTTGAGACAGGGTCTTGCTCTGTCACACAGGCTAGATTACAATGGTGCAAACTCAGCTCACCGCAACCTCACCTTCCAAGTTCAAGCGATCCTCCCACCTCAGCCTCCCAAGTAGCTGGGACCACAGGTGCAAACCACCATGCTATTTTTAAAATATTTTTTAATAGAGACAAGATATTGCCATGTTTCCCAGGCTTATCTCGAACTCCTGCGCTCAAGTAATCTGTCTTCCTTGGTCTCCCAAAGTGCAAAGGGATTATAGGCAAACGTGCTACTTTTAATAGGAGACAGTGAATTATAATTTATATAGACAGATCATTTCTCTCTATAATCAATGTATCTATAGAATTTATATAGAGTTCATTTCTCTCTATAAAAATCATGTGGAAATCCAGTCCTGGCAAGTATGAAGTTGATACTTGTAAAAACATGAACATAAAATTGCCTACCTGATAAGGATAAAACTGTAATATTCTCCAAGTCACAGTATTCTCACTGCTTGGGAAAAAATGATAAAATAGGATGCAATAATTCCTTTTCTCCATAGAGCATTGAATAAATCCTTATTGAGACTACTTAAAAAATTGGCTATATATATCGTAAACCAAAAGTAAACCTAGATAAGTATAATAGCAAATAAAAGGTTAAAATGGGAAGTAAAAAAATACAAGGCCCTTAGATTTGCTTAGCCTAGATAGAAATACTATGAAAGAGACAATTATGGCTTGCCAAATACTGATGTGTTCCCTGTATTTCCTGAACCCTTTAGGCGGGGCCTTGTGGCATGTTTCAGTCAATGGTCTATGAGCAAGTGTGTCAGGATGCAACCCTTTCTTTTCTACCTTGGCTATCAAGGAACTTATTTCTAATGGTGCAGCTCTAAGATTGTGCCACCTCCATCATAATGAGTATGGAGTGACTGTGTGGAGCAGAGCCCTTCCTCAAGCCCTGATTGGTATGTAGTATGGATAAGAAATAAACTTTTATGTGAAGCTAATTTAAGGATTGTTAAGAACTATGTTGCATCATTGTCTATCTTAGCTTTGTTAATACAGTCTTGAGTAATTTTATACAGCACACTATAATTTACACAGACATTTCAGATGCATGATCTTGTTTAAACCGATAACATGCTTAAAGAGCATTCATTTGGTCCAAAAAGCATACAATTAGAGGCTATACTGTCGTATATTGAAGCAATCAAGGTTTATATTAAATACCAGGAAAACTATCTAAGAATAGAGGTTGTTGAAGAGAAGCCATATATAAAAGATACTTAGGAGAGGATTTATAAATTGGATGGGAAGGAAGGGTTGGACTAGAAGAGGTGACTTTGGGTTGCTTCTAATTCTTGAGCTGCCATGGGGGTTGTGGAATGTCCATTCCCAGGGGATTTGCAATACTTGGTCTTGGAAGGTTTGTATGGAATTTCTCAGCCAAAGCAAGTGGGCTCCCACTTGTCTGTACTTTAAAGATGGTCCAGATTTTAGGAAAGAAATAGAATAGGCTTAGGCTCCATAGAGCTGAGCTGACTTTGAACTAAAAGGTAGATCTTCTACTTTCTGTACCACAGCAATTAATGAAATTCATAATGGCTTTATGTAGTGGTGGTAATGGGTTTCTCAGCTTTTCACACTATACAGATATTTAGGCATATTCTTTTATCAATGCATATGGGATAAAAGTTCATTCTGACTATAGAAGTTCTTTAAATTATCTCAGAGCAAAAAATCTTTACAAGCAGTAAATCTATTTATGGGGAAAAAAACCACTTCTTTCTAGGCCCATTGATTTCTCAAATGTAAATAAAATGGAGGTGAGTTTTCTCCCAGCTCTGGTGTATTAAATAAAGCATTGCTGTACTGGCTTTTCAACTATTAATGAAAGCATTAAGTGCTTTTATGCTAGATAATGTATTAAGTCTTTTCTCTTACAATTCTCAAAATCCAGTTGTGTAAGGACTATTATCATTTGCATTTTGCAGATAAGGAAACTGAGGACAAATTGTTGATAACTTACCGTGTTCCAGGCATTAAATGAGATAAACAGGGCATCCTCCTCATTTTTCTTACCATTAAGAATCCATCTAAGGCACCAAATTAATGTCAGGCTTTAATAGCTAAAATATTCATTGTAATTAATGTTACTGCACAAGTGGCTCTGTAACCACAATTAACCTGAACAATTCAGGCTGATTTGCTGTAGGACTTCTCCTCAACCAAATTACTTTGTAGGGAACTAAAAATGGTATTACTAGTGTGGTCTCAGGCTGATCCTCAGCAAACTGAATTACTCCTTTTTTTTTAGTTATTTAGAATTACTCTTTTGATTCTCCAGCCTTTTTGAGACACCACTTAACTGAAATGCAAGTTCATTTTAACATGTAAAATATCACATTGCAAACAATTTATAGAACTAATGAACAAAAAGAATGGATGACAAGAGTTTCAAAAACAAACAAAAGTCTGCCATTATCAATTAACTGGCCCTTAATCTCATAACTATGCCCTTGATTAGGTAGAGATGATGTTGTAAAAGTGCATTATAAGACAATACATCAAAATGTTATCCAGATGGAAAAATTTACAGATATTAAGGTAATAAATGTATACAACCCTTAAAATGCATTTATTCCTTTGTTGTGCATATTGGCAAGAACATGATCTGAACATAAAAGTCTCACAGCACAATGGACCTTATTTTAACCACAAAATTAGCTTAAACTATATAACTGAATCAAATAAAACATGCACAAGAACAAGATTTTTTTTTTTTTTTTTTTGAAATGGAGTCTCGCTGTCACCCAGGCTGGAGTGCAGTGGCACGATCTCCACTCACTGCAAGCTCCGCCTCCCAGTTTTACGCCATTCTCCTGCCTCAGCCTCCCATGTAGCTGGGACTACAGGCGCCGGCCACCTCGCCTGGCTAGTTTTTTGTATTTTTAGTAGAGACGGGGTTTCACCGTGTTAGCTAAGATAGTCTCGATCTCCTGACCTCGTGATCCGCCCGCGTCGGCCTCCGAAAGTGCTGGGATTACAGGTGTGAGCCACCGCGCCCGGCCACAATAACAAGATTTAAGGAAACCATGACTACGACTGTCACCACATCAAATTATCAAAGTTAGCTTTGATGATCTGATAGGAGGGGAGGATGTCCATTCCTCTCTCCCTTAAAGTTGACATAATAAAAAATAATTTTCCTCCCATAACACTGGCTTCTTCTCCTATATTTCTTTTCCTAATTAATGACATCGCCATTTATCCAACCACCCAAGCCAGAAACCTCAGGCTCATCATTGACTTCTCCCTTTCCTTCAAATCTAACATTGCTATAATTATTGAATATAATTTAGAATGTTGCTTTGCTCCTCTTCATTTATCCCCATTGCCTCTGCTTTAATCCAGGTCCTTCTTTATCCTTGCGTATGTTATTATAATAGTCCCCAATTGGTTTACCAACCTCTGGTCTCAGCCACCTATGATCCATCCTTCCCATCACCATTGGGATAATTTCTAAATCACCAACATGTCTACATCACTCCTCTGCTCAAACTCCTTACTGTTTAGAGTCTCAAGTTATTTACATGATATTCAAGATTCCATTCACCTGAACCTAATCTATCTTCAAAAAAAAATTCAATCTGTAGTTTTCATGTTTGAATCCCACCATGTTCGCTGTTCCCAAACATAACATTTACCTGTTCATCTCCACACCTTTGTACATGCTCCTTCTGCTGATCATTTTTTCTTTTTCTATTTTTTTCTGGTTATTCTTCCTAATGTATTTCAAATGTTTCCTCTTATGAAAATACATTCTGAGAATCGACCTAATCTAAAATTAATTGTTCTCTTTGCTCGGTTCTCATAGCTTTTAGTTCCTACCTTAGATTCCTCATTGTCATCAGATTTTTACTGGAGCTCATTATGAACATACTTGTTTTCTTCACTGAGACAGTGAAGCAATTCTGTGATGATCAAAGGAGACCTGAGTTTAGGGAGTCAGAAAAACTGGGGTTGGTTCCAGTTCAGTCACTGCCAAGGCTCAACAGTCATATCTACAAAATAGGGATGGATAGATACCTACTTCAAAAGATAAAGTAAAGATTAAATTAGATAACATAAATGAGAGAATTATCAACATGTCTCATGAATGAGATCAAGAGTCATCAAAATTAAGTAGCAGGATCATGAGCTCTCTGAGAGTGGGATATATATCTAATTCAACTCTGTGCCTCCACTGTATCCACACATGGTATGTGCTCAAAGAATATTTGGTGAAGACAATAGAATGAGATAAAATTTTCTACTTTTTAATCTAGGAAACATAGAATAAAATTTGGTCAGACACAGTGGCTCATGCCTGTAATCCAAGTACTTTGGAAGGCCAAGGTGGCAGGATCTCCTTAGCCCAAGAGTTTCAGACCAGGGCAATATGGCAAAACCCCGCCTCTACCATAAATAAATACAATAAATAAATAAATAAATAAATAAATAAAATTAGCCAGTCGTGGTGGTGTGTGCCTATAGTCATCACAGCTACTCAGGAGGCTGAGGCAAAAGCCCATCTCTACAAAAAAAAAAAAAATTAGCCAGACATGGTGGTGTATGCCTACAGTCCTAGATACTCAGGAGGCTGAGGTGGGAGGATCACTTGAGCCTGGGAGGTGGAGGTTGCAGTGAGCTGAGACTGCACAGCTGCACTCCAGCCTGGAAGAGTGAGTTCCCTGCCTCAAAACAAACAAACAAACACAAAAACCAAAACTTTCTTATAGAATAAAAATAAACTCTACAATTGTAAGAATATTTGACCTTTCAAAATACTGACATTCTCTTGCCTATCTTTACAACATCTTAAGAAGGCCAGTATTATCATCTTCCTTTTGCATCTGAAGAGACTGAGGCATAGAACAATTAACTGGTGTGTATAGGATCCCAGAGTCAGGCAAGAGAGAGTCATGGTCTGATGCTCCCTATTTTAGTCTACAGGACTAGGTTGCCTGGATAATTTGCTATTTGCTCCAGGGTGGGAATTAATTTACATCTCAAAATCATTTCAGAGGATATGTGTTTTGCATGGGCAAGATGGCACATGTTTAATTCTGCATTTCCAAGAAGGGGAAAAAAAATGAGATCAACTGTTACTGGAATACTTTTCTCAGCTCCACACATGTTCTGTCTGTTCTCTTTGGCTGTTCTTTCAGAAAAGTTATCATCGTCTCTTCATTCCCAGCAAAAATATTTCAGAAACTCCTGAGCACCATCTTAAAGTGAAAGATGGGACAACAAACTGCAAGCACGTATTTCAGTTTTACAATATTTAATAGCTACTCATTTCAGTCAGAATATGGCTGCTTATTGGAAAAGTTTAGGCTAATGACAGTGTAGCAGAAAAGGCCTGGATTTTTAAGTCAAAATCGTTCTAATACTGCTGGCTGTGTGATCTTCAAACATTGATTTCCTCTGTCCCAGCTTTAGGGTTGCTCATCTGCATTTGGATTTAAGAGTACTTTCCCAGCAGGGTTATTTTGAGGCTTAAATGAGGTAACAGACCAATGGATACCCTTTAATACTAGCTACTTCATAAACTTGAGATCTTTATATACACTAAAGCTCATCATTAGGATCTTTGGGAGTCATATCTTAAATGTAAATGAATTATTCAGGCAGAACTTTCTCTAAAATAGATGTTACTCTTCACTGCTTTAGCAAACAGAGTATACTGAACATAATTTAAATTCTTTTGAAGTCTCATGACTGTCATTCAACATATCATTTTTGGCACTGTGTATCATGCAGTGGTATCTTCAAGGCTGCTGAGATGTATAAAGCTGTCTGCCCCTGCCCTAAATCTGCCACACAATTAAATCCTGCGGCCTTACCTCCAGCTGGTTTTCATCGACCCCATATTCTCCAGTCCCACTGCTTAGGCCTTAATTTAGGGCCTCATGATTTCTAGCTTGAATTGCTGCAGCAGCCAAACAGGTTCCCCTATTTCCATTCTCAGCATCCCCAAGTCCTTCCTTGGCATTTAGCAAGAGTAGTTTTACTGAAACCACATCTGAGTACTTTACATGCTTGCTTAGTAAACAAAACAAACAGCAAATTCTTTCAATGGCTGTCTATGAACTACAGCCTTAAGTCCAAATTCAGCATGGAAGGCATGTAAATACCTCTGTGAGCTCACCTTATCACTGCTGCAACTTCCCCTTCCCTCTTGCCTAACCCCTCCCCAGGTGAGTGGGCTCCTGTCATGCTGAACCAGGTCTTGCATGGTACATTCCTGAGGGCATTAGGCTATTTCACACCTCCTTACTTTTGCTTATCCTGCTTCCTCTGATTGGAAAACTGTTCCCTCTGATTGGATAACTATCTATCCCCTCCCTCCCTATCCTTGGTTTCCTAATAAACACTTACCAATCCTTCGAAAGATTTGGAAAACATCTTAGGTTTTAGGAAACCTATCTTGCCCTTCCTTTGTCAATTCTCTGACTAGGAGTGACCACTCACCCCTTCCTTTGTGATACCATGGGGCCCCGAATAGCTATTCATATGCAGCGTAATACTGTGGAATTACCTGTGCAGCTCCCACTGCCACTAGATGTTGTGTTTCTTGAGGACAAGATCCTATGTCGTTTATCAAGCCTCAAACACAGGGTAGGCACTCTATAATCATTGGTTAGTATCTTTTTGAG
>NW_012114866.1:6605971-6628311 GCF_000951035.1 Colobus angolensis palliatus | reverse complement strand
TAGTTTGGAATAACTAAACTAATGTTAAATAGGTTTTGCATGAGGGGCTGTAGAGATATCTTTGAGTTAAGTTCATGAGCTTGGAAAATCTATATTCCTAGTAACATTTATTTTGGCTATTGATTAGTTCTTAATGGTGTTTGGGATCCCTGAGATTGTTAGATAAATTGCCTATAGATAAGTTGAGTGTAATGTGATGTGATGTGATGTGATGTGATGTGGTTGACATTTATTGAAACCCTCCCTAACGTCCCAGGTTCTGGGCCAGAAACTGAGAACATAAAGGCATGGTCAACAAAGCATTTAAGAGTCTCGTGTGTATGTCTATGCCAGTTAAAATAAGCTGATGATAGAGAGATTGTTCACACACACATCCTATTTTTTTTCAAAGATGAGGAAAAGATGAGTTCGCATAGCTAGCTATAGAGTGTGTGTGTGTGTGTGTGACATTCAGTTCCAGGTCTGTGTGAATCCAGCTGAGCTCTCCATTTTACTCTTTCCTGTTCCTATTGGAACCAGCCTGTGAAGACAATAATGCAATGTTTCTCTTGATAAATTTTATACATCTCCTTTTCTCCTATGACAACTTAATCTCCATTCCTGAATATAAAAAACTGAATCACAAAATTTGGCAGCCTGTATTTAACGGGACTTTTAGAAAACTTGTTTGATGCTGTGGATTACTATAGTAGCTACGTCAGTCAAGGCAGACAGGAGGAGAGAGAGGGTAGTGTCTGAGTGCCAAAAGTCATCCATGTTCTTACTCTAGCAATAGCAAATACACAACCCTCCTGTACAGAGAGATGTGCAGACTGGGGCCTCTGCCCTGGGGTGCATTACTGCCCACACACCAATCTTAGAAGCAATGACTACCTCTGAAAACTCCTACCTTTCCTAAAGCCTGAGCACATGTTCAGTCACCTTAGTGAAAGTGAAGAAGGGAGGAAGGGTATTAGTTCAGTCTTGTCAAACATGATCTATAACAGAGACTGCAAACAGACTTTGTCTCACATGCCAAAGCAGATGGTGTGATAGTGGCTGTTGAGAAAGCTTCTGAAGTTGTCTCTGAACTCAGTCGGAAGAATGCTGAGTACAATGATAAACAATGTCTGTTCTGGGATTGAGGGAAGCATTGCCTATAGGTATTTACTATCCTTGGTAGAAGTTTCAGTTGTCATTTAGCATAAGCCAGGCTGTGCTGTTACTTAGTGTAGAAGTTATGAACTCAACTAAGAGCATGCAATGATAGAGTAAGATACGATCTATAATACCTTTCAAATATGGCACAGAGCAGATGCTCAATAAATGTTTATTGAAGAAATGAATGCAAAGTCCTATGGCTTTATATTGGAAGAGAAATAGAGTTCTTCCCCTCATAATCAGGGGAAGTGGGGTACACTGAGATTACTTTGCAAAGGGTCCTCAATGACATGCCGAAGAGTTTGGGGCATTATCCTATATGGGCCAGTAGTTTCCAAGCTTAGTTTAATTCCCTAAGGTGTTTTGTATGTAGAATTCCTGTGATGTATGTAGCTACCCTGTGATGTTCTGACCTGGTAAGTTGGTAAGTGTGGAGATGGAGCCAAGAATTCTCTTTTTGTTTGAACCACTCGTTAGCTTCTCAGACAATCTGTATAATCAGACAAATACGGGAATTACAGCTGCAAATAATAAGTGATGTTCTTTTTTTTTTTTTTGTGACAAGGTCTCTCTCCGTCACCCAAGCTACAGTGCAGTGGTGCAGTCTTGGCTCAATGCAACCTCCACCTCCCAGGCTTAAACCATTCTTCCACCTCAGCCTCCCGAGTAGCTGGGACAACAGGCACATGCCAACATGCCAAGCTAATTTTTGTATATATTTCTTTCTCTATTTTTGGTAGAGATAGGGTTTCACCATGTTGCTTGGTCTGATCTTGAACTCCTGGGCTCAAATGATCTGCTGGCCTCGGCCTCCAAAAGTGCTGGAATTACAGGTGTGAGGCACAGGGATCAGCTGTCACTGAAGTTCTTAAGGAAAAGAACATACCATGCTCATGGATAGGAAGAATCAATATCATGAAAATGGCCATACTGCCCAAGGTAATTTATAGATTCAATGCCATCCCCATCAAGCTACCAATGACTTTCTTCACAGAATTGGAAACAACTGCTTTAAAGTTCATATGGAGCCAAAAAAGAGCCCGCATTGCCAAGACAATCCTAAGTCAAAGGAACAAAGCTGGAGGCATCACGCTACTTGACTTCAAACTATACTACAAGGCTACAGTAACCAAAACAGCATGGTACTGGTACCAAAACAGAGATATAGACCAATGGAACAGAACAGAGCCCTCAGATATAACACCACACATCTACAGCCATCTGCTCTTTGACAAACCTGAGAAAAACAAGAAATGGGGAAAGGATTCCCTATTTAATAAATGGTGCTGGGAAAATTGGCTAGCCATAAGTAGAAAGCTGAAACTGGATCCTTTCTTTACTCCTTATACGAAAATTAATTCAAGATGGATTAGAGACTTAAATGTTAGACCTAATACCATAAAAACCATAGAAGAAAACCTAGGTGATACCATTCAGGACATAGGCATGGGCAAGGACTTCATGTCTAAAACACCAAAAGCAATGGCAACAAAAGCCAAAATTGACAAATGGGATCTAATTAAACTGAAGAGCTTCTGCACAGCAAAAGAAACTACCATCAGAGTGAACAGGCAACCTACAGAATGGGAGAAAATTTTTGCAATCTACTCATCTGACAAAGGGCTAATATCCAGAACCTACAAAGAACTCAAACAAATTTACAAGAAAAAAACAAACAACCCCATCAAAAAGTGGGCAAAGGATATGAACAGACATTTCTCAAAAGAAGATATTCGTACAGCCAACAGACACATGAAAAAATACTCATCATCACTGGCCATTGGAGAAATGCAAATCAAAACCACAATGAGATACCATCTCACACCAGTTAGAATGGCGATCATTAAAAAGTCAGGAAACAACAGGTGCTGGAGAGGATGTGGAGAAATAGGAACACTTTTACAGTGTTGGTGGGACTGTAAACTAGTTCAACCATTATGGAAAACAGTATGGCGATTCCTCAAGGATCTAGAACTAGAAGCACCATATGACCCAGCCATCCCATTACTGGGTATATATCCAAAGCATTATAAATCATGCTGCTATCAAGACACATGCACACATATGTTTATTGCAGCACTATTCACAACAGCAAAGACTTGGAATCAACCCAAATGTCCATCAGTGACAGACTGGATTAAGAAAATGTGGCACATATACACCATGGAATACTATGCAGCCATAAAAAGGGATGAGTTTGTGTCCTTTGTAGGGACATGGATGCAGCTGGAAACCATCATTCTCAGCAAACTATCGCAAGAACAGAAAACCAAACACCGCATGGTCTCACTCATAGGTGGGAACTGAACAATGAGATCACTTGGACTCGGGAAGGGGAACATCACACAGTGGGGCCTATCATGGGGAGGGAGGAGGGGGAGGGATTATATTGAGAGTTATACCTGATGCAAATGATGAGTTGATGGGTGCAGCACACCAACATGGCACAAGTATACATATGTAACAAACCTGCACGTTATGCACATGTACCCTAGAACTTAAAGTATAATAATAATAAGAAGAAGAAAAAAGGAAAAGAACAACTTGCTGTGATCACAGATCTTTGCTTCTGGTTCTCCAAGCTCTTAGTGTTTTCTGCATATTGAGACCAGAACTACCCCTGCCTTTGCAGAGACAGACCTGCCAGACTGTGTCCTGGTGAATCAGACTCCAGCTCCCAAAGCACTTTGCCACAGACCCCTCTTCCTCAGGAATAATGAAGAGGATTGAGCACTTTGGCAAAGCAACCAAGAGAGTAATGTGCTGCAGTGGGAATAAATCACGGACCGAGGAAATGAATGAACCACATGTTTCTGGATTTCAAATATCACTTCTGGAAATGAGCGAGTCTTTCTGCTCTCTCATTTCAATTAATTTTCTTACAAACTCTCCCTACCATTTTTCATTGCAGTCAATTGTTTAACTTGTTCTAGTATGAAAATTGGGTCCTTACAAAAAACTTAATTGATTTGACCTGTGCTTTGACACAACACTTTGCAAAATGCATGTGCGTTCAAACAGATTAGTCATCTGAGTCATTATTTTCCAGCAAAGTACAGCACCATGCTGGCAGTGAATGGCACACCAATATTGTGAAAATGTGAACTTCTTATTCTTGTGGAAAGTTACAACAAAGAAAGGGTGGTTGGAAGTCCAATAAGGACATCATTTGTCCTAAGACTTTGACTAAGAGTCTATTCATCTCTAATACTACCTCCCTGCAGGGGAAAACGTTAAACCAAGGAAGATATTGGGGCAGAATGGAGAGAATGGTGCCCTGGCCTGGCAGATGGAATCTGAATTTCAGGGCAGCTCCTTGGCCACGTTTCAGTCTTAGAGCTGGGCAAAATTTTTTTAGCTGTTTTGATTCACAGCACATCTCTTTGTAAATTTGGATACATTCTTACCTGCCTCACAGCAGTATAGTGAAGAACAACAAAAATGAAGAGAGAACCTAAGTATAGTAAGTGCTCAGGAAATGGTGACAAGGATATGATATTGCTGACAAAATTACTTTGCCATTGTTTATTCCAATTTTACTTATTTATAATTCAATCTCACCTATTTATAGAAAAAACTGAGGCAATATGATCACATTTTAAAGAGCATTCTTATTATTTTCCTTCATGATTCTATTTTCCATATCCGTACACTCACTCTAGGCCCATACTTTACTGCCTTTTTTTTTGTTTTAGGGATAAAAACCATTGACCGTGTGTGTGTATGTGTGTGTGAATGAATGCGTATGAGTGACGGTAGTGGGAGACAGCTCACATATTCAAGAAATTATATAAAATCTCTGCACAATTGTTTAAAAATAACATGAGTATTATACACCTGTCACCAAGACAAACAACATTAGCAGTGACTTAGATTCCCTCAGGATGCCATTTTTTATATAATTTCCTTCCTAAGTACTCTTCTTCCATAGGTAACTCTCCTGAAATTATGGTAAATCATCCTCTAACTATCTTTTTTTGACCCATCCATGTTGATATATGTAACAGTTCTTCATTCATTCTCACAGTTATATTCATTGTATAAATATAACTCATATATCCAGCTTACATTAAGTTATCTTTAGATTTTACTAACAGTATTAGTATACATATTGTTAGACATGTCTCCTATCCCTGTATACAAATTTTCCCTAAGGTACATGCTTAAAGAAATGAGTTGCTGGGTAACATTTTTAACTGTATTAAATAATGCTAAACTGTTTTCCTAAGTAGTTCTTCCAGTTAACACAGTGGATGAGAATTCTGGCAGTTTCATATCCTTTCTACCACTTGGAATCAACTGGACTTCATAATTTTTATCAGTTTAGTAAATGTAAGTGGTGCCTTATTGCAGTTTAATTTGCAATTCCTTGATTATCAATGATTTGAAGCATGTTTTCATATGTTAATAAGTAATTTGTGTTTTTTTCCTCTTTGTTTTAAAAGTCCTTACCCATTTTCTATAGGGCTGTTTGAATCTTTCTGATTGCTTTATAGTTCTCCATGTATAGTATTCTAGAAGTGATCTTTTACCAGCTATATGCGTTGCAAAGATCTGTTCTCTTTTATTTTCAATTCATGTCACATTTCACCTCAGAAAAGTCAGATATAAGATCCCAAAGTTTTTTATTTCTCTAAACTGCTGGTATGAGTAGCTAAAAATATAGACAGATTTCAAAATAAATAATTCATTACTGTAGTTTAGCAGAAATACATTCATGAATATTCGCTCAAGCTTGCAGAAAGTGCTTGAAAAGCTAATTAAACTAAACTAAACTAAATTAAAAACAAAAAGACAGCACTGTGATGATGAAGGCTTTCATGCCAAGACTCCAAATATACTAGAAAAATTTATCTTCAGCAGTTTACTATATTCACAATGACAACGCTTCAAACTGCTTCCTTTATTCATAAGAGATTCCACCTATTTCAAGTGTGTTTATCACCCAGCCAGCACAGGCAAATGTTACCAAGTTAAGATTGAATTTCAAGTGTGTTCTTGGAATAAAACTTCTGAGAATATTTTTTTCTTTAATACAATTCTCTTGGAGTCATATTTTCCAGCAACTCATCTTTGGGTTTTTGAGGAACTGAATATCCTCACCTGCTTTTTTTTCTCTATTTTTTATTATTATACTTTAAGTTCTAGGGTACATGTGCACAACGTGCAGGTTTGTTACATATGTATACATGTGCCATGTTGGTGTGCTGCACCCATTAACTTGTCATTTACATTAGATATATCTCCTAATGCTATCCCTCCCCCCTCCCCCTACTCCATGACAGGCCCTGGTGTGTGATGTTCCCCTTCCTGTGTCCAAGTGATCTCATTCTTCAGTTCCCACCTATGAGTGAGAACATGCAGTGTTTAGTTTTCTGTTCTTGTGATAGTTTGCTGAGAATGATGTTTTCCAGCTGCATCCATGTCCCTACAAAGGACAAGAACTCATCAATTTTTATGGCTGCATAGTATTCCATGGTGTATATGTGCCACACTTTCTTAATCCAGTCTGTCATTGATGGGCATTTGGGTTGGTTCCAAGTCTTTGCTATTGTGAATAGTGCCGCAATAAACATACGTGTGCATGTGTCTTTATAGCAGCATGATTTATAATCCTTTGAGTATATACCCAGTAATGGGATGGCTGAGTCAAATGGTATTTCTAGTTCTAGATCCTTGAGGAATCGCCACACTGTCTTCCACAATGGTTGAACTAGTTTACAGTCCCACCAACACTGTAAAAGTGTTCCTATTTTTCCACATCCTCTCCAGCACCTGTTGTTTCCTGACCTTTTAATGATCGCCATTCTAACTGGTGTGAGATGGTATCTCGTGGTTTTGATTTGCATTTCTCCGATGGCCAGTGGTGATGAGCATTTTTTCATGTGTCTATTGGCTGCATAAATGTCTTCTTTTGAGAAGTGTCTGTTCATATCCTCTGCTCACTTTTTGATGGGGTTGTTTGTTTTTTTCTTGTAAATTTGTTTAAGTTCTTTGTAGAATCTGGATATTATCCCTTTGTCAGATGGGTAGATTGCAAAAATTTTCTCCCATTCTGTAGGTTGCCTATTCACTCTGATGGTAGTTTCTTCTGCTATGCAGAAGCTCTTCAGTTTAATTAGATCCCATTTGTCAATTTTGGCTTTTGTTGCCATTGCTTTTTCACTTGCTTTTTTCTGAAGCAAGTGTTTCTGGGAACGGAAAAATACACTTTGTCAAATTTCAGGGTTTTTTAGGGTAGTAAAAGTACTCCATATGATACTATAATAATGGATACATGTCATTATATATTTGTCTGAAGCCATGTATTGTTCAACACCAAGAGAAAAAGCTAATGTAAAACTGTAGACTTTGGGTGATAATGATGTGTCAATGCAGGTTCATCAACTGTAACACATGTGCCACTCTGGTGTGCGTGGCTACACGTGTGTGGGGGCAGGGTATATGGAAATCTCTGTACCTTCCTCTCAATTTTGCTGTGAACCTAAAACTGCTTTAAAAATAGAAAATCTATAAGACAAAAACTAATTTAAAATTTTGTTTTAAATTCAAAGGGTGTTAAATGAAATTTATGGGAAGCTATTGTTTGGACTAAGCTCTTGCACTAGGTCCAAGAGGCCAGAACAAATCAGAATAGAGTCATTAATGTTAGGTGCCATATAATCAAACTTTGAAATGGACCAGTTTTCAAAGAGAGAGAGACAGAGAGACAGAGAGAGAGAGAGAGAGAGAGAGATTGATTGATTCACAGCAACCAATCAGAAGGGGCCCAGTTTAACTGAGCCAGCAGGATAAGGAAGTTTCCTCTGATTTAACCCTATGAGGAGGACAGCTTTAAAATGCCCAATTCAATTTTCATTTCCCGTTTCTGCTTTCTTGAGCCATTTTCTGCCTATAAAGCCAATCTCCTTCCCCCAGCTTATTAGAGTGCCTTATCTAAGTCTTTGGATGAGATGATGCCCGATTCATGAATAAAAGTCAATTCAGTCTTTAAACTGAATTTGTTAAAATTTTGTGTTTTCTAACAGGGGAAATGAGCTTTTTAAGACCCACTCAGCACTGGTATTTAATAATGTGGAGAAAAAAACAATACACGTAAGCAAGCAAGCAGAGAAATAAACATAAATGTCGGCAACTAATTTCTAAAGCAGTGGGACCAGGGAAATAACTCCAGAGGAGACAACAACGGTAACAGCAACAACGTGTGCTTACTAAGTGCCACGTATTATTCTGAAGAGCTTTACCAGAATAAGTTTAGTTAATCCTCGTAAGAACCCTATGGAATAAGAACTGTTTTTATACTCACTTTAAACATGAGGTAACTGAGACTCAAAGAGTTTAAAAATTTATTCAAGGTCATGCAGCCAGTTAAAAGTGGAGCTGCTCTAGGTGTTGGGTGATTTCACTTGACTGTTTCCTGCAGTTCTTGCCTTCTATATTACCAGCTACGTTCTAAAGGACTGCAAAAGCCAGGCTTGTGACTGGAACACGGAACAATACACCCAAGGGTACTGGCAGTGTTCCAACATTGTCCATAAATGTGAGAACTTCGTACTTCTTCCATTTCATGGCAGTCAGCATTTTTTCTGCTATTAAGCCATGAAAGGTAGCAATAGAAACATTAGTATCTCATAATGCATAGCATTTACCACCCTAAACTGTCACTGTGATTTATTTATCTGTGACTGTGAGATACTAGGAGAAGGGGACACACATTTGTTGAGTGACTTTACCAGTTGTTATGCTACTTTTTAGACTCATTCCACAGAGTCATCGGTGATTCTTTGGTGTTTAAGTCCTTTTCAAGAAAGAGAAGAGCTGTTACTTAAAAACTTAAATTATCTTTCCATACTTAAAAGATTTATACAAACTCGAGATCCACAGAGGATTTAAGCTCTTAAGAACCAGAGGTTAAATATTAGTCAATATATACTACTATACATACTAGCATATATGCTAGTATATGTTAACATTTATAGAATATATGTATATATACTATAGTTGTAGTCCGTAAAGAAATTTAAAAACACAACATAATGAACAAAAAACAATTAGCTATTCTGCATCTATGTATCTAAATCTGTAGGCATTTATTGTTTTATTAAGAGTGAAGAAACCTTAGATGGGTGCAGCCAGAAGCTAAAAACAATCTTATCAAAGTGAAAGATGCATCTGAGATACTGAAAGTCTTTAACATCTCCACTAGCATTTCTCATCATCTTTGAAATCAGAGAAAACAATTTTGTTGCCCTTTAGGAACATCAGACCATACAGTTGTCAGGGTCTCCACGAATTTTACCTCTCTTTAAAGGAATAGAGCTACTGCTACTTGAAAGCATAAGTTAGTGTTTGTTAAAAGAAAATAAAAGGCCGGGCGCGGTGGCTCACGCCTGTAATCCCAGCACTTTAGAAGGCCGAGGCGGGCGGATCACGAGATCAGGAGATCAAGACCATCCTGGCTCACACAGTGGAACCCTATTTCTACTAAAAATACAAGCCGGGCATGGTGGTGGGCACTTGTGGTCCCAGCTACTCAGCAGGCTGAGGAAGGAGAATGACGTGAGCCCGGGAGGCGGAGCTTGCAGTGAGCCGAGATCCCGCCACTGCACTCCAGCCTGGGCGACAGAGCCAGACTCCATCTAAAAAAAAAAAAAAAAATTCATCTGATTTAAATTTAAAGGAGTTTAATTGAGCAATGAACGATTCGCAAATCTGGCAGCCTCCTGAGACACAGTGGGCTCAGAGACTCCAGCGCAGCCACATGGTGGAAGAAAATTTACAGACAGAAAAAGGAAAGTGACATACAGAAAACAAGTGAGGTACAGTAACAACTGGATTGGTTACAGTTGGTGTTTGCCTTATTTGAACATGGTTTGGATAGTTGGCTGCATTTGATTGGCCAAAACTCCGTGATTGGCACAAGTGTAGGCTGAGGTCTGTTTACACCTCCACTTGTTATAGTTCACGATGTACAGAGAAGCCTTTAGGCCAAACTTAAAATATGTAAGAAGACAGCTGTAAGAAGGCAGCTGTAGGCTAAACTTGATTTAACATGTTTAAATCTCATACTCTCAAAATTCACGAAAAGAATCGTCGCAGTTAATGTATTCATGAACTATTGTCCATGGGCACTATGGTGGGGTCTGCTAACTGTCCCCCAGTACCCATTGTCCCCCGTCTTTTAGTAATAGGACTCCTCCCGTCCATCTACCACAGAGTCTTAGCAAGGCACATGGACACTCACTACCTTTTCTACAACTACTATTAGCAAATGGTTTAGCAATTTATTTAAAGTATTTGATTATATGACTATAACCCAGCAATTTCACTCTTGGATATACCCAAAACAAATGAATGCATCTTTTAAAAGAGATTTCTTCAAGAATGTTTGTAGCAACTCTATTCATAAGAGCCACAAACTGGAAATAATAGTATCCTTCAACAGAAGAATGGATAAACAAATTGTATTATATTCATGTAATGGAATAATACATAAAGTAATAAAAAGCAACAGACTACTCAAATACAAAACAATATGGATGGCTCTTATAAATATCATGTTGAGCCAAGGAAACCAGACATGAAAGAACAAAGACTGCAAGGCTAAATTTATATGGAGTTTAAGAATAGGCCAAGCTAATCTGTGGTATAAAATTCAGAATAGTAGCTATTTCTCAGGGTAGGGGATAAGGTCTAGGATTGACTAAAATGGGGCATGAGGACGTCTTATGGGGTGTTAGAAAGTTCTGTATCTTGACCTGGGTGGTGACTACACATACATGCTTTTATTAAAATCCATTGATCCATGCATTTCACTGTATATACAGACACTCCTCGATTTTTGATGGGTTATGTCCAAATAAACCCAATGTAAGTTGAAAACATCATTAAGTCAAAAATGCATTCAATACACCTAACCTACCAAACATCATAGCTTAGCCTAGCCTACCTTAAATGTGCTTAAATTAGACTGCAATGGGCAAAATCATCTAACATAAAGCTTGCTTTATAGTATAGGTTGAGTATTCCTCATCTGAAATGCTTGGGGCAAGAAATGTTTTGGATTTCAATTTTTTTTCAGATTTTGAAATATACTTACTAATGGAGCACCCCAAATAAAAAAAATCCGAAATTCAAATTACTCCACAATGAGCATTTCCCTTGTCATGTCAACACCCAAAAAGTTTCGGATTCTGGAGCATTTCAGGTTTTGGATTTTCAAATTTGGGATGCTCAACCTGTAAAGTGTTGATTATCTCATGTAATTTGTTGAATACTGTATTGAAAGTAAAAAACAGAGTGGTTTTATGAGTACTTAAAGTACATTTTCTGGTAAATGTGTATCATTTTTGCACCATTGAAAAGTTGAAAAATCCTGTGTTAAGCCATCATAAATCAGGAGCAATCCATAATTATACTTCAGATAAATAAATCAGGACACACACACACACACACACACACACACACACACACACACACACAGAGAGAGGAGAGAGAGAGAGATCTTTCAGATACTACAGCTGGTTCTAATATAAAAGCTAAAAGCACAGTTGATTATGCTATTTGTTGGGGCAGTAGGCTAATGAATGAACTGTTTTATTTTATTTTTAGCTCTATCATTATAATTTAAAATCCAAGAAACTTTGGTGGAGTTCTATTACACAACCACCATTTTGAACCCTCTGCTGTCTAAGAACCTTTCTAACCAACCAAGTGATAGCAAGCAGTCAGTACATTCAAACAGAAGCCCCTTTTTAAAGTAAAATACTAGGTTGAACCATATGAAACCTTGACAATTTCATATGGCTCAACCTAATATTTACATCAAATCATAGGATGAGTTAAATCAGAGATGAAACCAAAAAGGAGATGGCAAAAAGAAGAGTGCTTGCCTTGGTTCAACTTATTTCATCACGGGCACAAATGGCCTACAAATTGTAATAAACTTAGAAAATTTCCTAAGCCAGGCAATCTTTTAACCCCAGACATGCCCTTCTACACCAACATACATGATTCAGAGCCCTGAGATAACCATTTCCAGCCTTGTAGCCAACCTGCCCCAGCAGGGCTGCATATGCTATCATCTTCTTGGTCCAACAGGTTTAGTGCTAATGAGAAATCTGGCTCTGTGCTCCTTTCTGGCTCCAAGCACAATTAGGACAGATGGAGGAGCCCCGAGAGCTGGAAATGACAGAATTTTGAAATTTCCCATTAAGCTGGCTTGAGTTTTAGTCACAATGTACACAAAGTAGGAGAATCTGATTTTAGGAAATTATCTAACAATTGATTTTAAACCCAAAAATGGAAATGTATTTCCCATTATTGACGACAACCTAGGAGTTATAGGGCATGTGTGGGATCTTTGCAAGCATGCTCCCTTCTCCCCACTCCCATCCTTACTCTCTCTGCCAAAGTTGGAGTTGAAATAACCTGAAATTTGAAATTCGTGTTGCATAATCCCTTTCTATTCCCAAGCAAGAAAAAAAAATCCTGCTGGAAAAGTTTGCTTCTAAACTAGCCATGTGGGAGCCCTATTGTTTTCTACTGAATTTTACTTATTAATTCAGAACTATGTCCTCATGTAAAATAGATTTTGCCTTTCTGGGGCAAAGGCAGCCACAGAGATACAGGTTGGATATCACTCTCTTTGTAGGCCATGTGGTCATGTTTTAAATACTCGGTACTTAGATCTACATGCTTGTCCTTTTGGCAAAGCTGAGAATTATTTTCATACTACAAAATTTTGACAGTGTAACCCCACGGTCTCAACACTCCTCAAATATCACACTAGGGAAAAATATTGAAATGCTACTGATAAGAATGTCCCCTTTTCATGTCCAGTGTTTATATTTACTACAAATATTAGGTCTCTAAGACCTGGGCTCCTGTACTATGTAGCGTCCCCAAGACCATGACTAAAACAGAGTGTGAGAGTCAGTGCATGTTGGATGGGAAGGGATCCTAGAGTTTACCTTTTCCTACCTATGTGGTTTACATGAAAAACATCTAAAAGCCAGAAATGGAAGTAATTTGTGCAAGGTTGCCCAGCTAACAAGAGGGGCACCACAACTCACAGCTAGGTCCACAGTGCCGCATGAATCTGAATCAATGTGGGAAAAAGGAATGTCTTGACTTGTGAGATATGATTGAAAACAGAGCAAAAGGGAAACAGGCAGCTAATTAAACATCTGTGGAACCCTGTTATTTCATGGGCACTGAAGTAAACAAAGCAAAGAGGGAAAAGAAGGGAACGTTAGGGACTGGCAGTGTAGCAACCAACTACGGAGCAGTTACAGGGCAACAGATCTGTGGTAACCATAAGGGAGATAATGTTTATTAAGCACATTCCATCTGCCTAGAAGTGTGTCAAGCAATTTAAGGCATCATCTCGTGTAATCCTTAATAATAATAATAAATAATGACTACCATTTATTGAGCATCTTTTACATACAGGCTGAACACTACGTTAAGCATATTATAAACAGTGTCTGATTTTATTTATACAACATGATTATGAGGTTGGTACTGTTGTTATCCACAATAGAAAGGAGAAAATTGAGACTTAGAGAAAACAGCATTTTCCAGATCACACAACTGGTAAATCGAAGAAACAAATTAAAACTCACATCATTATATCAAAGAACCTAGCCTTTAAATGCATCATTTTATCAAAGAACCTAATCTTTTAAATGGATCACTATTCTGGCTGTCAAGTACAGGTTGCTTAAAAATTAACACAAAACCATTATTTATCAATACTCATGGTCTTTTATTTTCCTCAAAAATAACTAGATCCAAAATAAAAGTCAGTATTTTACAAAGAGTAGTCTAATTGTCTAATCTATGTTGCAAGCTGGAGTGAATCACAGTTTTGGCACTAGATCTAGAACTGTTATTGTCTGTGGTGTTAAAAAAAATTATGTGTATTAGCATGGGAAAACAATTGCATAGCCCTTTTGAATGTAAAAGGAAATGTGTTTAATGCATGTATATTGAGAAGGACAGAAGGGGGAAGAGAGAGAGAGAGACAGAGAGAGGCAATGTGATACAAAGAAGGAGATATACTATGAATTCACTGCTTCTGTGATTCTGTAGGAGGCCATGCTGTTTGTTAATTTCAGAACTGTAATTTTAAAAATTAGTAATCTTGGTAACCAAATCTATTAGTGAAGCATGCTATAGAAAACAAACATCGTGTGATGACTGGTCCTAGACAAACTGACAAGCTTTGTTTTTTGCTTTTGAAACTCCAGGCATTATTTACATACACTCAGCTCTAACACAGGATCCTTTAATTAAGACTTTTACACTTATCTGTACATAAAAATGGAAATATTTCAATAACAGCACATCTTTTTCTTTTGCTAAATTACCGGTTAGAAAGGAAAATTAAAGAAATTCACTGAATGGTGCTAAATGATTAACTCCAAAGGTTAATTATGTCTCCTTAAGTGGGACTCACTTAACTATTCTCTTCTTTGTCCACTGAAGCAGTAAGGGGCTGTGACACTGCACTGAAGGATGGGAACAGGGGACACTGAGGGCTTGTTGCCAGGTGGCAGCTGTCAAGGTGATTTAATAGCTATTCAAAGACCATTTTTTCTGCTTTTCAGTTCTCCAGGAGCCAGGAGCCAATCTACCTTAGGCTTCTTTTGATGGGGGGCAACTGTTTGGAGTGGGAGGGAAGCATGTATTTGAAATAGCACACAGGTATAAACATGGGTGATAGAAGTCTTATATTCTTGACCTTTACCACACACTTGGAGAAATGGTGCACATTAGGCTTAGACCAGAGGAAGGAGTTTAATTTTCCATTTGGATCCCCATGGAGTGCTTAGGATCATACTTTTTCCAAGGCAATTTATCACTAATTCTTCCATCCATCCATTTGTTTATCTGTCCCTTCCTTCTCCCCAAGGGCAGGCACAGGGCTAGGTGCTTTACTTGCATATATAGGCACTAGAGCACAGTAACAGAGTTAGATCTTGACTTGACTATTGGCTTTGCCACCTAAGAGCTGTGTGATTTAGGACAGGCTTCTCAACTCTGAGCCATATTTTCCTAATTGTAAAAATAGGTCAATAATGTTTTATCTCTCACCAAATTGGTGTAGGGATTAAATAAGATTAAATGAGAAAATGCCTAAAACATAGTCAGCATCTGATAAATAGTAGGTATATTATGTACCATCATTTCCATTTCAGGTATGAGAAAACTGAGGCGCAAAAAGGTAAGTGACTTGTTCAAGATCTTAATTCTAGTAATGAATAAAGATCTCACCCCAGGAGTATGAGAAACATACTCCTCGCAGTAGCATTCCTTTCCTTTAATAAACTCACCACCTAGGGAGGAAAATAGTCCCTTAATCTTGGAGTTTTCTACAACCATTATAACGGAAGTGCTTATGAGAGTAGGTGCAGAGGAGAAAGCCTCTAGGGAGGCATGGTGCCTGAATGGAGTCTTGAAAAACCATTAAGAATCCTGTAAACAGAATGGGAAGGAGGAAGAGACAGTATGCAGATTGAAGAAAGGGCCTGTGCAAAGGAAAGGAGAAATGAAGGAACAAAGTGCTTCCTGAGGCTCCGTCCCAGGGCTTTTACGGGAAGCAGCGGAGGAGGGTGCAGAGGTAGGCAGAGTCCAAGTTAAAATAGCCCTCTTTACCTATTTGGTGATCAGGAGCCATGGGTATGTTTTAAACAGATGGAGAAACTCAAGGGTTAAAATGGCTGGACCAGAATCACACTTGAATCTTTTCCATTTTCACTTGGAAACAGAACATCCCTCCCACCAGGCAGGCTCCTCTAATGTTTCCATGCCAACCTATTGCGGAGGCCTGGGATAGGCTAAGCCTAAGTCAGGGGAGTGGCATGGGTAAACAAGAGCACAGAGCGGAAAAGCTAGGGTTAGGGTCAAACTACGGAGGCAGGCAGCAAGGGGAGTGAGGAGCTGTGTACTATGGAGTCAGGAAGAGGGGAGCAGTAAGAACCAGAAATAAGGATTGGGTAAACCTAGATGTACCTGAATTTACTGCAAGCCCAGTCATTTTGCTATATACACATGTACACACATACGTGCACATTCAAACTATTATGTTCTTTGGCGCTCGCCTGCACTCTGAACATTTTCAAAGGGACCTTATGAAAATTAAGAATTTCTAATCAGTTCATTTCATCCCTGGAAATCAAAATGTAAATGTGAGAACTCTGATTTTCAAGAAATCTTACCAACCTTTTCAATCTGTTTTGCAAAGTTATTTATTTTTGAACCAGGGGGTTCTGTTTTTGCTACGTGTTAGCGAATTGTAGCATCAGGTTCAAGGTTGGTCTCCAAATTCTGAGTCACCTAATGTTAAATGTGATTAAAACTGAAAGTCATTTTAGGAACTGGCCTTCCCATTAGCTAGCTGTAGGTTTGCACTAGACTTCCACGCAAGAAATATGAGACTTTAAAGAAATGATTGTTTTCAGCTTGAACACGAGCTGAGGAAGTAAAGAAAATGTTTTCAAAAGAAAAGAAACCAAAAAACGAAAGAAAAGATAAAATAGTGGTTCTGAACTTCACTGCATACTGGGATGCTAGCAAAGCTTTAAAAACACTAATGCCTGGGGACCCACTCCCAGAGACTCTGATTTAGAGTAGGTCTGGGCTGGGGCGAGACATCAGGGTTTTTAAGAGCTCTACAGGTGTTTCTTACCTGGAGCTAAGGTTGAGACACAATGAGATAAAGCAGAGAGGCAGCTAGTAAACAAGTCGATTTTTGGCCCCTTCCTGGAAAGAAAGCCAGTGTGAACTGGATAAAGCGGGAAAGAGGCTGAGACCTGATTTACAATGGCAGTGGCTCCCCACTTTTGATCAATGTAAATTCTAAATTCAGTTTAGGGTGGGGAGGTGGAGTTGGAGGTTCCTTTATTATTGGTCCCTCCACTACACTGGGAGTACCCTAAAGCAAGGATTGAGTACTTTTATCCTTATATTCCTTGGACATGTCTAACTGTCTGCAATATGGGATATCAATAGTTGTTTGTAAAACGAATGAATGAAGAAGTTAGAGGTAGAGTATGTGAAATGAATGTTGCAGAGACTCAATTTTTACCAGACTTCTTTCTTAGCACATTCAAGAAGTCATGCTCATGGGCAACTGTAGCGTGCTTTGACAGAAAAAAAAAACAAGAAAACAAGCTGAGCATAGTAGATCATGACTAAAATCTCGGCACTTTGGGAGGTGGAGGTGGGTGGTGTGCTTGCACCCAGAAATTTGAAACCAGCCTGGGCAACATGGCCAAACTCCATCTCTACAAAAAATACAAAAATTAGCCAAGCCTGGTGATGCGTACCTGTAGATTCAGCTAGTAGGGAGGCTGAGGTGGGAAGATCACCTGAGTCTGGGGAGGTCGAGGCTGCAGTGAGCCATGATCACTCCACTGTACTCCAGCCTGGGCAACAGAGCAAGACCCTGTCTCAACAACAACAACAACAACAACAAACCAACCAGATGCTGTCTTTAATTTCAGTGAACTTAACATATATTTATGCAACTTTCTGTCTGGGTTCTGTGCTAGATCCTCAGAACCACAGACTGAGACTTCCAACAAAACATTAAGTTCTAGAAACCTATCTGATTAGTCCAATATTTTAAGAAGTACTTGTTTTTCAATGGCATAGCACAACTGATTTGCTTTGGGTGGCTTAAAAAGGGTAGCAAGTAGTATTTTGGACGGAGCTAGGGCAGATCATTCAGCATTTTTTTGTGTTTTCAACAGTGTTTCATATAAGCAAATTTCTAAAAGCAGTGTTTCCTAAACTTGCTTTTACCTAAGTAGCACCTGGGGTTCTTGCTTAAATCCTCATTTCTGAGGAATACATTACCAGGCAAGTTTAGGAAGCACCATTACAGAGGGTCTGCAAGTCTTTAGAATATCTTATTCTGCATCAAAGTCCTGACTGCAGCATTATTACAAGTGAAATGATGACGGTGGAGATGGGCGAAGGAAAGGAAACAGGAAATGACAAATAACAGGGTTATGTTGTGACAGGCACTTTACAAGGGAATTGATGTTACTGTTGGCTATAATACTTGCAACGCTTTATTAAAATGAATACTATTATTCCTATTCTAGCAACATGACCCAAAGGTCATAATCGCTCTCAGCTTCTATCATCATGGGTTCATTTTGCCTGTTCTTGAATGTTATATAAATCATAAGTGGGCAGAATAACACCCCCCCATCCCTAATCCCTGGAATCTGTAATATGTTCCCTTATATTACAAAAGAGACTTTGCAGATATGATTAAGGTTAAGAAACTTGAAATGTGGGAATTATCCTGCATTATCCTTCGTGGATTCAATCTAATCACATCAATCCTTAAAAGCAGAGTATCTTTTGCTGGTGGGTCAGAGAGACACAACATGAGAAACACTCAACTTGCAATTGTTGATTTTGAAGATTGAAGAAGGGGGCCACGAGCCATGGAATGCAGCAGCCTCTAGATGGGGATGGTCCTAGGCTGACAGGAACAAGATAACAGGGACTTTGGTCTTATAACTGCATGGAATTTAATTCAGCCAACAATTCAAATAAACTGGAATTGGATTCTACCCTAGAACTTCCAGAATGAAACACAGCCTGCTGATACCTTGATTTTAATCTGGTGGGATGCATAGTGGACTTCTGACCTACAAAACTGTAAGATGATAAATATGTTTTTTTAAGCCATTAAGTTTGTAGTGATTTGTTTCTAGAGCAGCCTAGAAAACTAATATGCATATAATTGTGTGTGTGTGTGTGTGTCTGGCTTCTTGCACTCAATATTATATTTGCAAGATTCCTATCTGCTGTTATATGTAGCAGTTATTGATTTTCATTGTTGCATAATATTCTTTTGTTCAAATATACCACAATTTATTTACCTATTCTATTGTTGATGGACATTTGGATATTCCCAGGTTTAGGCTATTACAAACAATGCTGCCATGCACATTCTTGTATATATTTTTGTTGAACACATGTACTCATTACCATTGGATATATACCTAAGGAGAGATCATAGGGTATATGTTTGGCTCTGATAGATACTTCCAATATGCTGGTTTACTTCCCATGAGCAATGTTTGAGACTCTCTACATGTTCACAAATACTTGGTATGAACAGTCTTTAATTTTAGCCATTCTGGGAGTACCACCATTTCATGTGAATTCATCATTTTACATATCCTCTTTTAAGAAATGCCTGTTCTTCACTTTTACACTGTTGGTGGGATTGTAAACTAGTTCAACCATTATGGAAAACAGTATGGCAATTCCTCAAGGATCTAGAACTAGATGTACCATATGACCCAGCCATCCCACTACTGGGTATATACCCAAAGGATTATAAATTATTCTACTACAAAGACAGATGCACACGTATGTTTATTGCGGCACTATTCACAATAGCAAAGACTTGGAATCAACCCAAATGTCCATCTGTGACAGACTGGATTAAGAAAATGTGGCACATATACACCATGGAATACTATGCAGCCATAAAAAAGGATGAGTTTGCGTCCTTTGTAGGGACATGGATGCAGCTGGAAACCATCATTCTTAGCAAACTATCACAAGAACAGAAAACCTAACACCACATGTTCTCACTCATAGGTGGGAACTGAACAATGAGATCACTTGGACTCGGGAAGGGGAACATCACACACTGGGGCCTATCATGGGGAGGGGGAAGGGGGGAGGGATTGCACTGGGGAGTTATACCTGATATAAATGATGAATTGATGGGTGCTGACGAGTTGATGGGTGCAGCACACCAACATGGCACAAGTATACATATGTCACAAACCTGCATGTTATGCACATGTACCCTAGAACTTAAAGTATAATAAAAAAAAAAAAAAAGATGCCTGTTCTTTCGTCCATTAAAAAAATTATTTTTTTTCTCAGTGACTTGTAGCTGCTCTTTACATATTCTGAAGATAAATTTCTTTTCCAGATGTCTGGATTACAAATATCATTTCCTGTGCTCTGTCTTGACCCATTCTCTTCATGGTGTCTTTAGATGAACAGAGGTTTGCATTTTAATGTAGTTTATCGATATTTTCCTTTATGATTAGCATGTTTTGTGCCTGTTTAAGACTTAATCTTTGCCTATCACACACATATGAAGCTACTTTGCAATATTATCTTCTAGACTTTTATTGTTTTACTTTTTATATTTTTATCTATAATCCATGTAGAAAGATTTTTGTGTGTAGTGTGAGGTTGGGTCAAAAGCCATTTTTTTAAAAAATGGATATCTAATTGATGCAGTATCATTTACTAAAGAGATCATTCTTTTCCACTTCAAAGCAATTTTGCTTTTGTCATAAAATCAAGAGGTTGTATGTGTGTGTTATTGTTTCTGCACTCTATTTTATTCCATTGGTCTACTTGTCTATACTTGCACCAATTTCATACTGCCTGTAATTGTGTAACCTCATAATAAATCTTAACATCATATAATGTAAATTCTCTGAGTTCATTTTTCTGTGTTTTGCCTATTGTTGGTCTTTTACATTTCCATATTAATATTAGAATCACTTTGTCAAATCTACCACCATCACCAACAAACAAATAAAAAATATCTTTTGAGGTGTTGATAGGAATTGCAGTGAATCAATATATCAGTTTGGGAGAACTGAAATCTTTGCCACATTGCATCTTCCTATCCATGAATAAGGTATACCCCACATTTATGCAACTTCTTTTAATAACATTTGTGGCTTTTTTGTGTAGCGGTGCTCTTTTGTTAGTTCTATTCCTAGGACTTTAATGTTTTTCACTTGTACTGTAAATGACATGTTAAGTTTAGTTTTCTTATTGTTTAGTATCATTATATGGAAATACAACTGATTGATATTAACCTTGTTATTTAGTAAAATTGCTAAAGTTACTTTTTAATTATAGCAGTCTATCTAGTTATTTTGAATTTTAAACATACACAATTATGTTACCAGAAAATAAGGATCATTCAATTGTTTTCCTTCCAATCATCTTACTTTTTCTTGCACCTCCATTTAATAGCAGTGGTGATAGAAGGGTAGAGTAGTGATAGAAGGTGCCTCATACCTGCTTCCAGGGAAAAAGCTTCCAAAATTTCATTATTAACTATGGTGTTTAGGCTGGCTCCCTGGCTCACACCTGTAATCCCAGCACTTTGGGAGGATCACTTGTGGCCAGGAGTTAGAGACCAGCCTGACCAACATGGTGAAACTCTGTCTCTACTAAAATATAAAAATTAGCCAAGCATGGTGGTGCGTGCCTATAGTCCCAGATACTCAGGAGGCTGAGGCATGAGAATCACTTGAATAGGGGAGGCAGAGGTTGCAGTGAGCCAAGATCTCGGCACTGCATTCCAGACTATGTGATGGAGTGAGACTCTGTTTCAAAAAAAAGTATGATGTTTTCCTTTTATTAGATTTAGGAAGCCCATTATTTTTCAAGTTTTCTAAGAACTTTTGTTCGCAGATGAGTTTTGAATTTTATTGAATGGTTTTCCCATAATATTTAGATGATCATCTGAATCTTATCTTTTATTCTGTTAATGTTGTGATTTTCTAATGTTAAAGCGGTGTTTCATTTCTTTAATAAATTCCAGCAGGTCATGATATATTATTCTTTCTATATATCACTAGATCTATTTTGCTAATATTTTATTTTATATTTTTAATTTGATGTTTACGAGAGAGATTGGAGTATAAATTTCCTTTCTTACAATGACCTTGTTATGTTTTGGTATCACGGTGATGTTAACATTGTAAAAAGCTAGGAAGTACCCTATCTTTTCTAATTTCTCAAAGAGTTTGTATAAGATGCTAGGTGATTTACAAACATTATTCCTCATAAACTTTAAATGAGTATTTCTATTATACTCATTTTATGGAAAAAGTGGAGGCCTAGAGGGAGAAGAAGTAAGTTACTAAGGTCACAAGAAAGGTGCTAAGTGATCAAGCCAGAATTTAAGTCCAGGTATTTCTGACTCCAGAACCCAAGCTTTTGGCCTACCCCACTCTGCTGTGAACTCATATATGCATGGCTGACTGAGTTAGAATTCTAGAGGACTTAACATGTCATTCTATGGTAGTGTATACTTCTTTTTTTTTTTTTTGAGATGGAGTCTCACTCTGTTGCCCAGGCTGGAGTGCAGTGGTGTGATCTCGGCTCACTGCAAG
>NW_012114866.1:6517624-6605821 GCF_000951035.1 Colobus angolensis palliatus | reverse complement strand
TGTTAGCCAGGATGGTCTCGATCTCCTGACCTCGTGATCCACCCGCCTCGGCCTCCCAAAGTGCTGGGATTACAGGCATGAGCCACTGTGCCCGCCTGGTAGTGTATACTTCTTACAGAGGGGAAATATACTGCCAAAGATAACAACAACAAAAAAATACAGTTTTACTTTTGGAACCTACTACAAGAGACTCCATCATAGTTAGCTTCTCAAATCTCCCCTATTTCCTACCCTCTGCATATGTGTCTGATCCTGGAGCAGAATTTGTGTTCACAATAATAGCTTATTATTTTCTTCTGTTTTTTGTTTTTTTTCTGCAACTAACTTTAGCTGGATGCTCGAAGACATGTCTGATTCATCTTTTTACCCCTGACAGCATCCTATGTAGTATTTTATAATTAATAGTTACTGAAGAAAAACTTAAACCCATATCCATTCCATCATACTTGCTCTAAGGCAGCTAGAAGATTCTGCAATCCTCTTATCCTCTGTGTAGCATCCCGTAGCAGGAAACCTCATGCCTCTTTGCTAAAGATGCATCGTCAACGAATGCATCCCATAGTTTGCATCTGAACTAGTATAACTTCATGTCAAAGATCTACTCATTGATGATCTTTAAGGTCCTCATTTATTACTGAGGGAGTTGCACCATTTATTAGATGACTGTATTTCCCAAAACTTATAGAACTTGCTTTAACAATTTTAAGTACCTATAGGAATGAGAGAGCATATATGAAATCAAGTGCATCTAAGAAAATGAGGTATTTCTGGAAGCCATGGAAATTAAGGTTAAGAGCAGGTATTTGGCATAGGATAGAACTGAGTTTTTATCATGCTGCCTTCTTTGCCGTGTAAATTTGGGGGATAACGTAAGCTCTCTAACCTTGGTTTCATAACTGTAAAGTGGGATAGTAATGATGCTCTCTCATAGATACTATGAGAATTGAATGTTCACTGCCAGCTCCTCATCCTAAGGATACCTAAATCTATGATGTAATCAAGGGCTCATAAGAGGATTTGAGCGTGTTGTGGAGGTGGAAGTATCATGGGGAACCCCATTTATGAGGAAAGGGGCAGGAACACAGAATTTTAGGAATAGAGAAAAGTTATCCTATGAAAAGCCAGCAAGGGTGTTCATTCAGCATAGGTCTTTTAGGTGAGAAACTCCCCACTCATCTGGATTTACAGCAACCAGAAACACAAGCAGAGACCCCTTCCTGATGATTGGCTAGGAACCCTCATTAACAGGAAAAAGAAAGATGAAACTGGCTCCAAGGAAGCCACTGGAACTGGTAAAGAGGTTTGTCTAGAGTAAGAGGTACAAAGTTAATTTAAATGAGAATTAGATTTTCATGTTAGAGGGCATTAGAAGCCATTAAATACACTGTTTGTTGCAAACTTCTACTCAGTTCACACCACATTTTCTCATTATTTTACCTGTGGAATCAGATAATTGTATGATTTCTTAATAAATAAAAGTATGGAATCCTGAGTTTTAAAGAACACATCTGCATTTTAAGACAATTAAGGGGAAAAAGTACATGAGGTAAGCAATCTGGTTTGAAACAATGTAGAATATACAATGTTATAAAATACAATGAAAGATTCTATAATGTGATGATACCTTTAAAAAAACCTGTTTTTTTAAACACATAAAATTGTATATATAAAACATGTGTAACTTTTTGCATATCAATTATATCTCAATAAAGCTGTCAAAAAGTGGGTCTGTTTTTAAAATGTAGAAAAAATGACAACTTTAAAAATGAAAAATAATTTTGATGATGAAAGATTCCTTTTTATCTTTTAATAAGTATCACTGAAAAACATCAGCTTATCACAGAAGATGGATCTGGGCTTCTTATTTATTGAGAAAATGGCATAAAAGATGAAGAAAGCATAGGTACACAAAGAAAAATAAAATCTGAAAGATGTCTTTCTTTGTCAAGAAAAGGAAAAAGTTAAAAAAAATGCATTCCTAAGGATCTTAGAATGGTTCAGATCCAAGATACTCAAGATTAAGAATTAAACAACTTAGTTATCATGATGCTTGCTTTAATTTTTTTAGCTATAAGGTAAGATTATATGGATAGAAAAAATGCGGAGATCTATCCAGTGAGGTTTTAAAACTACAAATTTATAATATTTGGAGGACTTTTTCTGATGCTCAGATTATGTTCATATGTTTCTTTTGGCATTAAAATGCCCTTTCTTCTAGGAAATGATGGCAATATTAAAGAGAAACCAATTCAAATATATATTATAATTTGCCTTTTTGTTTATTATTTTTAGAATTCTTACTTGGTACAATGTAGTTGTCAATTCCATATCAACTCTATGATTTTTTTTTTTTTTTTTTTTTTAAATTGTAATGTTGCCAGCCAGGGGAATTTACAACTCTTGCAGCCTCTCTATTTTGGCAATGACATATGAGAAACACACAAGCATCCAACTGGTCCCACTGTTTTTCAAAGTCCTCTGAGGCACTTTTATGCATTTTCTTTACAATTTAGGCCTAAAGAGAAGGGCCAAGGGGCAGAAACTTTTGCAGAACAAGAAGACTAAAGTGTGCTGCAGGTGCTAAATAAATGTGAAATGATGCCACTTAGCTTTTGAAAGATTTGCTTTAGTGAAGACAGATGACTCAAAGTGGACCCTTAATAGTTCAGGACAAGTGGGAATGTAAAGTTTCTCAAGCAGGAAGCGGACTAGAAGAAAATGTTTCTACATATCATAAAAGCAGGCATATACTTAATTTGTATAAAATACTCTTTTAGAAAAAGGATAAAGCTTGGATCCTTGAAAATGTTCCCAGTGCTGATTTTGTGTTTCTTACCTCTACTATACTACATATTAAGGAAAATAATCATGCTTTCCGTTTTGAATGAAATGTCCTAAGTTGGGGGTCAACAGGAATGGCTTCATGGGTATGAGACCTGTGTTCCACTGCCCCACACCTGGCATTATGCTCTGCTCTCACTTTCTTGCTACTAATTTTTTATTTGTATTGATTGATTGATTGATTGATTGAGACAGAGTCTTGCTCTGTCATCCAGGCTGGAGTTCAGTGGCACGATCTCAGCTCACTGCAACCTCCACCTCCATGGCTCTAGCGATTCTCCTGCCTTAGCCTCCGGAGTAGCTGGGATTACAGGCACCCACCACCATGCCAAGCTAATTTTTGTGTTGTTTTGTTTTGATTTTGGTAGAGATGGGTTTCACCATGTTGCCCAGGCTGGTCTTGAACTCTTGACCTCAAGTTATCTGCCCGCCCTGGCCTCCCAAAGTGCTGGGATTACAGGTGTGAGCCACCATGCCTGGCTTTGCTATTAATTTGTGAACAAGAATTGAGCATTTTCATTTTGCACTGGGCCCCTGCACATTATATAGCAGGTCCTGGGTGAGGCATTGTGTGATAGGTACTTCGACTGTGCTCTTTAATGTGGGAATTTATAGGTAGATAGCTATGCTGGCTGTAGAATCTATCCTGGAAGAAGAGAGACAGGGACCTAGCTCATACAATTGTAATGATCACAACTCATTAGGGATTCTCTCAATTTAATCACAAATCCATATGCTCTGGGCATCTTCAAACTAGAATACAGGATCTAAGGTGACCATATAATACTCAACTGTCTATTCGACATTTAATAAAATGTGTAAGTAGTTCTATTAAAACTCATGTCCTATGCAACGTGACAGTAAATAAAATACAAAGCAAACACTAGAAATATACATATATGCATATGTATATATATACACATATATATATATGAGTTGTGTTTACACATTCTTAAAGAGAGGATAAGATTGAGTCAAGGACTTGGTGTTATTTTATGCTTAGAGAAAAGAGTATATAGCTTAATATTCTGAATCTCAGCTTCTTTATCTGAAAACTATGGGAAAAATAATACCTACTTACAGGCTGTACACACTGGCTTACACTTGTAATCCCAGCACTTTGGGAGGCCAAAGTGAGAGGATCATTTGAGCCCAGGAGTTTGACACCAGTCAGGGCAAAATAGGGAAACCCTGTCTCTACAAAAAATAAACATTAGCAGGCATGGTGACACATACCTGTAGTCCCAGCTACCTGGGAGGGAGGTAGGAGGATTATTTGAACCTAGGAGGTTGAGGCTGCAGTGAGCCATGATTGTGCCACTCACTCCAGCTTGGGTGACAGAGCAAGACCCTGTCTCAAAAATAAATAAATAAATAAATACATAAATAAATAAAACAAAACCTATGTACAGACATACTGTATCACATAAAATTAAATATGTGAAAACTGTTTAATAAAGCCATAAGAAACAATAGGTAGGGGGAATAGAATAGCATGGTTAGGTCCTAGTCCCAGTTTAGTCTCTTGGGAGTAAAACTGAAATCTGATCTCAATTTTTTCTTCTCTGAAATGGAGATAATAATAAAACCTGTCATACAGAGTTTTGTGAGAATTGAAATAATCTACATAAGGTGATTAGCAAACTGCCTGGCACATAATAAGTCTGCCTCTCCACAGCCTTGCCAGCATCTGTTATTTTAAAATTTTTTAAATTACAGCCATTCTGGCTGGTGTGAGATGGTATATCATTGCAGTTTTGATTTGCATTTTTCTGAGGATTCGTGATAATGAGCATTTTTCACATGTTTGTTGACCACGTGTATGTCTTCTTTTGAGAAGTGTCTGTTCATGATTTTTGCCCACTTTTTAATGGGGTTATTTGTTTTTTGCTTGTTGAATTACTTAAATTCCTCATAGAATCTGGATATTAGACCTTTGTCAGATGCATAGTTTGCAAATATTTTCTCCCATTTAGTAGGTGGTCTGTTTACTCTGTTGATAGTTTCTTTTGCTGTGCAGAAGTTTTTTAGTTTAATTAGGTGCCACTTGTCAATTTTTGTTTTTGTTACAATTGTTTTTGAGAATTTAGTACTAAATTCTTTCCAAAGATCAATTTCCAGAATGACATTCCCTAGGTTTTCTTCTAGGGTTCTCATAGTTCGAGGTCTTACATTTAAATCTCTAATCCAGCCAGCTACAGTGGCTCATGCCTATAATCTCAGCACTTTGGGAGGCTGAGGTGAGTGGATTAGTTGAGGTCAGGGGTTCATGACCAGTTTGTCCAACATGGTGAAATCCTGTGTCTACTAAAAAATACAAAAATTAGTCATGTGTGGTAGCATGAATCTGTATTCCCAGCTATTCAGGAGGATGACGTGAGAGAATCGCTTGAACCCAGGAGGTTGCAGTGAGCTGAGATCACACCACTGCACTCCAGCTGGGTGACAAAGTGAGACACTGTCTCAAAAATAAATAAATAAATAAATATTTCGTTCATCTTGAGTTAATTTTTGCATATGGTGTGAGGTAAGGGTCCACTTTCATTCTGCATATGGCTGGCTACCACCATCTAGCACCATTTATTGAATAGACAGTCTTTTCTCCATTGCTTATTTTTGTCAACTTTGTTGGAGATCAGATGGCTGTAGATGTGTGGCTTTATCTGGGTTTGCTTTGCTGTTCCATTGTTCTACACATCTGTTTTTGTTCCAGTGCCATACCATTTTAGTTACTGTAGCTTTATAGTATAGTTTGAAGTTGCAAAATGTGATGCCTCCAGCTTTGTTCTTTTTGTTTAGAATTGGTTTGGCTATTCAGGCTCTTTTTTGGTTCCATATAAATTTTAGAGTGTATTTTCTAAGTCTGTGAAAAATGACATTGGTAGTTTGATGGTAACAGTGTTGAATCTGTAGATTGCTTTGGGCAGTATGGCCATTTTAACAATATTGATTCTTCCAATTCATGAGGTTGGAGTGTTTTAAAATTTGTGTCATCTATAACTTCTTTAACAGTGTTTTGTAGTTCTCCTTGTAGAAATCTTTCACCTCCTTGGTTAGATGTATTTCTAGGTTTTTTACTCTTTTTTGTGACTGTTACAAATGGAATTGCATTCCTTATTTGGCTCTCAGCTTAAAGGTTATTGGTGCTACTACAGAAATGTTACTAATTTTTGTATATTGATTTTGTATTCTGAAACTTTATTGAAACCATTTATCAGTTCTAAGAGCCTTTTGGTGGAGTCTTTAGGGTTTTCGAGGTATAGAATCATTTTCAGTGCAGAGATAAATTGGCTTCTTCTTTTCCTATTTGGATGCCTTTTATTTCTTTCTCATGGCTGATTACTCTGGCTAGGCCTTCCAGTACTATGTTGAATAGGAGTGGTAAGAATGGGCTTCCCTGTCTTTTTCCTGTCCTTAAGAGGAATGCTTCCAGCTTTTGCCTGTTCACTATGATGTTGGCTGTGGGTTTGTCATAGATGACATTTATTATTTTGAGGTATGTTTCGTCTATGCCTAGTTTGTTGAGGGTTTTTATCATAAAGGAATATTGAACTTTAAAGTTTTTCCATGTCTATTGAGATGATCATTTGGTTTTTGTTTTTAATTCTGTTTATGTGGTGAATCACATTTATTGATTTGCATATATTGAACCAATCTTGCATCCCAGGAATGAAGCCTACTTGATGGTGGTGAGTTAACTTTTTGATGTTCTGCTGGATTTGATTTGCTAGGATTTTGTTGAGGACTGTTGGTCTATGTTCATTAGGGATACAGTCCTGTGATTTTTCTTTCTTTCCTTTTTCTTTCCTTTCTTTTCTTTGCTTCCTTTTGTCAAACAAGATAGGGAAGAGTCCCTCCTCAATTTTTGGAATAGTTTCAGAAGAATTGGTATCAGCTGTTCTTTGCACATGTGATAGAATTTGGCTGTGAATCCATCTGGTCCAGGGCTTTTTTTGGTTGCTAGGTTTTTAATTACTGATTCAATTTAAGAACTCAATATCATTCTGTTCAGGGTTTCAATTTTTTCTGATTCAATCTTAGAGGTTGTGTGTTTTGAGGACTTTATTCATTTCCTCTAACTTTCCAGTTTGTGTGCATAGAAGCATTCATAAAAGTCTCTGAGGATCTTTTGTATTTCTGTGAGATCAGTTGTAATGTCACCTGTGTCATTTCTGATTATGCTTATTTGGATCCTCTCTTTTTTTTCTTCGTTAACTAGCTAGTGGTCTACTGATCTTGTTTATTGGTTCAAAGAAACAACTTTTGGTTTTGTTGATTCTTCATATGGATTTTGGAGTCTCAATTTTGTTCAGTTCTTCTCTGATTTTAGTTATTTCTTTTAATCTGCTGGCTTTGGGGGGTTTGTTCTTGTTTTTCTAGTTCCTCTAGCTGTAATGTTAGATCATTAATTTGAGATCTTTCTAAGTTTTTGATGTAGGCATTTAGTGCTATAAACTTTCCTCTTAACACTGCTTTTGTTGCATCCCAGAGATTTTTGTATATTGTATTTCTGATTTCATTTATTTCAAAGATTTTTTTTTTCTGCCTTAATTTTGCTGTTTACCCAAAAGCCATTCAGGAGCAAGTTGTTTAATTTCCATGTAATCGTGTAGTTTTGAGAGATCTTCCTGGTAGTAATTACTACTTTTATTTCACTGTGATCTGAAAGTGTGGTTGGTATGATCTCGATTTTTTGGAATTTATTGAGAATCACTTTATGGCTGAGCTTATGGTTAATCTTATAATATGTTCCATATGCATATCAGAAGAATGTACATCCTGTGTTTGATGGGTGGAGTATTCTGTAGAGGTCCAATTGGTTCAGTTACATTGAAGTCTAGAATTAAATTTAAGTCAAATTTAAGTCCAGAATTTCTTTGTTAGTTTTTCTGTATCTATGATCTAACACTGTCAATGAGGTGTTGAAGTCTCCAACTATTATTGCGTGACTAAGTCTTTTCATAGGTCTAGAAGGTTTTATGAGTTTGGGTGCACCAATGTTGGGTGTGTATAGATTTAGTATAGTTGAGTCTTCTTGTTGAATTGAACTCTTTATCATTGTGTACTATCCTTTTTTATCCTTTTTGATTTTTACTGTTGTTGGTTTAAAGTCTATTTTATTTTATATAGGAATAGTGACTTTGGTTAAATAATTTTTGAAAATTTAATCTGAGATGATTACCAAATAGGGTTGCATATTAATTTGATTAACAAGGGGCAAGGAGCCTAGTCAGTAAACCATTTGCAAGCCATAACGTAATTAGGTAAAATGTTAAATAGAGTTAGACTCGCTCCAATTTAGTGAGATCTGTAATCCATTCATTTTAATTGATTCAGCAGTTACTATATGCCAGATTGTATAGATGCAGACTTTAAGCAGATGAAATCTCCATCTTTGAGATACTCACAGTCCAATGGAGGGGGCAGGTGAGTCCACGTACAGGAAAGAGCACATGAAGACTGGAGGAGAGCTGTTTATGTGGTGCACAGGAAAACAGAGGAGCATGTGCTTGATTCCACCAGTCATTGGTGGCTCTCTTAATACCGTTTTCTGTTTAATCATCATCTTTAACTGCTAATCAAAAAGTTCATTCCATAAGTATTTGAAGTTAATTTAAAGAAGTGTCAGACACTGTTCAAACACTGAGACTAAAGGACGAGTGATTTATGTCTTTTATGCCTTGTTCCCTTGAAACAACCTAACCTACATGATTGGCAGTTGGGCAAGGGGAAGAAGGGAGCTCCCTCAATTTTTTCATGCCCTCCCTTCTCACCTATCCTCCTGTGAGCATTCTGTGTCTTACCTTTTACTGTTCTGTTCTCCCCTTTTTAGATAGAGCTATCTGGTTTGTTCTAGAAATTAATCATTTTGGGTTATGAGGTGAAGTACCTCCTGTGGAGATGAGAGATTTCTGGAAATATGATTGCCATGGGATTAGTAGAGAGGTAAGCAGAATCTAGGTTGTAGGAATGATCTGTGGGCTCCTTAATGGCAGAAAAGAAGTTGTATTAATCTTTTTATTTCCAGAGTCTAGCAGAGTATGAGGTAGATGTTTATGGCTCAGAAGAGGTTTTCTGGATGAATCAGTTAATGACAGGTCAACCATTAACAGTAATGAGATCTGGATTCTAGATCTTGAAGTGGAAGAATGGAGGAAAACATGATGGTCAATGGAAGAGTCACCCAGGATACTTTTGTCCCTCTTCCTATAGAAATATAAAAATTAAAAACCTTTTAAAATCAGGTAGCCTATGATTGCAGGGGAAAGAAGAAACTCCCAAGTCCACAATGACTCCTCTTTCTTTCTATTTCTGGCATAAAATTAGCTGCCTAAAGACAAAGACTTTTATTCTACAATTAAGGATACAATTAAAAATGCAAATACCTGAAAGAGTAAGCATTATGCTAATGGGTCTGAAAATATAAATGAAGAATCAAAATCTATCCTGCTTTAAAGAAGGCACCAGTTTAGGAGGCAGGCTCTAAGTACTTGAAACAATGAAAGGAACTTGCCTTTGCCTAACAAGTCCCATATAGCAGCCTCCTTCATACATTCAGTTTAACTTCATCCTAATAAGCTTGTGAACTAGGTACTATGTCCATTTTATAAAAGCGACACTCAAGTTTTAGCAAACAATAAGCTATACACAACTATCATTATTCATAATGATAAATTATGAATTCTGGATGAGAAGCCAGGTCTACTTGAAGGAAATCAGTACAAAGTATAAAACAGAAGTTGTATCATCAATATGAATTTAACCAGTGCTCTTGTAAGTCTAGACTCTGTCCAGACTTTCTGCTTCATCCTGTTAAACTGCTTTAGGTACCTTCTTATGTTCCCCTCCCAGTTACCTTTGCCCCTACTAAGATTTTAAGAGAGAAAAGTAATTCTGAATTCAAGAAGTTTCTATTTCCTATTCTGCTGCAACATATCATAGTCAATATATTTCTAAGTGAATGACTAATAATGTTGTTAAATAAGAATTATGAGGAAACGAACGTATGCAATAAAAATACCACTGTCAGTTAGCCCTGTGACAAGTACTGGGCAGGGGGGTGCACACAGCTGACTGTGGCATGTTCTCTGGGAAACAGCTAACATGTTGGGTCCAAGATTGGAGGGGAAGAAGACAAAAATGTGACTCATAACACAGTCCACAGACTTTATGGCTTTGCCTTAAATGTTTTCAAGAAATCCATCGCCAAGTGAAGCTGGAAGCAGTTTGTACCACTGGAGTGAAGAATCCTGCCATTCCACACTCTTCTTTATCATCCCCAGGCTACTAACCTGCAGTTAAATGGGGCAGAAAATAGAGTGAAAAGATATGTTTGCTACTATAGAAAAAAATAAATGACCAGAGTGTCTTACATGATGATGTAGCTTTTCCCTCCCACCAAAATCAACCAGGTGGGAACACCCTTCACCCAGAATAAAATCTCAAAGGCAAAGTGTCCAGGATGGAATGTGTTTTTTTGAGAGTGCCCTTGATATAACCTTAGTTCCCAGGAATAGAAAGACTAATTGTGTTGAGAATGAGGTTCACCCTGGGCCCTTCCCTCATCTCAAGTTTTCTGACTAAGAGGGTATAGGCTGTGTGTGCTCGTCTAAATCCATTATTAAATTAGGTCCCAATTTAAAGAGTTTGTCAGAGTTTAGCAAACAAATGAAACAGCCTGAAAGGCCTTGCAGTACCAGATATTTTCTGGAGATCCCAGTAGCAGCAGGTAGAGTCTGCATCCTGAGGATACAACCAGACTCAATGCACTTGGTGTCAGCCAAGCTGGTATTGGATTTCTGCAGGATTGTTCAAATACCTTGGCTTACATTTTAATATTTTCTCTCACATTTGTATAGGAAAGATAGTCTTGGAATTAATTCATTTAACAAATGTTTCCTAAGGAGAATTCTTTATGCCAAGCACCATGGCATAAAGTACTAGAGCTATGAAACATCAAGACATTACTGGGATTTGCAGGTCCAGTATTGAATAATATTGATTCATTTCAAAACATTTTATCACAAAAGTTTAACAAGGACCAGAGTAGTCACTATGTTAACAGGTGAGTTTCAAATATTAGTGGTCTTCTGGGCAAATTTCACTTCAGGAAGTCTTATAGGCATGTTGCAAAAATCAAAACAGGATAATAATTGCAAGGCACATAACACATGGGGTATCAGGAAGTGAGTTACCATAATGGTCTGTATACTATTTGGATTGCCTATAGATCTAGACTGTGAGAAACTTGAGGAAAGGAGTTCTGTGGTCTTATTCATCATTGTGCCCTTAACATCTACTACAGACTGGCACATTGCAAGTAAGTACAAATACCACATTTATTGAATGAAAGAATCAAGGCATGAAGGAATCAATGTACGAATGCCTTAAGTTAAACAAGGGGCAAGAGGCTAACCTGAGTGCATTTGCCATATTACATAGCCTTTGAGGCAAACACTATCTCAGGTAGTAGCAACTCTGAGTAACATACAGACTTAGAACCACTGTTAAAAGAAATAAGACTTTGAAATTCAGAACAAAACTATGAGCAGGGGGCTGGAAAGGGGCGAAGAATGCCTAGGGGAAATAGAAGAAATCATGTGGTTAGGAAGACCGATAACATATATATAAGACTTGGAATGGCCTTATGCAGTGAGTTTTTCTATCATGTGGCTTCTACTGAATTCTTTTCAGATTCTGCCTCTGGGTAGAGCCTTGTTTGGGTGAGAAATGCTGATGAATTGACAGAGCTGAGCATTCTGGAGCTATGGAATGCTGACCACCCCTTCAGGCTTCATGGGCTCTAGAGGAGCAAAATTCTAAAAGTCAACAGAAAATCTGTCCTCCTTCCTTTGCTGAAGGCAAGCAATGGGATAAGAAAGGCTTATCTCACTGCTGAGAAAACAGCATCTTAGTCGCAACCAATTCTGTGGTCTCTCTGTCTGACAGGGAAAAGGTGGCTTCATAATAAATGATGAATATTCCCAACATTTATCAACTACTTCCCATGTGCCAGGTATCTAAATTCACTATTTTATTTAATCCTCACAACCACTTTATGGTATCCTATTACTGTACTCATCTTCACAGGTAAAGAAAGCCCAGAGAGACTGATTTGTCTGTGGTCACAGAGCTAGGATGTGGCAGAACTGTGATTCACATGTTTTTCTATCTGGCAGAATCTAGCAACTGTGTGCTTAAATGTTGCTCTCCAATGTCTCACAAATAGGATCTGAATGTCCATGCTCGTGTTGTCTAGCTGTGTGATCTTGGGGGGAATCACTTAACTTCTCCGGGTTTCAGTTTCTTCTTCTATAAAATGGAGGCAATATCCCCTGAATCATAGGGTTTTTGGGAGAATTCTATGGGATAATACATGTAAAACAATAGAATAATGGTTGACCTGTAGAAAGTGTCTGACAAATACTTCCCTCTATTTCTACTTCCTCATCTGTGGCAGGGATAACTGCCTTCCAAGTTGGTTACAACATCAAGGGTCTAAGGATCCTCGATATGTTTAATATAAGGTAGTGAAGACACTCTCTTTTGTTTGTCTGTGTACTGTGTCATATGCCTGGAATGTTCCCTCTTGCTTACTCCATCTGTAAGCCGTAAATCATGGCCCATTAGTGAGTTATTAAATCAAGTTAATGAGCTATGATCTCCATTTTTTAAAAAGGAGAGAAACAAATAGAATGGAAAATAAAGTACACTGTATACAAAAGGTGTTATTACTATTTAACTAAACTTTTCTGTTTTATGTGTGTATGTATTTACTGGGTCAGGATAAAGAATGTACTTCTTACTTTGCATCTAAATATTTGAAAGGCTCTCGGTTACCTCATATAAGAGCTTCAAGAATTATTCGGATATGCTTCCATGGAAGCAATCAAGATTCCAGGCCTTTCTAGAACTAACAGATCTTTTCATATCACATTGCATTTAATTATCTTCCCTTCATCTCTCTTCCCCAGCACACGTAAGTTTCTTGCAGACAGGAACCATGACTGTTACTGCTGTGTCCTCAGTGTCCATTATAGGTCCTGGCACATAATATACACTCAAAAATGTTTGATGAAGGCCTGAATAAATCACGGCAACTGTTTCTTAAATCCACATTCAAAACTCAGAGATTATTTGCTTGAACTCTCAAAATCGATATCTTTTATTAACAAGTGAACAGGGCTGAGTTTTTCTTTTACATTATTTCCTGTGACCTTTTTCTCCTTCCCCTTGGTGGAATGATTTGCTTTTTTTCCTTGCCCTCCTGGGTACTCTAACTTTCCTTTCATCAAAACAAAGGATTGTTCTTTAGAAATTTGCACTTTTGTATAAATTTAATCCCCCATATCTTTGGCTTCTCCTAGTAGCATTTATACAAAAGATGCATCCCTGTTACTAGCAGGAAAAGCCTTGTTAGTTCTTTATTATACCAGCTTTTATCAGCAAATAGGTAAGAAGGGAAAGGGATATTTGGGAGGGAGGGAGATCTTCATGAGCTCATAAACTCACTCTTCCAAGGCAGTTGCCTGCCGTCTCTGCCCACAACAAGAGCCTCAAAATACATGCAATAAAATTCATATTCCAGTAGTTCAGGAGCCGAAATGCATCTATGTTTGAAGCATTGATAATGTACTTGTGTGGCATTTTGAAAAACATTTTATTCATATTTATAACTTTATTTTTAAATTAACTACATGTTTCACAGTGTTCTACCACTATATGTTTCACAATGCAGGAAATACACAATACAAGTAGCATATTAAATCAAACATACCCAAATCATTCCCATAGAACATGAACAATTAACATTAGCAATAATCAATTCCGCTTGCACAGCACCACTAAAGTACTTCAAGCACTTCACACAAAAGATTAAATAAAAAAACTATAATTAGATTAGAAAATAGAGAGAGTTGGCTCATGTTTAAAATACTGCCTGGCTCAGGTAGTGCTGGTTACCACTCCCTTCAAAATTTCAGGTAAACAAATTGCCACCACCTGGGAAGATCATTTCTAGTGGGGAAATGAAGGCAGCTTCTGCAAGACCCCAGGAAGGTACATTCTGACACCACCAGGACCAGGGCGAGAGTTGGGAGCATATGTGTGAGCATGCGTGTGTGTGTGTGTGTGTGTGTGTGTGTGTGTGTGTGTGTGTAGGGTATGGGAGGTAAATCCAAGGGGAAGAATGGTTTTTTGGTGCAAGCACATATTTTACTAAGTCAGCTACATTGTTTCTCACAGAACAAAGAAGGCGCTTGCTTCCTGATTTAGGTTTTGGCTTCATAGAAAACTATAAATAATACGAAAGAAATCCCATATTCCTACAGAATGGTTTATCCTAAACAAAAACCCCAAAGACATATGTGTTAGAACTTCACCTCTCCTTATTCCTTAATCAAAGAGTCCAGCACTGTGCTGACAGAAGCAGATTGGGAATCACAGCTAAAGTGTATTCAACAGCTGACACCACATAAACTAAGCCCTTAGGGAGGCAGAGTGATGTGGGGAGACGTATGGGACTGCGGGTAGGAGAGCTGATTCTGCCACAGATAGCTGTGGGATCCCAGGCAAGTCTCTGTCTCTGTTCTCCTCAGGCCTCAGTTTCCTCTTCTGTAAATTAAGCTGAGGGCCCAATGATAACTAAGGTTCCTTCTAGCCCTAGAATTACACAAAGCTAAGCAAAGTGAGGAGAATAATACCATTTTCAGGATGTTATTCTCAGATTTGAGTCATGCTCATCCTCTTATATTTATACAATCAGAGAAACCCTGCTAGTAATTTATTCTGAGAGAGCAAGTAGTTGACTTTTTAAAATAAACACAACTGACCATGGTCCTATACAAGCACTCTAGACAAAGCAAATCCTGTCGCCAAAACTAGTATTAAAAAAAGTACAAAGGTACAAACTTGTTGAATCCTTTTTGGTAAGAATTTCATTTAGGCCTTGCTTCTTGCTTTTTTTTTTTTGGTCTGTTTTATCACTTTTCATGAGAATAAGGCCAGGGGGCTCTTGTAAGTTCTTTCTTTCTGATTCGTTGATACAACTATATGCACGGCCCATATTTCTTCTAATTCTGTGTCTCTTAGAGTCATTTAGATACTAAAGTCAGCCCTCTAGGTACAAAATAAGTAGTAATAATTGAACATTTGGAAACCAAATGCCATATTTGTATATTATAGAGATTTCATTTGGGGAATTTCTTATGAAGTGTCAAGTATTTCTGAGTCTCATTAAAAGGAGGTTCCTCCCTTCAATACAATCTCCAACTATTACTTTTGTTACTCTAAGTCTTTGTCTCTTCTGTATGTTATACTTTTATTTATGATTTTAGAGAATAAAGATTTAAATCTAATTACTACTCTTTCAAATAAGTATATTAATTTTATATAATATCGTATCACTTCATTTAATTTCCTTAATCTTCCACAACTTAATAGCTATTAGCAATATATTTCAGCAAATTTCTTCTAATATCTTAACAATTTATGCATTCTGTCTCTAATAAGATACTTGGTAATTTTCCCTTCGACCTTTATTGTATATAAGCATTTCAGTTACACTAACTGATTTAGTTCTATCCTATTAACCCAGCTGACTTTTTCCACTTGCTACCAAGAACTAAAACATTTCAAAATTTAAAAATATTTTGTAGCATGTAGACCAACAATACAATACAAGAGAGAAGAACCACAAATGGAACTGTTAACTTTCCATCATATTTGTGATGTCACTGCAAGACATGCTCTAGGGTGCTTCTGAACAGTCATAGATTACAATTAAGGGTATCAAAATAATCTTTTGAAATGGAGTTGGCCAAATTTGAAGGGTTAATAACTTGTTTTCCTTAATCTCAGGGCTTCCCTGGAATAAGAAGGGACTCTAGGCTTATTGGTTCAGTCGGGAAATTAAGCCCTATGAGAACCTGTGCCTTCCAGAATCCCACTCCCTTCTTAGCCCTGCTGTGAATAACAAATACATACAAAACTTAACTTTAGAGCCAAAGTGGAACCAACAGCAAAAGTTCAACTCAAGTATGTAAGTTAGCATCTATAACATATACCTCATGCCTAAAATTTCAGGTAAGAAGAATATGACCTCAGGTTGGAGTCAGATTGGATTCTGGGCCAGAGTGGGGACTGGAGAATACAATAAGAATGGGCATGGTTCTTCCATATGGTACATAGATTCATGTTGACCATGAATTAGGCATCACTTTCTTCCTTTTGCCTGTTAGTACTTATATATTTTTAAAAGTACAGTCAGCACTGATGAAATTTGGAAGTAATATAGGAAGCTTGTCTTGGAAGAGGAACATGCTATAGTTGAGTGTTGATGGATCTTAACTCAAGAGGTAGCTACTAGGATGAAAGACAGAAAGGCATTTCACATTCAATCAATCATTTATCATTTTCTGGTAAATTAATGAGTTTTGTCAGACAAGGAACAAGTAACTTTTACGGTCTGAGAAACAATTGGTAAGGAGATGACACAAAAGGAAGTCTTTCTGCCAAAACTTGTTAGAGAAAAGTACACAACTCTTTAGAAGAATGCCATGGATTTTAAATTTATGCACTAAAGTTAATGCAGTCAATACCAGGCAGGTTAGGAGATAATACAGGAATATTTTCTTTTCACATTGACGGTAAGCAAATGTCCAAGGGTTTGGTCCACATATGCCATTTAAGATTTATTAGAAATGAAAATGTTTCTTCTCATTATTTTTATTGCAACCTATGCTGAGCACTTTATCCTGGATCATAACATTGCCAAAGAATAACTTGATAAAAGCAGGCACCTTTAACTAATTTAATCTAATAACATTTCAGACATTTATTCCAAATGGTTAAACATAAGATGTTTCAGTAGTGTACTGATGAACATGGGTTAATTAGAACATATGTTCTGTTGCTACATGGTGTTGCCTTTGTTTTCTCAAGTTGAATTGCTCACAAAGTGCAGATAGAGAAATACTCCATTGCTTACCTGACGTAGAGGGAGCGTTTCTGATTGGTTCGCAGGGACCCAGACCCGGAGCTCATGCTGTGGTTCATCATCTGCTCTCGTAGGTCATGGATTTTGGCCTCAAATCGAGCGTAATCTGGGAGTGAAACAGAGGTAGCAAATTTGGCTCTGTGCTTTCAAGAGTTAGAAATGTTGCACAGCTCAGGCAGCCCCTCACTCACGTTGTTAGTTCCTTTGCCAAACAATGGGGAGACGCACAATTCAAGGGTATGCCTGTTTACTATTATTTATTCACAGACATTTACAAGAGGAAAATGATAAATCAGTTATTTCCCAAAAGGTACCTAGAAAACACACCACCACCAAATTACCAACTTGTAAAAAGTCCATTGGGGGTGGGAGAGGGAGGATGGGGGATCATGGAGAGGGATGGAGGTAGATGTGGTTATAAACAGGCAACGTAAAGTATCCTTGCGGTGATGGAAATGTTCTCTATCTTGCCTGTAGTGGTGGATATTGGCAACTGCACGTGATAAAATTACACAGAACTAACACACACACACACACACACACACACACACACACACACACACACAACTGGGGAAAATATGAATAATATTGATGAATTGTGTCAATGTGAATATCCTAGTTGTCATAATATGCAATAGTTTTGCAAAATGTTACTACTGGGAGAAACTAAGTAAAGTTATTTCTTACAGCTGCATGTAAATCTATAATTATCTCAAAAACAAAAAGCAAAAAACAAACAAACAAACAAAAAATTCCATGGGAATCCCAACTCAATGGGGTATTGAGGAGAGTCTTTAGTTACTCTCAGCCTGATAGACCAGACAATCAAGAGTTTGGTGATGAATTGTGTAAGAAATGTCATTTAATTTAACTAGGTTTTGTTAGGGGATGGGGGTCTGCTAGAAGTTGACCACTGTGATCATACTTCAATTTTGTCCCATAACTTTGCCCACATGCCAAATTTTAGAACTTTTCAAACATTAAAAATTATGGGTATAAAAAAAATCAAAGAAATCTATATATTATACCTTTGCTATTGTTTCACAGAAAAAATATTTTTGGCATGTCAACTCAATAAAAATAAAGAAAGAATAGGTTCTAAGGTACGAATTAACACAATGAACATGTAAAAAGAAAAGTCTTTTGATATTTCAACATTTTTTATCACAACCTAGAAACTTCTATCATTTCCTTGGCAAAACAATGTCTTGCTTTAGAAAATTCAGCAGGCTTAACTTACCCACGAATAAACTTAAAAATGTTAATTGAAATTATAAATGGTTCTTTTAATTACAAAGAAACTCACCATGAAGAATTTTAATAGAGTACATCAGTACATTTCAGAAAACAATTTGATTTTCAATTCAATTTATTCACAGCTTTAATAAAACAAGGATGAATGAATATAATAAAAGATGATCTATTTACAGAGTGTTTCAAATTCTTTATAAGAAAAAGTTCTACAAAATGTAATTTCATTTCGGCTTACTGAATATGTATTGAGTACTGTAGGGATAGCTTTTCTAAAAGATTTGACCTTCGTTTTCAGTAATAAATAGATAACAGGAAAATAAACTCTGAATATTAAATATTTAGTTGGCTGGAAATTTCTGGTGCATAAGCAAAGTCTGGTATTATCCAGATTTGGAAGGCTTCCTGCTCATGCTTAGCTTTGAATAATTAAGTCCTAAATGATTAAATAAGCAGAACACATATTTAACAACATATTTAAGGTAAAAACCTATTGACTATAATTTAAGAAAATTTATTTCACTTTCTAGTGAGAGAAAACATTTATTTATAAACATCAATATGATACTGTATGCAGGCCAGACATGACACACACATATAGTCCCAGCTATTTGGGAGACTGAGGCAGGAGAATCACTTGAGCCCAGGATTCCAAGGTTTCAGTGACTTATGATCTCACCACTGCACTCCAGCTTGGGTGACAAAGAGAGACCCTGTCTTTATTTAAAATTTAAAAAATAAAGATACGATACTGTATGCAGATTTAAATCATTTTGAGCAAGTCGTATTTTCTTGTCACCTTAGAAGAGTCAATTAACATTTATTGCTGACCACATGGCAGACAATATGTTCAATGCTTTATGGGCATTATCTCATTTCTTTTTTAAATTACAAAACGAAGTCTATAGATAGTGAAAATTTTGAAATATATAGAAAAACACAGGATAAAAATTGAGAGACTCTCTTGTCTCTTCTGCCTTCCCCTACCTTCTCTCTCACTGCTCTCTTTCCCTACAGCTTACCCTAGTGGTACATGTATGGTTGTGTGCTGGATATGTATGTGTGTGTTTGTGGGTAGCTGTGTGTGTATATACACACATACCCATACAAACGAGACCATAACTATTTATTGTATTAAGACTTTTTCTCCTTTTTTAATAGTGCAATTTGGATATTTTCCTGCCTTCCACCATGTACATAAATATCATTTTTCTTAATACTCTTAATACTCTATTCCATAGTTTAGACTGTATTTAATAACTCCCTTATCATTAGATATTTAGGCTTGTCCAGTTTTTTGCTATCATAAACAGGGATCTTGGTGTATGGGTGCATGTTCACAGCAGGTTAGTAGTGCACCAGAAGTGGAACTACTGGTCAAAGCTTTGCACAAAAGTCTTACAGCCTCTAATAGCATTTTCCAGAGAAGAAAATGGCCTTGTCTGGAACATAGATCAGGAACTCTTAACTTTTTCTGATCCATGCTTTACATTGCCACTTGATAAATACCACATGTCACCTCTGAGTACCACTAAATCTCCCATCTAGAGAGATAGGACACTCTCCTTTATAACTTTGAAGACTTTATTATCCATGATAAAGGCAGGAGATCCCAACTTCCAGCTGTCCCTTCTTAAACATCTAACTCTGTGCAAGTCTCAACCCTCATTTAATCACTTTGCTGCTTTATTGTATTCATCACATCAACTTGCAGTTATTTGTACAGTTGTTCATCTTCCATTAGACTGAGCCTTCTGAGGGCAAGAAATATTTTTCATTCTCCTTGGAACTTCCTTTTCCTAACATAGTGTCTGAGATGCTCAATAAACTTTTTTTTGGTAAATAAAAAATAAATGAGGGAGTGAGTAGAATACCTGGATGAATTCAGTTACAAAATGGCTCCAGGTACTGAAATTGTACATTTTCATTTTTATGTTTTTGCAGGGAGAAAGATGAACATGCATCTCCCCTAGTACTACTTTTTTCAAGACTAAATATTCTAATTCCAAGGCTTTATTTCTGTCATATCACTGCCACTTCTAAATTCTTCTGCTATTTTTATTGTTCTCTAGGAAATCTCTCCATCTCAATCATGTCATACATTGGAAACAATTCTCTGACACTTTGTCTATATACAATCAACACTTCGTTAGGCTCTTGTAAGCTGCCACATTTTATATAACACAATAGGATACTTGCCTTGATAATAAATTATATTTGCCTTACTGTATGGCTTTTTAGATACCCAAAATATTTTCTGCCATGCCTTCCAAATGTTTCGACTGCGTGACATTCTATGGTGTTAAAATTCCCCAATATGAATGATTTATACTGCATTTGCCTTAATTGGAATCTACCTTGTTTTCATCTTTCCTATTTTGACAGTCATCTTAATCTAAATCCTATGTCAGAGAGGCTTATCTGTCTCTTTGCCTTTTCTTTGAAAACTAAACATACACCCAAGAAATTTCATCATAGTAAAACTAGTAAGATCTGGGTTTATAAATATAAATGGTGTGTCTGTGGCAGCAGAGCTCTGTCTCCAATTTCTTGGAGATAAAGAAGTTTATAGTTAGAAATGCTCTAGAAGTAAACACGAAACCTGCTATGCAAATTGTGAAATAAAAGTCTTTATGTTTTATAGAAGTACTGAAATTGTATTTCTCAACAAGTTAAAACAGAAAAACCTAACACTACCATATCCATTAAATATTAATTCTCTCTCTCTTCCTCAAATATTTTACTCATATCTATGCCTGCCCCTTCGGAACATTTTTCAGTCAAATTCATAACATTGTCTTGATTCCAAGCCTCAGGAGAACATTTGAATGAAATTTTCAAATGCTTCAATCTTTATATCATCCAAAGTGGAATTCATTTTTACTAAGCGCCTGCAATGAGCTAGGATCTGTACCACATACTTTAAAAAATATATTATTTTTCCTAAGAAAGTTCTGAGGTAGATATATTATTTTACAGATGAGGAAACAGAGGTTCAGAGAGGTTAACTAACTTCACTAAAGTCACAGAGCTACTAGGTAACATTGGACATGGAGCTAGCATTCAACCCTGGATCTCCATGAAGCCATTTTGTTTCCATGACATCACAACATCACGACATCAGTTATAACACCACAATTGTTTAAAATTTAAGGCCTCCTCAATTATCTACCCTTCCCCTCTTGACATCTTGCTCTTCCTTCCTTTCATCTATTGTGTTAGTCAGGTGCATGCTGGCCTTCCCTCTATCAAACTGTAAGCTACTTGGAGACGTGGGATGCCTCACTCATCTCTATTCCCAAACCTCAGGGTATATCATTCTACCTTCTGTGTAGACATGACTTTCATAGTTTTGAACAAGTCAGAACCTGAAAGAATTTGCTTCCTGAATAGGACATGGACAGGAAAATTAAGCATGATCATGCTGAGGTATAGAACAATATTAAAAATGCAGCACTTTCTTCTGTCTTGCTTTGCATGAAATAGGTGACTGGTAAATGCTTTTTAAATTCCAAGTTATTTTATGTTTTGGGGGGATTTTCTTCTGTAACAAGAAGCAAAACACTGAAACCCAACTCCTAAGCAAATGTTTTAGAGAAGCTTCATGAAATATTACCTCCAGCTAGTTCTTTCCCCACCTCTGTGTATGATAACCCATTTTTTTCCTCCACATTTTTGGGTATGTAAAGCCATTGTTCCTGACTAGATGCATTTATTTTGGGGCTCTGGCATTTGTTTTCACTTGGACAAGATGGATGATAATAGTAAAAAGTGTACAAGATTTGGGTTATGTAGATGGAGTCAAAATCCTGGTTGTGCCACTAAATAGCTATACATTACTATGAAAGTTATTAACCTTCCTGTGCTTAATTTTTCTCAAGTAAAATAGGAATAAGAATCAGACCTACCTCAAGATATGTTGAGAAGATTATGAGAGAGCTGATGGATCTAAAAGATTGGCGCTTGGTAATGACTGTCAATTCCTTCTATTCTGTGTGTAATTCACCACCTATTCTTGTTCATCACTTGTGAAAATTATAACGCCTTTCTGTACTGAGTAAAATGGAAACCTGTGTCTGCTCCTAGAGACCCCTGTTAGAGCCTCCCTCTACCTGTTATGAATTTATGTCTTCACCAGGTCAAAAAGGAATGAGCCACAGATGGCCATACTTTGGGACACTTGCCATCAGATGGAACTTCTCATCTGCTAGGCAACCACTCAGCGTACTCTCATAAGTTGACTTGGAGTCCAGGAGAATAATGTCCAATTCCAAAGCTGCTGCTGTTTTCAGGAATATCAGTGACTTCATTCATCAGTATTGTCTCAAGGCTTTGAGCTACTGATGGACACTTGGATGGAGCAAGGTCATAGATGTGAACATCACAAACTACACAGTGAGGGGGGCTCTGCCATACACTTGTTTGCAATTTGTTAAGGGTCAATAAGGCGACTCAGAATGCAAAGCTACCATTCACACAGAAAAGGAGGCATTGTATCCTATAAGAAGGCTGGTGTTGTTTAATGCAATAGGATTAATCTGCATTGATTAAAACTGCCCAACTGCTCATGTCTTCAAGACTCAGGTGGCTTACCTTGGTTCTGAGGTAAGAAAACATCATACTCAGTGGGTTAGGCAATAGCATGAGGCCATGGCCTGCCCTCCCCCTTTCCCAAGTGAGCTGGTGGGCAGCATGCCACAGGATCAGTCACGACCTCATCCAGGTGTCTCATGATTGCCGGACAAGAGGAAACCATGAACAGAGGAAACACGGTTAGAAACTCTATGTTAGAAGGCCAGCTTTTAGTCTTAATCTTGTCATTTATTACTAATGAGGCCTTGGGAAGTTATTGAACCTCAGTTTGTTCATCTACAAATTGTGAGGTTCACCTCACAAAGTGGTTGTGAGACTCAGAATGAGATTTGACTGAAGTGATTTGAAAATATAAGATAGGTGTTGCTGTTATTACTTTGGCAACTCCTGTTAGGACAAAGACATATGCAGTTCTTAGTGGTACTAATGGTGACAGTGGCACCCTCTTTCTATTTGTTCGTTATAAACGTGTGCAGCTTTAACAACAACTGGTAAGATCACTGGGCTGTAAACAGGACTCTGCACATCCAAGCAACAGAGACTACTTTCCTGCTGAGTTATCCATTTCCACACAACAGGAGAATTAGTTTGAAGAGAACACCTGCTGTATATACGCGATGCTTTAAATAGACACATCTGAACTAGAAGCTCTTGATGTCTTATAATAAAGGAAATTTGAGCTTTAGGATAACTTCCAGTAGGGCTAGGGTAAATGTCAATGGTGTGTAGTCTGTTGGGGGTCACAATATTGTTTACCTGGATGTGACCCTCATTGTCACTGAGGCTCAGGAAGGGTACATGGTAAGGATGAAGCAGGAATGATTTACATCTATTCTTAGCAGAGCTTCTAATCACTGCTCCAGGGATGAGGTGCTGTGAGCAATTATAAATGTTTCCATTTATTTGGTGGAAACATCCTTCTTTCATTTATTCAGTAAATATTTCTTCAGGGTTTACTATACGCCTTGCACAATCCTAATTGCTAGGGATACTGAATCCACCCAACAGATTTTTTTCCTCAAGAGGCTCACAGGCTAGTGCATGGTTGCTTGTAATTTTCTAGTTTCTTCTTGTGAATACAAAAAGAACATTTGGTATTTAAATATCTGCTCCATTTGAGGAGTATCACGTTCTTTTTAGATGGTAACAGGATATCAAGAAACCCTTCTATCATGGAAAGACGCTAATACAGTCAGTTCCGTGTTAAAATGGACAAATTGGGACAGGTTAAATCTTTGTGAACTATCTGGTTACTTACAGAGTGAGAAGAGCAACTTGGGGTTTAAAGCAGTACCTTGGAATCAGAGTTTCTGGATTTGAGTCCTGGCTCTGAGAGATGTTAAGAAAATACCATACCCACTCAGAGATACTGTTTTCTCATTTGTAAAATGGAGAAATCATCCCTACCCCTATATATTGTTGTTCTGAATATCTAAGAGAATATAATTTATTTTCATCCTTTTAAGCAGTATTGATTTTAAAAAGCACCATCAATTAATGATAGCATCTTTTTTTGGAGAGGGTGGACACAAGACTCTTCACAAGCTGAAATGAATTTTGTGGAGAGGGGAAGATGTGAGTCTTATAATCAATGAAACATGATAATTCAGAATGTTTAAAACTAGAAAATCCCAAACAAATATACTACTGCTGTCTTTCCACTGGACTTTTAACCAAATAGTCACACATAAGAGGATTAGCCATAGAACACTGTTTACTTTCAAGAAGCAATGCTTTGTCAAGATTCTTTCATTTGATGATACAAAAATAATTTTAATTATTTGGAGCTCAGAAAATATTAGATGGTTGCCATTTCATTACCTCTTCTTTTTCTAGTTTTCCTGGGATTTCAGAACCAGATATGCACAGAAGGGGCCCAGTCACATTACTTTAGGCTTCAGAGATACACATAGAGCTTTTCTCATCCTGGCTGCTTTTCAAGTCATCCTGTCAGGAAGGGCACCATTAGGAACTATTTGAGGAGGCTGGCTTCCCTCCCAGATATGCATTGGAATGCCCACCTCCATCAAGAGCACTGAGCTCTGGTGACTGGAAGGATTTGGGATGGATCTCTCCAGGCTACGGCCTAAGGATTTTACTAGCTTTTACTTCAACCCCTGACTTAACTCATCTCTCAAGTTGGCAAACTGCATCTGTGTTGAAGTGGTGACATGGAATTTTCCATTGCTAAAGATTTACAGATGTTTGGCTTACCAATCCAAGTGTGTGTGTGTGTGTGTGTGTGTGTGTGTGTGTGTGTGTGTGAGAGAGAGAGAGAGAGAGAGATAGAGAGAGAGAGACAGAGAGACATACAGAGAGATACAGAGACAGAGAGAGAGAAATAGATTATGAACTAAATTCATCAGAATCCAACTTTAACCAGAAATTCTAGACAATAGCAAGAGTCTATCTTTTCTGCACTTCACAAAGGAAGAGCATGTATGCACTTATCTCTTGTACCTCTTTGGTATTGACCATTAATAACTCAGTTATGGATACCATGAGGGCAAAGATGTTATCAAGTTTTTTTTTCTGTATCCCTAACACTCGGCACAGAGTGTGGCACACAGTTATCAGCTAATAAATGCTAATATAAATGCTTGCTGAATTGGATAAGTTAAGTGAAGAGTTCTGATAAACAAAAATGATCATTTAGTTTACCAGATCTAATACTAAATAGATCAGCCTTTTAGAATAATTTTTAATAATACACTGAATTAAGGTATGTCTTTCTCCATTCCTCCCCATCCCTTCTGTGTTTTCAGATAGAATTGGGATCATTTGTTTTGACTAGAACAATCTCTTGCAGCTTGGATGGAGAAACTTTAAAGAGGTTTCAGCCAAACACTCAGGAATTCTTTAATGTGTGAAATAAAGTAAGTTTTATAGGCAACTAGCAATCTGAATCCCTAACTAGCTATTTCATATAATATGTATATAACTTTGAAAATTACATGCATCAAATTTCAATTTAGCTTCACGCAAGCTTTATTTTATAGATTAATAAAGGCAGATTTTCTTTGATTATTAGGATTATTGCAAAATGGAGTCAGCACAGAAGCTTTCTGAAGTTGGCAAAGTCTGTTTTCTTTTGGTGATAGGAGTAACTGATGTATTATTATTTTTTAAGGCTCTGAGATAAATCTGATTCATGTTTGAATCATAAGTTTATTATTGATTTTTAGTGTGGATTTTGCATAAGACACTCAATTTAGAGAATACTCAGTTTTCTCATATGTACAATAGAAAAACAGTAGTTACCTGATCAGATTTTTTGAAAGGTAAACGCAACAGCAGTTGTAAATGGCATAGTCCATTGTTAGGAACAGACTAGGTACTCAATAAATGAACAACAAAAAAAAACCATGAGGCTCTCTTGAAGCTTTATATTCACTGTCTACAAAATGGAGACATCACTGATTTCCTGCTTACATTACAAGATTGCTGTGAAGATCAAATGAAGAAACATAAAACATAAAAATGTTTGGTAAACTGAATCGTACAGTATAAATAGAAAGTGGTGACAAAAGTAATTCATAGCAATGCAGTCTTTAAAAGTATCCCAACCTGCCTACGTGACTACTTCCTCTGTCTGAGATTTATCTCAAAAGTGGAATTAGATTTCTGTCTTAGCTGTAAAAATAAAGCCACAAAGGACATCATGCATGAAAGAGTAAATGTGAAACTCTGTGGGGTAAAATGGAAACTTCAGATATTACTAGGGCCTAGCTGCCAATGGTGATTCTCTCAAGATTTTTTTTTTTTTTTTTTTGAGACGGAGTCTCGCTCTGTCGCCCAGGCTGGAGTGCAGTGGCGCGATCTCGGCTCACTGCAAGCTCCGCCTCCCGGGTTTACCCCATTCTCCTGCCTCAGACTCCGGAGTAGCTGGGACTACAGGCGCCCGCCATCTGGCCTGGCTAGTTTTTTGTATTTTTTAGTAGAGACGGGGTTTCACCGTGTAGGCCAGGATGGTCTCGAGCTCCTGACCTGGTGATCCACCCGTCTCGGCCTCCCAAAGTGCTGGGATTACAGGCTTGAGCCACCGCGCCCGGCCCTCTCAAGATTTTATTGGCGGTTGAGTGAACGTGCCAGAGCGGGGATGCACAGGCTGTAGTTTAATTGGTGTGATTTACAGCTAATGGTGCATCAGAAGGAACTAGGAACTGCGCCTTTTAATTTAAGGCATAGTACCTAAGACTGCATCCACCAGATAAGAAAATCTTTCTTGGCAAACTGAAATATTAAATCTTTGCAGAATTTGTCTTGCTCTTTTGTATAAAAATCATGGAGCCAGGAGCTAAAATAACATTTAAGTTTCCTCTTTGCCTGACGCCATCCATGTAAAATGTGACTTGCTTCTTCATCAGCAGCATGAAAACAAACTAATACACCACTATTCCTAGGTAAGTTGAGCCACATTGGGAAGACCACTAAGGGAATATGGAGGCTCAAGGAGGCTAGTCAATTTATCCAAGGCCACACAGCAGAACTGGGACTCATACTCAAATCTTCTAGTCCTAGTTTCATTCAGTGTTTTTTTCTTTTTATTTCGCTACATTCATTCCAGACTTTCTTTTACAAGTGACTACTTTTCTCTGTTTTGTTCCTGGCATGAACGGGTCCATGGCTGTCTCAGACTTGTTTGGTTACCCTAAGTAACCATTTAGCAGCCAATTTCTGATATGACTATAGATATATGTCTATAGTGAATTCTACAGGTGATTTGGCATGGTCAAAATGAAAAGGCTTTGTTTGATTTCCCCAATAAGCTCCTCAAATGAAAGGTTCTCAAGATACCATTTTGAGATACGGCAGGTCTTTCCTTCAAACACAACAGATAATTTTCTTTTGCAGCACTCAGCATATATACAACTATTTATCTGTAAGTACTTACTTAGTATCTGTGAGGCACATTGCAGGTACCTGACATATGTCTAACTGATGGAGTGAGGCTGCTAATGTGGCCATCTCTCCCTCTTCCTGATAAGAAAGTGAACCAGCCATTTCAAAATGTGGAGAATTCGTTAAATATGTTATACTCCTCTATAGCTCTCCCACTGAAATAATTTTCAGTTTTCAATTGATGTGAAAGGAAGAATCGGCAGAGAGATGGATTGAGAGAATTGTTTATATTCATAACTTTGTTCTCAACATAATTATCTATTTCTGAATCCTAAAATCACCTAGCTAGATTCTCCCTCAATCTTAAGATTACCTTTTACTCTTTGAGATGCTAAATGTGTTCCTATTTATTATATTAATATTGCAAGTATTTTGTGGTATGCAGCCAGAAAAATCACATAATGAGAAATTACCCACAGCCCCCAAACTCCTAAACAGGAACTGAATAGGAATTCCTCAGTGCAATTTATGGTAACAATTTCATGCTCAGTTTAGCTACTTCCATGACTCAGAAAAGAAATTTATTTTGCTTATTTCAGTACTTTTTTTCTAAAAAATTGTTCCCCTAATTTTTGGCAAAGGATGTACGAGAAAGTGAAGAACTCCCTGGTTGTACATGAATTTGGAATTGTCACTTAAGTGAGGCCAAAATATAACCCCATACCATTCATTGCACAGTACTATTTGCTATAAATTTGACTTCTAAAACAAAGACATCACAAAATCATTGAGTGTTTTTTAAGGGATATATGATACTTGTCATTTAGTTCCCAGTATTATGATGGAAAGCCTGGATAGTGGATAGAAAACCTGGAGGTCATTTAGGCATCTGTTTCAATGGTTGCATGAGAAGTGGTGAAGAAGATGGGAATGGAGAAGGGACACACATTTGGTAAGTGTAAATAAGGGTCTTTGCTGATTAATTCAGTATGGCCCATGAGAAAGAGTGGAAGTGTCCAAGGTTCCCTCAAGTTTCCAGCTTGGGCAACTGACTGAGAACAGAAAGGAGCTGCCATTGAGAGGAAGAAAAGAAAATGACACTGAGTCCATGTTGGGACACACTGGGTTTAAAGGGATATCATTATGACCTAGGCTTTCTGAATTCCGGTGACTGGGAACATGGGAAGATACATCTTTAACAATTGAAGCAATTTATACACCAGAGCCTAAGGAGTATTTATAGATGAGGGCTGTGCTGCAGTGACAGATAGGGTTGTATGAAACATATGCTAATCTGACCATTCTATCCTCCAGACTCAGGAAAAAATTAGGAAATAATAAAAGTAAGCAACCATTAAAAATAGACCTTTATGCATAAATAAATAAAAATCAACTAGGAGACAATTCATCCCTGTATAACTAAGACAGGCAAATTTATCTTTCCTCTGATTAATAATTTAAGAAGAAATCCCAAGTATGCTGCTTATGGAGGTGTAGGAGGAGATCCTATAATTAGACTCCAATTTGAACCATGAGGGTGAGGATCAGAAAGCTGACTCAGAGCCTGGTGTCAATTATTTGCAGTTTGTACAACAAAAGGCTAAAAATTTGGGAGATGCAGGATGACTGAAGCCCGATTCTGGGGGCTGTTATAGCACAGTTATGGGGTAAGTTTTTTTCCACTGTTATTTGCTGGAAAATTTATTCTCCATTTCCTTTAGTCTGCGCCTGAATTTTGTGGGACTTGCTAGAGAATGGTATTCATGCTTTAAATCCAAGAGCCAGGAATCATCGCATTCCAACAACTTTCCTATTTATTTTAACCAAAACGGAGCTGGTTTCTATAAATCAATTTAAGAAATTATCCTCTTTGATACAATCTACTTACATTTGATCGGTTTTAGAATAAACCAACAGATACACAAGAACTTATCAAGCTAGCTCGGTTCAGCGGAGAACTATAGCAGAAACAGCAGGTTTCTATTTGGCACATTTTGGATTTATCTGGACGCAAGAGGATGTGAAAAGAACACCTTTCAGACAAAAGCCAGTCTTGAGTACGAATTTAATATTCCTTGTCCAAACAGCTTAGTTTGTTTCCCATTTTCAGTCATTACCTGAATCCTTTTTTATCTCCTATGTAGAAAAAATTCTCTCCCTCTATTTAATAGCCTTTCATATATGAAACAGAGTGAGGAAGGAAGGAAGGAAGGAAGGGAGGGAGGGAGGGAGGGAAAGAAGGAAGGAAAAGCTCTAATTTCTTCTGTTCTTTTGGTAACACACTTTCTCCCCTTCACATCCTTCAGCTGCTCCCCTTACGGCTTTCTGCAGACACTTCTGCTGGTCTCTCCTCTTCTCTCATACTCTGCTCACCACTGTACTTTATTTTGTATCATCTGTTTCCATCCTTTCCCAACTCCTGAGCACTCAGCCTCCTCTGGCTCTTTTCTGGTTCCTTCGCTCCTAGAACTGTGTCTGGTTGGCTCACGAAGGCAAATTACAAATGTTTGCCATGTGCACATGTATATGCATGAACGAATACATCCAGGTTCTTTCTCGGGGCAACCTCTACTTTGTCAATGCCCCTCCTATGATGGGGGTAGGGGAGAGTCCTCCTAGAACTGAACATGATATTCCAGGTGTGATCTAATACATTTAAATGTCCAAAAGCTCTTTCTTCCCTAAGTGTTCCTTTTTAAAAGCTACTGTTCGCAATTAATGTGTGTCTCATCTTCTTAAGTATATTAATTGGAGGTATTTTGATGTTTCCTTCTATTCTTTACATTATCTCTTGATTCTCTGGATTCTTTGTTATTCTGTTTTGTTTTAAGGATATCCTCAGGTGTCTGGTGATCCTTGCTTATAAGTCCAAATTAATCATGAGGCACTAAAATGCTGATTGGAAGCTCTCTGTGCAGGCAAGTATTGTTGAATAGTGGTAAACAGGTGATGTGTTCATTTTGGAGACACTCAAATATCAGGACCTATAAATCTCTATGCCAAGTCCGTTTCCCCGGAGTCTGGTTACCAGGTTCTGGGAGTGAAGGGAGGAGAGGGGCTTAGACAAGTGTTGGGGTGGGGGTATGTCTCATAATTCACTAAGTACCTTCTTTTATATCTGTGTTCTCTGTGCAGCATTTTACCCCCACCATCATCCATGGCTGATGCCTCAGCTCCAATCTGGTTCAGTCTTTCCAAAGAGGAAACATTGGCTGGGTGGGAATGATTGGCAGGTTGAAGAGAGAATTTGAAGCTCTAGCTGCTCCTTTCAAAACTTCTAACTAATCTTTGTGTTTTCAGGACTTCCTCACATCCATGCCTTCAGATACCCAAGGCCTTTAATACCTGTGTCCTTCCTGGATTCTGCACATCTCATTAGCTTCATATTCCTGTAAGTACTTGGGTTTCTGCCTTCTCAGCTCTGATGTGTCATTTTCCAGTCAATCATCCAATCATCAGCATTCCGTCTTCCAAAGTTTTGTTCATATGTCTTATATGTGTTGCCTTGACCAACTTCTTTTTGGATCTTAGATTTTTTTACCTATTTAAATTCCTTAATTGTTACCTTAGGGGAGTTTTGGACGGGAACAAAAATATAGGCAGGTGTTTAAATTATCACATTTAACAAGGAACTCAAAATTTATATTTAATTCTATTTAATTTAATCTGGCTGCTTTCTTGCCATCAGTCTATTTGAAAAGCTCATATGGACCCAGCTCTGTCATCATCACATGTTCTATGTCCCCAAACCTTGTGACATCTGCAAAAAAGTACAGAAGACCTCAAGAGAAGATAAACTAGAATTTATTTTTATACCTTTTATTCAGTTTTTATTAAAGCTTTCCTGCCTTTCCAGATTGACACAGAATTATGCCATGAATCTGTCTATTAATCCATTTGCAACAAGTTCTGGGAATAGAAATTAAGGTTTAAACATATAATTCCTACCATCAAAGGACTCCCTGTTGATTAGGGGACACAGACAAGAAAACAGACAGTAAGTTTGTTAAGGCATGAACAAAGAGCTGTGTTGGTATACACAGTACAGAGAGGAAGTATAAAGAGGATGGTGCTTAAGAAGAGGTAACACCTAGACCTAATCTTAGAGGATGAGGAAGCATTGGGTAGTCTAGAAGACTAGGTGTAGGGATGAAGGAAGGCATATCAGAGAAAGGGGAGCAGCCACACAGAGGCAAGGATTATGACTCTTCTGCCTCTGAAGAGGAGAAATTTCTTTCAATCAACAGAAAGTACAGGACAAGGGGGACTAAGTCATCTTTTGATGGGATAACATAGATGTCCTTCTATGAGAAAATGGGAAGCAGCCCCTTATAATAAAATCTCTGGCTTTTGAATTACCAAGTAAAACTGAGATGTCAGCATCCCTTGGCTGAACGTGGAACTTGCTAATAGGACCCGTACATTCATGGGAAGGGATAAAAGAGCTTTAAAATGTACAAAAGCATTGTGTGAATATATTGCATAATATTATTACTACAAATTTACAAAATTACTACAACACCACCATCCCCAGCCCTGAGAAATCTTCTTAAACTTACAAAATGAAGCTGCTTCTCTGTGGATGTAGACATTTCCTGGTTTCAGCATTGCACCATAGCTACGCATTATGTCAACATTGGGAAGAAGCAGGGTGGAAGATGCACAGGAGTTCTCTGTACATTTCTTTGAAACTTCCTTTATACCTTTTAAAAGTTAAAAAGAAGCAGCAATGGCAGCTTCTCAAGGCCAGAGATGGGGAGCTCTATTTCATTTGCATTTCTACTTAGGGCTATAATGAATTGAACTCAATGTGTTGCTAAAGATTATTATGAAATTAAAATCCAGTTAGTATGGTCTCCTGGGCCTGGTAAAAGCGTGGATTAGAGGCCAGGCACAACAAAGGGTTGTGGGAGACGGAATGCTCAATGAAAGTAGGGTTGAGTGGGGAGTTTAAAGCATTGGCCTCTAAGTATAGGAACTGCAGTACAAATTTTAAAATACACTCAGGATAGTTAGTATTTGATCAAAATCCACTGTGACGTGAGGAATTTTTCCTGCTGGGCATTCTATTTTCCAGTTCTGTGATCAAGCCCAGTGACTGGTAAATACAATATGCCCCACTAGCCCCCATCTTCTCCCAGCTCCTATTCCCTCCTGGTGCTGAAAGGGGGAATGGCTAAGAAATTCCAAGGCCTGGTCAGGAAAGTGATCTTGAAATCATACACAATGAATAGTGCCATCACTAATGACTCAGGTTGTAAAGAACCAGTGAAGTGAGGAAATTCTTTCTATGAAAAGAGTGTCTGGATATTTAGGCAAAATTGTAGGGGCTGAGGCAGGAATAACCAGGACAAACTCAGTAAGAACTTCAACTCTGGTTTTCCCAAGATCCATTTTGTGTGCTGATCATTTTCTTTCATATCTAATTCCCTTACTTCCCCTGCTCTGTTTTATATCATAAGGGCTGACTTCATACAAATTACATGGAATTTGTATGATTCCATGGCACTAACAATTGGAGGCACTAACAGGAGATTGGAGGGTAGGAGGAAGGGAGGCATAAAGGGAATTTCTTTCCCCCAAGAATGTCTGTTTTTCCTCCATGATTTCTATAGAATTTCCTTAATGTTCAAGTCTCCATTAGCATAGGTATGAAGGTTTCTCAATGTGCTCTTGCTTTGGCTTCCTTTAATCAGAATAGAAAGAGAAAGTTTTCTGACTTCATTCAAACATATTAGGGGTTTGCTAGAGAAAACATTATTTGCCCCTAGTTATCTTGATATTATAAAAGGAGGCAGACCTGGACAAGTGTAAATTAGCACAGACATTCTAACAATCACCAGACAAAATGCACCCAATAAGTAATGCCAGTGCAAGAAGTTTTGACTAAGGCCCATGTGCAGTAGGTTGAATGATAGCCCCCAAGTATATCCATATCCTAATCCCAAGAACTTGTGAATGCTACTTACTATGCTGAAAGGGGCTTTGAAGGTGTGATTAAGAGTTTTGAGATGGGGAGATTTTCCTGGATTATATGAGTGTGTCCTAAATATAATCACACAGGTCCACGTAAGAGGCAGGCAAGGTCAAAGGAGGAAATAGAAGGTGAGATAATGAAAACAAGAGGTTGGAGGGCTGGAGGAAGGGGGTCACAAGCCAAGAAGCATAGGTGGCCTCCAGAAGCTAGAAAACGCAAAGAAATAGATTTCTCATAGATTCTTCACAGGGGACTAGCCCTGCTCACACCTTGACTTTAGCCTAGTGAAACCGATTTCAGACTTCTGGCCTCCAAAACTGTAAGAGAATAGAACTGTGCTGTAATAAGCCACTAAATTTGTAGTAATTTGTGATAGTAGCAATAGGAAACTAATACAATGTTCCCAGATATGAAAAAAAAATTCTTTTTATGTAAACATGCCAGCTGAATGTGAACATATTCCTCTTGCTTTAAAAATTCCAAATCTAGGCTGTTAGCAAAATTCATACACAAATTCTAGCTTACTATAAAATAATCATTTAAGGAAGTGTATAAAATTTCTTTGCTTCAGATATCATACTGCCTCAGATTCCCTTTCAAGACTGAAAGACTTTCTACTCCAGATGCCCTTGGCTGAAGACAGTTTCTATTTAAACAGGTAAATGGCCTGTTTGCAACACGCAGCCTTTATTCTTATCTGCATGGCATACTCTTTCTCTTTGTTTAAAATTTGATAGTAAGTCTTTTATGATTTTGCTGCTTTTAGTGAAATTAATCATGCCCCTCTTTATCTTACTTATGCTATACCTCATACATATATTCATTTTTGCATTTATGAAAATTGTATCTTTTATGTTTATTATACCTGTTTCTCCTGCCAGCCTAAAACTTTATGGAGGAAGACATTATGTCTTATTTAATTGTGCATACTCAGCTCTTAGTACAAGTAACTACCTAGTACATAATAGGTACTCAATAAATATCCATTGAATTGAATAAGAACACTGAGTTTAGGTTAAAAAAAATCTCAGAAGGAATGTCAGAGAGTAAGTACATACTTACTGCTGGGGTGACCAGGGGCAAATTACTTAACCTTTCTGAGTTGGAAATAATGCCAACTACAATTACAAGACCACTGTGAAGATAAATAAGATGACACATGTAAAGAAGCTGTACAAAGCAGGGGTCTAGCCTGCGTGACAGAGCGAGACTGTCCATTCTCCTCATAATAAATGCCCATTCTCCTCATAATAAGTTGAAAATTAGTTTGCAACAAACTTGCTCCTGCCCTTTTTTGTATTCAGGGTTTGGCAAGACCTTCTGAGCTAATTTAGGACAACTTAGTGTTTAGCATAACTCTTTCATAGATTTGCTCTATTATCAGTGCCTGATGATGTTGACAATGATGATGAAGAAAGAAGAAGAGGAGTTGGAGGAGGAGGAAGAAAACATCCAGAGCATTCAATTTATTCTAGTTAAATTACTAACCAGAAAGACAATGGCCTAGGAAGTCTACTTTGTAATGCTGTTTGGTTCTAAGTAAAGAGCATCTAGTAGGGAGACATGTAAATCCTGTTTCCAAAACACACTTGGAGGATTAGAGCATGTGGAAGATTTGCTCCCCACCTGGCTCAGAGCTACCAAGGTCACATTGGCTGTCTAAGGACATGTCTTCTGGCTAGAATAAGCCCTGGTGAAATCTTACGTGATATCAGCACCTTTGCAGAAAGTAAGAAATAAACCACCTGAAATCTACACATTAAAATTCAGCCTGCGTTGGTCTAATCAAATTTGGCTCTGTTGGAGAATTGAATTCACAGCAGAAAAGAGAAAAATGTATGTTCTTTTTTCAGTATAAATTAGAATGTAGAATCATCATTGCTTGCCCCCAATGCTAAAAGCTTTCATATGTGATGTTGTTTTGTTTTGTTTTGTTTTGGTGTGGAGTCTTCACTGCGCAACTAGACCTCAGCTTGGAGCCACAAAGCAGTGACTGCAGATCATGCAGGAGGGTATCTATCTGGCAATAGCCTGCACTTGTTTTGTTTTTTCTCTGCTTGCTCTTGAAAACGGGCAGAGGAACAACCTTTGAAAGCTAATTATTCACTTTGAGAGATGATTAAGATGAGTAGGTGCTCATGTGCATATTTGAAATGTAGAGGTGTGGTTTGTCTTTGTTTTTTTGAGATGGAGTCTCCCTCTGTGGCCCAGGCTGGAGTGCAGTGGTGCAATCTTGGCTCACTGCAACCTCTGCATCCTTGGTTCAAGCAATTCTCCCACCAAAGCCTCCCAAGTAGCTGGAATTACAGGCGTGCACCACCACACCTGGCTAATTTTTGTTATTCTTTAGTAGAGACAGGGTTTCACCATGTTGGCCAGGCTAGTTTCAAACTCCTGACTTCAAGTGATCTGCCTGCCTTGGCCTTCCACAGTGCTGTGATTACAAGCATGAGCCACTGTGCCTGGCCTAGATGTGTGTTTTTTAAGTGTGTTGTCTTCATGTCATTGTGGTATGATTCAAAATTAATGGTACCTGAGGGCAGCCCTTCTGTGTATAGTGTCATATCATAAGTGTGGCTGTCACTTCCTCCCAGCTGATCTTCCTTTGATAAGACTAATAAGTTATATTTTGGGTTTCCTTATTCAGACCCTTTTTGTTGAGTTTCATATACCACCAAGTTGTACATTACTAGCTCACACCTTCTAGCTTTTATATATGCTCTCTTTTAATTCTTTCAAAAGCTCTGTGTGGAAGATAGTCTTATTCCACTGTACATATGTGAAAACTAAGGCTCACACTAGTTGTGAAATATGCCCAGTCACACAGCTAGAAAACGTTGCTGGCGGAAGTGGACCCTGATCTGATAACTTCATAGTGTTGTACGCAACTTCATTCATGTACACAAAATGGCTGTCAATATGAGAAATTACCTGAACAACAAGGAGAAGACAACGACTTTTCTATCATAGGCCCACTTATCATGATAATTTAACATCCATGGGGGCTGCATCATATCTAAATGTAACAACTACAAACTGAAGAAACCTGCCATGGGGCTGACAAAAGTGGATTTGGAGTGAATCTCCCTTGCTGTTCTCTTCTCCTCCAGAGATAGAAGACACAATTCACAAATAAACCATCTTTCAAATGCAAGCAACGATCCCTCCTCTCTGCCTCCTGTGTCCATATATAATTCTCTTAAACAGCATAAATCTCTTTTCTATGCATGTTACTATCTGTATGCATTTTTTCTTGGTCCCGAATTAAATTTATTTCATCTGTAAATGCAAGCAGGCTACACCTTGGGCCCCTGAGAATTCCTAGATTTATAACTATCACTGTACATGTCATATCCATGCATAAAGTCCAGTAAAGTATTAATCACTTCCTTTCCATCACAGGAAGAATTTCTCTGGGGTCATTTCCCCCAAGAAATACATACATTTTATCTGTCGATAAAGTGACCACACGTGTCCAAGGAGCACAAAAATAAATCACATTAAGAGGTGGAAGTTAGGTTTTTTAATTTTTATTCTTTATTTTTAGATGGAATCTTGCTCTGTTGCCCAGGCTGGAGTGCAGTGGCACGATCTTGGCTCATTGCAACCTCTGCCTCCCAGGCTCAAGAGATTCTCCTGTGTCAGCCTCCAGAACAGCTGGGATTATGGGCATGCACCACCACGCCTGGCTAATTTTTTTCATTTTTAGTAGAGATGGGGTTTCAACATGTTGGCCATGCTGGTCTAAAAATCCTGACCTCAAGTGATCCACCTGCCTCTACCTCCCAAAGTGCTGGGATCACAGGCATAAGCCATCACACCTGGCTGACTTTTTTTTTTTTTAATTAGTGAATATTAAATTTTGAAGTGCTGAATTTATTCTATTCTGTGGATAAGACTGGCTGCCCACCAGTCTGGAAGTTCCTAAAGCAGTGATTGTGTTTTTTCCATGCTATCGCCACTTCTCACCCAATCTGATTCTTTGCCCCCATTCAAGATAAAACTTTCACCAACCAAGTTAAAGGATGATTTGGACTCTGTCATGGAGCTATATTAGGATTAGAATAGTATCAGAGAACGTGCCTTGAATTTAGCCAGGCATTGGAGGCCAATTTGATCTGCCCTCCGCTTTCCTATTTTATCTCCTCCTGACAGCCTTCGTGATAACATTCCAAGTGCACCAAGTGTTTTCGTACAAGCATACCTTGTACTTTCCCATTCATAGTCCTTTTAGTTTTATTTTTTCTTCCCCTTACAATGATGCTTCTTCTCTCTTGACATTCTAAACAATCTTCATGACTCAGAACAATTACCATTTTCTCCTCCTGAGTCCTCAGGTCCAAAAGAAGCTACTTCATTTTTTGTATACTTACAAAGCACTCCGTTATGACATTCAGGCATTTTGATGTATTTTGGTTCTATGTGTGCACTCTTTCTCCTGGTGGACCCACTCTAGAAGGATAGGAGACACATCCTAGCTATTGCTCTAACATCTAATACCCCAGCAGAGAGTCTTGTGTGAGCGACTTAAAAATGTTTATAGAAATAGAGTAATTTTATATAATGCATGGCAGCATTTTCTTAGGATATTGACGAATGAGGTTACTACATGCTAGTAACAATTAACATATTCATTAGAAGATAAGATCTTAGTCCCAGAATTTGGCTGTGTGGTTTTCTTGGGGACATCTAGAGATGGGGGCATGGATAAGATGTCTTGGGGATTGGTCCAGGTGCAGGACAAGAGAAACAACTATCACAAATAACTGTCCATTCTGTAGCAGGGTGTTGTAAGATTCCAGTTCATGTGAGAATGAATGGTTGTCTTCATGCCCAGTGGCATGAGGTATATGCTTAATAAATGAGGTACCCCTTGTGCTCCCACACATCCATCCAGTGCTTCTCTCCATCTTGGCATTTACTCTCCAGTTGTATTGTAATGAGTGGCTTCTCTGTGACTCATTACTAAAGACTAGGGCATGACAGTTTAAAAACATAATCTTAGCACCTGGTTCAGTGTCTAGCACATAATCAGCCCTAGATAAATAGATATTTATTGAATAAATGAAGAAAATAGTATAAGAAGAAAAGAATGAAAGACAATAAACATGAACATAGAGGTTTCCTAATCAGCTTTTTGAAAAATATTCATTGGACTCATTGTGGAGATTATGAGCATTATGATATAGACATGGTTACTGGCTTCACTGTAATATTACTCAGACTTTCCTGTTCAGAAAAGGCTAAATTTCAGGGACAGCACTTGTCAGAGTGCTTATATTGGGTCAGCTGGGACATGCTTGGGAGCAGATGGATTAATCCCATTCCCTGCTCAGACCTCAGTAGCACCTTCCCTATAACCCTGAGAGTTTATGTGTATATGTACATGCTTGTGTAGATTTAAAAGAAGCAATAATATAAATTCTGAGGAAAGTCTGAAGATATTTGATATTATTATTTACACTGCATTCCTTTAAAGGAAAGAGAAATTTTAATTGAGAGTATTTAGGCCAACTGAGAGCTCCGGAAACAGCTCCCCACACCCATATACCATGGCCTACCAACCCCTCTCCCATTCTTATTGCCAAAGTTTCATTCTCCAAATTCATATCCAAAAGGACCTATTCCACTGCCCACAATATGTATTTCTTTTCCCTGAATTGCTATCACATACTGCTTTACTGTTTCAGCAGTAAGCTGTTGGCATCACAGTGCTCTGGGGAAGTTGTGCTAATCCAAGTCCTGACATCTCCTCAAAGATGCCTAAACAGTGCAGTAGGAATTCTGCAGGTGCAACTTGAGCCTTCTAGGAAAGGCTATGCCACAAAGGCATCCTGGTCAGCACCCTGCTCATCTGGCCATAACATGTCTGAGATTGCGCAGGTCAGGGAACATCTTGCAGCACTTGCTAGTTTTGCAGAGAACTCAGAAATGTTAACAGATGGCAAGCAGAACACAACCCTGAATAGTCAGCAGGGTGACACTCATTAAGAGTCATCACTGAATCCATTTCCAACAAAATCTCATTCCAACGAAACATCACTTTCCGAAAAATGTCAATCTGCTTAAATGAAAGTGACTACAGGGTACTATAATGCCAGGCCTGGTTGAATCCCTGCAGGCAACAAGGACTCTTTTAGAGCCTCAGGGCCTTTCCACCCATAATTTCCTCTCCAATGTGGGTCCTGGTCAGATTCCTCTCCAGCTCTGTCAGCCTCTGCAGATGAGACAGAATGCCTGGTAGCACTCAGAACTTCTCCTCCTGAGCCAGACATTCATTCCTCTGCCTACTTTTCCTCCCTAGTAGAACACTTGGGGAAGCCGGAGGGAGGAATAAGTAGAGGAAGGATACAGAGAACTTGTTGTTCCTCAAGTCAGAATTCCTTCCACAATAGAAATGTATTTATTCTTACCTTTCTTCAAGTATATGACTAATTCATTCTTCAAGAAAAGTCATTTCCTCTCTCTCCCTCTATTGATTCCTAATGGCACACATTGATCCCAATGCAATCTGCTAATCTACATTTTGTTGCACTTTAGGCATTACTAATAAATTAAAATATTAATATGTGAAACTAAAGTCAAGTGCACACAACACCAACACTGGATGATGATGCTTAGGTTGCCAACCCCTTTGCTTAGCACTCACTGATGCAGAGGCCAACATCTCCCTTTCTACCACTTGCTGCCCTCCACCCCCACTAAAAGGTAGGACCTCCAAGAGTCATGATTTTCACACTTCCAGGTCTTCTCCCTACAAGGCCCTACTCAGTCATCCAAGACCCAGTGCAAATGCCATCTCCTCTAGTCAACATTCCATAAAGCTTCAGTCAGCAAGAGTTGCTCTCTTATCACTGTTTCCATATCTCTTTATTATAACATCTAGATTAAAACTTGTCTTATTCTGTCTGTAATTTCCTGCTGCTACAACTCCAATGAAAATGTATTAAACACACCTAGTGCCTGGCACGATTAGTCAATTGGATGGCTTAACAAAACAGACCTCTTGAATTGATTCCCCTAGCTCACTAACTCCACCACCAGGAGTGAGGTGAAAAATCACATAAGTGAGGCCATAACACTGCTTAGATGAAAGGCTGGTATCCATTAGTTGGTACATAGCCTAGGAGCTAAGAGACCTTGGTTCTAATCCCACTTCTGGCACTAACATTTTCCCCGAGCTCACACCATGGTAAACCAAAGGTATCAGTTATCTACTTACTTGGTAAATGTTATCAGTAAACTTTGTCTTGGTTATACCATTGTTTACCAGTAGTCCATGCTTTATTATAGTATCTATTCTTAACAATCTTCTTCTTGCTACCAAAGTCATCGGGCCAAGAGAATACCAATAGTTGCCTATAAAAATATAAACTCAGATTTCTTTCATGAACACACATACCAAAGAAGACATGGCTGCAGAGGAAGGAAGACATGGCTCGGCTGTGTGACTCTGGCCAAGTTACTTAACCACTGTGGAATAAGGATAATAGCCAAACCAGCCTTGGCTGCATGGTTATGGGTATACCAGAGCTAAATTCTGGGAAACACTTAGCAGGAAGTGCCCCCACAATATTGGCTATTTCTATTACTATCTTTTAATTTTAGCCCAGCCTCATAATGTTTCTTGATTCTTATTTGTTTATAGTGAAATCCTAAGAGATTTTACACTAGATACTTTCTATATCTAATGGGCTTTCTGAAAAATTATATTTTTATGTTCCTGTTTTCTTAAGAAGGATGGAGACAAATATATAGAGACTTTATTATTTCTAATAAGTACGTCTTTACTGTAATAATCTAAATCTTCAACAGACAGATGAGAGAAGAAAAATTCTTGCCAAAAATGATCAGTCCAAACCTTAATTATGTTAATTATATCTAACTGTCAGCAAAGAGATCAAAGGTTAAGTCTGTTCTCTGCTTCAAAGAATGATAATGATAATAAACAGTTATTCTTAGTAGCTGAAGTACATTTTGCAATTGTAACTGACACCATTTGACTTTTGTTTTTTTATAAGCGAAATGATTTGCAATGAATTTTCATGCTTGAAACAATAAGTGCTTTTAACTTAGTAAAATTCACTTTTGCCCAGCATGACCCACATTCCTATTCACAATTTGCTCTGCTACTTGAAAACATTGCTTGAGCAATAAAACAAAGAATTTGGAAAACCAGCTTATCTTTTGGAAAGCCCTGGAATTGCATATACTCTTCAGTTGTCTGCATTTTAAGCACCTTAAAGAAGTTTTACCACTTCTCTAGGGCTTTCTTCACTCTTTCTAGTATTGAGCATTTACAATGTACCAGGAGCTATACTGAATGCCATAGGTAGCAATTTATCTCAGTTGTTCTCCCAACAATCCTGTGGTGTGTATTAGCATCACCCAGTTTATAGAAGTAGGACACTTGCTGCAGGTTACATAGGTGGAAACTAAATGAAGAATCCCAGATCGGAAACCAGTCCTCCTGTCCAGATATGGTACTCTCACTTACTGTCTTGTATTGCCTTGGCTGCCCATAATATTCTGTACTTCCATATCTCAGTGCCTGTCATAGTTCATAATATACATAAGGAACACAATAATGATTGTGGGGTAACAGTCATTATGATGGCCAACACGTTTTAAACATTTACTTTTGTCATCAAATGTTCTAAGAACTTTACCGGTGTTAACTCATTTAATAAGTCTATAAGGTAGGTACTATTATCCCATTTTACAGATGAATAAACTGAGACACACAGGGACTAGTTAATAGTTAATAAAACAGAGAGAGAGAGAGATTGAGGGAGAGAGAGAGGATTCTTGGACCACACCCAAACCAGAGCATCTGCAGGAGGCCAAATAATCCTCTCTGCCCATAAATAAATAATACAGTTGCACTCCATCTCTTTTTGCTTACTCCTTTACCCTTCTTTACTCCTGAATCTTTGAGCTAAATTCTGGAAAATTTGGGTGATTATTTCCCCCCGGTCCCATAAGGCTACTCGCCTGGCAGGCCAATAGGTTTGGATTTTTCTTACACTTACTCATCCAGTCTGGCATGTCAATGGGGCTCTCTGTCTTTCTTTGTGTGCAACCCTGGTGGTGTAGGGATTACCCTCATGATATAGACAAGGAAGCTGGAAAGCAGAAAGGCTAAGTAAGCAGCTGAGTTGGGATTTTGTAAGAGACAGTCTGGCTCCAGAGCCTGTCCTTTAATCCACACACTACAAGAACACACCCTTCCTGAATTCCCATTTGCATGTGTAATCCCATACTAAACTGTATTGTATTATATTGTATTGATTTTATACTAAATTGTGTTGTTATGTAATCATTTCTAAAATACAGCCCATTTGATTATAAAGTGTTTAAGGGGTCATGCCATTCTTTTCCTTTTGTGGCCCTCAGAGTGCCTATTTCAAAGCCATTATTTGCTGAATCCTAAATTGGAGGTTCTGTCCCAGACTGGAATGTCTGCTCAAGCACTAACTTCTGATGACTAAAACTTTACAGATAAATGTTGTATAGCGAGAAGACTAAGACACAAAAAGATTGTTCTGGAGGGTAAATAGAGGGTCATACTTTTAGAGAAAGAAAGTGTGCAAAAGGATAGGTGTTTTTTGTGTTTTGTTTTGTTTTGTTTTGTGTGTGTGTGTGTGTGTGTGTGTGTGTGTGTGTTGAACATCTACTGTGTCTCTTATTGTTGAAAAATAAGACATAACCTAGCCCTTAGGAGCTCTTAGCCCAGTGGGAAGAACACACAGAAACAATAACATGTAATAACATGGTTCAGATTCTGTGACAGAGACGCTATGGAAGAGGTCATAAATCAGCAGACTGCCAACCATGTGACCAACAATTATGTTCCCTTTTATTTCACAGTGTTTTCAGAAATATGAACCAAGGGTTAACGTTTACAAATTTTAAATTTTACAACAAAATCCACATTGGTGGCTACCCAAAAAGTGAAAAGTTTGATGCCACTGAACCCCCATTCCTGCATGGCCACCATCAGCCTGAGTCCAGTAGCTGCTATCTCCAGGGGTGGTATGTGCATATATTTTTATAGATGGTCTCATGTTTCTTTAACAATGTTTAGGACACTTACCTATAGTCATTTTCTACAAGAAGCACATATGACATAATACTTCACTTTGGTAACACTGCTCATGTGACTATAGATAAAGTCACATACTAACATTTAAGGTGACATAAGTAAAAATCATAAAGGCAGTACAGCCAGGAGGAGAAAGACTTGAGGTACATAAGGGGGTGGCTGATGGAAAGAAGTGATGGAAAGATAAACAGAAAGGTGATAAAATTGTACTATTTGACCTCTTTCCCTCCTCCCATCTTGGTCTCCCTCCCTCTGTCCCTCATCCCATCTCTCCCCATATGTACACTTCTTATGACTCCCCCATAATAATATCCACAACCCTATATCAAGCACCTGCTTAGTGCTGGAGATTATACTAAGTTTTGTGAACAACAACCCTGCAGACTGATATTACTCTACAACAAGAAGTGTTTTTAAGATTCCAGTCATCATGTTCTTTGCATGATGCCCTTTGCTCTGCTTGTAGTAACAGAAAATTCAAACACCAAATATACCTCTTTTGCTTTGCACGAGTTTAGTGGGAGGCAACCTTGTTCTGTGAGGGATGTGCTGGCTCTGGTGTAAAAGCATTTGCATTTAAATCCCCCCTATAACTCCGAATTAGTGCAATGATCTTGGGTGAGTTATCCAACCTCTCTCGTGCTTAAATTCAGGATCTATTAGATGAGAATACAATTATTATTCATATAACTATTCATAATAACTATTTATATAGTTGTTATGGAGACAAACTCTCCATAGGATGCCCATGTAAAAGACTGTAAGCATCTACTATTCCTATCATTTTTCAGATAAAATAGAAAATAAATTGAAATAACAACGAAGGAAATATCTACAACAATATATTATTAGTGGGTCAAGAAATTAACATTTATGGAGCACCTACTATGTGCCAGATAATATATATTTTGTCTCATTTAATCCTCATGATACTACACCAAGTTAGATTTTATAATATTATTATTTTTTTGTTAGAAAACAGCAGCAGAAAGAAAGTACTTTGCCACTTATGACTCTTAATAGGAGAGCCAGATTTGTATGACGCTAAAGTTCATGTCCACCGGCTGTGACCCACAGCTTGGAATAAGGACAAGAGCAACTGCAGTGCTCAAGACAGCTTTTACCCCAGACTCTGAAGGGCACTGCAAGAGTGCCTCAATGCTGGGGTTCAGTAAATCCGCTACACCTTACACTTCTGATTCAAGACAGAAATCAATACATAGTGACCTCCTATTAGGGGCAGATATGAAGGTGACTGACAAAGCATCAGGACAGAGTAAATGAATCATTCATGTAAATGACAACATTTACACACGCCCTGACATGTTCACCTCTCATCCTCATGCCTACTGTGAAGAGGCAAGGTTTGTATCTCTACAGGACATTTGTATTTTAATATACTTGGAGTGAGTTTAATATACACATGTATTGAAAAATGTCTTCAAAGATGGTCACTGCAGATATAATGGATGTGTGGCACATAGTAGAAGCTTGCCAGGTATTAACTTAATGAATGAATGAAACTTCACTGGTTTTGTTCTGCCAGACATTCATTTGCAGATTGTATGCTCTGGCTCAGGGGTCACCCGGGCCATAAGCCATCTGTGGGTTGGTAATACTATTAACTTTAATGCCTACCAAATTTTTTGGTAAGGAAACAGCAGCAGAAAGAAAGTACTTTGCCACTTATGACTCTACTAGGACAGCCAGATTTGTTTGACTCCAAAGTTCATGTCTACCCACTGTAGCCCACAGCTTGGAATAAGGACAAGGGCATCTGCAGTGCTCAAAACAGCTTTCACATTAGACTCAAAGATGGCCTGCATTATCTATGGAAAGAATACATGCTTTGAGGCAGGTCCAAATGTCTTTCAAAGTCAATACAGATTGAAAGTGGCTCTATCTGCAAAAAGCAAGCACTGTATTGAAACCTCACTATCTGGCTCCAAAACACGACCCCCAGCTCTTTCCCTCTCTAATCTCAGAATTATCTACCTTGTCAGAAATCTCATGGAGAGGAGGCAGAGTGTTATATTCTCTTGGACCAATATATAGAACTTTAAAAAAGGGAATAATTACTTCTAAGAAATCTGCTATATTTTGTGCTCTGTGGAATGCATCAATACATTAACTCATTGAATCTCCCACAATTAAATGTGAGCCACATGAGAATATTTGTCTCTTCGATTTACCTCTGTACTCTAAGAACCGTTCCTGGCATATAGGAGATGCTTGTTCTGGCTCTTGCTACTGGTCCTCTGCATTGTTCCTTAACTCTGCCACCCCCATGCTTCCCACTATATCACAAGAGCAGGAAGCCTGAGAACTATATGCTTAGAACCTTTTGTCAGTAGAATTCCAGTTTACATTCTCTCAACCAGAGTAACTTCCGTAAGCTCCAGGACGTTAAAGGGAAGTAGCAGACTGGCACAGGATCACAGGATTTTGCGACTGTCAGCACTGCTCCAGTATCTTACAGTTTCCTCAGACTCCACAGTCCACTGTTGGTCTCTAGCTTCACGGCTGGAAGAAACTGTGGCTCAGGAAATGGCTCTCTGAGGTTACCTGATTTGGTGGTAGCTGCTTCCATCCCTAACTATCAGTCTTCAAACAGTTTCTAAGCACATTATTACCCTGAATTACACTGCTTTCTTCTTAAAATAATGAAGGTGCTATCTATTTTCCTGACTGATTTAATGTTCAATAAATATATGTTAAATAATTGAGTAAACCACCCATTTGGTGGGCATTATTATCATCCCTGCCTTGCAGTTGTGGAATTGAGGCTCCCAGAGACAAAATAATTTAAAATTATACAGCAAAGTATTAAATGTCAGATCTGAGAGTAGAGCCATGGACTGTCCAATTCCCAATGTACTTTTGCTTTTTCCATTCAGGGACTGCTCTCAGTGGGTATAATATACCACGTTGCTGTCAAAATCTTATCTCAGAGGTTAAGAGTTGTTTGCACTGTTCCTCCTGCCAGAGTACCATTGCAGTTGAAAACCTCTCTATACATAGGCAAAAGACATTCATTCCCAAGACAAGTGGTTTATTAAATATATATTAGGCCTGGCAAGACACCCTGTTAAAAACATACATTGTATCTGCAGTATCATTGCAGATATAATGTATGTGTGGCACATAGTAGAAGCTTGCCAAGTATTAACTGAATGAATAAATGAATGAAAGTTCACTGGTTTTGTTCCGCCAGACATACATTTGCAGATTGTATGCTCTGACTCAGGGGTCACCTGGGCCATAAGCCATCTGTGGGTTGGTAATACTACTAACCTTAATGTCTAGATGCCTCCCATAGTTCAGCATAGTAAGAATACCTCAGAGATTCCTAGGTACTGACATAAGGCTGTTGATTTTCCTTAGAAACCTCAGTTGTCAAGGGCATTGTAATTCTGAGGCAGAGAGAAATAAGAATTCATCCATCCCTACATTCCAAATAAGATTGAGGCACTGAAAACTATTAATCTGCCTTCATTGTAATGTATTAAAAAGAGTGTCCAATTTGCAACCAAACTGATCTGGGTTTTCATCCTGATTCCTGCTACTTACTAGATCTGAAATCTTGGGCAAGCTGTTTCTGTGACCTCAGTTTTTTCATTTATATAATGGTGGAGATGATAGCTCTCTTACAGAGCTTACCGTAAGGATAAGCTATTGTAGACAGAAAGCATCTAGCATAGCATCTGGCCCATGTTATGGATTCAGTGAATGAAAATAGTACTGTCTTCACTAACACCAAGAAAGAGTCTGTTGACACATAGACTGTTATCCTGCAGGCTGGTCCACATTAGCCAACAAGGCTCTCCAGTCCCAAATAGGCAGCAGTGGTGTGGAAGGATACTTAAAAGCATGTTTTTTACTAGAGAGGTTATGTAGTTGCAAGGAATTAAATGTCTGCATATTTTGTAAGCTTCATGGCGTCTGATGCATTTGGGTGGAGGGGAGTGGGAATGGCTGGCAGAGAGTGGGTAGACCAGAATCGTCACACCTCACTTTTTTTTTTTAAAGGAAAGTCAAGGTTAGAGTTACTGAAAGAATCTGGGGGTGGACAGGTAGAGTTGGGTGGCTTTTGCATGCTGGGAGGTAGTAGTTAAAACTGCAGGAATGAATGAGGTCATGGATGGTTTGGAATTAAATGAGGGAAAACCAAACCACACTTGATTTCAGAAAATTCACAGTACTAGTCTCTAGCTTGGTGCTTGGGATACAGCAGACGCTCAATGAATATTTGTTGAGTTAAAAAGTATAACGTTGAAGAGTGTATCATCCTTCCTTAAAATGTCTGTGTGTCTAACTTATGATCCAGATTCATTTTACCTTTGAAAAGCTAACTGACGTCTATGTGCTTCCTAAAGATTCCAAATCTCTCATTCTGGAAAGGTCCTTTTCTGAAAGCTCATCAAGCCAGCACTAACATTTATTTAGCATTTAACTGAGTCCTGGAAGACACTATGAGTTTTTTCATTCTACTTATATATCTTAAGACTCAACTAGAGTTTGAGGACAGAGACCATGTTTTTTGCATGGCTGAACATTTCTCAGTATCTAGAAGAGTGTTTGACTATAGCAAATGCTCAATAAACAGGAATCTGGCACTTGATTAACCAACCAATATTAAAGTATTGTTAGGGAAGAAAATCAATAGAATGCCTTGAAACCTTAGGTGTGTGGAAAAATGAAGTGTGTGCCTGTGAGAGATGACTGGTACTCAGCTTGAAAAAAAGAAGACTTAAGAAGCCTTAGAAAGAGGGGCCAAGCTACTGTAAAATAGGACTGGGCTGTGAGGGAGAATCTTGCATGGAAGAGGCTGGTAGAGTTAGTTCTAGGAGAGAAGAAAGGGCTGTCTTTCATTCTTCAACTATGCATGGGTTGCCTTCTTATGTCAAGTAGTGTGCTAGGCAATGGAGATACAACAGTGAATAAGGCACATCATCTGGTCATAAGGGCTTTACATTATGCTATAAGAGTTAAACCAGCAAACAGTCTACTATGACATAGTGTCACAGAATATAGCAATATAGAGTACAAATGGGGGTTATACTTTCTAAATATTAGATGATCTCTTATGTACTCTCTCTCTCTGCAGGGATGACCTGAGGGATTCAACAGATATTGTGATTCAGGGGTCAAGCAAGCTCAAAGGAAGAGAGATCACAGAGAATTTCAAGACTATAGAGCTTACCATTTTCTTTTATCTTTTTAAATGTTGCTTTAACTACAATAATAAATATTCAAACCATTCCGTATGTCCTAGAGAAAAGAAAGGCAGATCAGACATGCCCCTTGTCAACCACTAGGCAACTTGTCTAAGGAAAAATGAATAATTTCTACGACCACTGTGGAGATTCTTGAGGTTTTTTTTTTTAGAGAATGGGGAATGCATTACAATAGGAGCATGAGATTGGAGTTCTCTGTCAGCGGTAACAGTTAGGAGTCAAAAAGACAAAGAGGTGATACATACAAGGGTGCATGGGAATTGGAAGATAAATAAAGGACTATCACATTCCATGGGGATTTTCCTCAGGCCCCCTCCAACTTGACCCACTATCTCCCCCATGATTTTTTTTTTTTTTACAAACATGAATGTCAAGTTCTCTGCTTCCTGTCTTCACTAGCATTATTTTCAAGATTAGCCCCTTTCATTTGCTAGATAGATCTCATTATTCAATAGTTTTTTATACAGAACTGAAATATTTTAATTCCCCCACCATGAGATCTACTTCTGCCCTCTGTAGTTATAAAATTTATAATCTCTTCTTGAAGGCTCTCTTGTATTTGAAAGTTATTGTATTTGTTGTTCTTATCCCTTGAAGCTAGGCAGCCATGGTTTCTTTAACTCAGAGGTTCCCCAACCCATGGTCCGCGGACTGGTAGGGGTCTACAGCCTGTTAGGAACTGGGCCGCACAGCAGGAGGTGAGCGGTGGGTGAGTGAGCATTGCTGCCCGAGCCCTACCTCCTGTCAGATCCATGGTTGCATTAGATTCTCACAGGAGTGCAAAGCCTATTGTGAACTACACAAGTGAGGGATCTAGGTTTCCTCTTCTTATGAGAACCTAATGTCTGATGACTGATGATCTGAGATGGAATAGTTTAATCCCAAAACCATTCCCCTTACCCACCCCATCCATGGAAAAGTTGTCTTCCACGAAACTAGTTCCTGGTGCCAAAAAGGTTAGGGACCACTGCTTTAACTCATTTTATCCAGTAAGATTTCCAGACTTTCGTTCCCTACTTGGTTACCTCTTGAAACAGCTTAACTGTAACTATCTAATAAAGCGACCCTTCTACCAAGCATAAGACTCCACCATGAGCTGAAAAGAACTGATACCCAAGAGAGGTCCCATGGCTTGCCCAAAGTCACATTGCTGGTAAGTGAAGGGGGCAAAATTCAAAGCCTGAGCTTTGGCCTTCTGTGCTAGTTCTCATCCAACCTCTAAATACAGAGAAAGAATGAAGTCCCTTTCATTCCCTCTCCAACAGACCTTAAACAACACTATACTCTCATTCCAGCCCCATTTGCCAACAGTCTGTGATCTTCTTCCAAACCCAGGCATACACTGGAACTGGCCTGGGCAAACTGCGATGTATGGTCAACACTTTATCTTTCCTTAGGCGTGTTTGCCTCTGAGTAATTAAAGTTGCATCTATTCATAGACATAAGCCAAGACAATGAAATATATAAAAATATGAATAAAGGAGATTTATTTTAAGGAAGAATTTCTTAAAATATGCTTTTGTCTTCTGTCTACAATGAAGTTTAGACAACCTTTTCTTAGTGTATCCAATAAGTTTTCAAGTACATTTTTCATTCATTTGCCCTTTGAAATGGACTTATTACCATTTAATAGTGATAAGCAAACTCTGTCCTACCTACGCTTATTATAGCTGTCTAAGGATATGACATTCAGATTGACATGCATTCCTGGAGGGTTGAGAATATGCAGCTGGCATGATGTTAATAGATTTTCTCATTCACTTGTAAACAATTCTGTTTTTATTTCTGTCGATCCAAAGGTTTGGATTGAACTTTTGTTTTCTAGTCTTAAAGGAGGAATTTTATGTGAGCTTCACAAATACTCATTACCTGAATATAAACGTCTCAGCATGGTAGTTGGTCCAAAAATGCAGCCAGCTTGTTCAAACTCCTTTTCAATTCAGAAAGTCATGCTAAGGAAATTAGTGATGTTCTCTCCAGAGGTGGCTAACTTCCTTCTAGTTGGTCTAGGTCTTGCTACTAATCATGTAAAGAAATTAAAGGAAGAGGGAAATGATGGCTCCTGGCTGCCAGTCACTTTACAATTTTCTGGGGAAATGAAGAAAAAAAAAAAAAGGCAGAAACAAAAACAAAGAAAGAAACCAACCAAACAAAATGATGGCGCTCAAGCTGATGTTCATGGAAGCAATGGCTATGTCTGGCATCACAGACGTGATGGATATTGAAGCAGGGTCAGATTTATGTAGAAACAAGGTAGAATGGAGGACTTTCAGATTGATATATAAAAATATCCAGTTGTCAATTTGCCAAGAAAATCTATTTTCAATTCTTCCTCTCCAGGCTCATCTAACACTCTTCTCTAGACAGACAACACATTTTACAGCTTAAGAACAAAAAGCTATCAGTCCCAGGACACGTCTTGCTGTTTCATAGCTCCATACTTTTATATAGGCTGCTCATTCTACCTGGGATAGCCTTGGTTCTTTAAAATACTGCAGAGACATTCGGAGAAGTTTTTCCTAGCCCTACTAAGTAGAGGTAAACACTCCTTTCTCTGGGTTACCTCTGTACTTTTTTAACACTAATATAATTGTACTCATATGCTATATTTGTAATTTAAATTACAATAAAATAGAAGAAAAACTATATATACATACATGTATATGTATGTATGTGTGTGTGTATATATATGTTTTTATGCTAGACTGTGAGCTTCTAAAGCTCAGGAACTGTTATTAGCTCAGCACCAAATTACTAGTCCCTGGTAAAACTTAGAAGGCAATACATGTTTTCTGAGTTTAATGAAATCTCCAGGGAGCAAAAGTTTCTTCTTTATTTTATGGCCAAAGAATTTCCTGGCCCATCAAAATGCTCTATTGAAAGATTTTCCCAATCCTGAGCTTGCATTAATTGATCTGTTTATTCACTGAACCCTACTACTGTGTGCCAGGCAGAGTGTTATGCTAGGTCTTAGGAATATAGTAGTAGGCAAAACAGACCTGGTCCCTCTCCTCACGAACCCCCTCTCCCTACTCACACTCTTCCCAATTACTCATTCCTATTAATTTACTGCAAAATAATATTCTCACCTCTAGCAATAACTTTTCAATTCAGAAGGCCATATATAACAACAAATTGATACTGAGTATGTTTCCACTGAAAAGTCTATAAAGAAACATTCTAGGCTGCAAGGTATACTCTTCATAAATACATATATAGATGTATGTATTTCTGTGTACATGTACATTTCTATGCCAATGTATACATATATTACAGATATGCAATATACAATTAAGGTTCACACAAGAATACAACCCACTTATAAACAGAAGAATCCTTTGACGCTTCAAACTTAGGTCCACTTAATTAAAAACGAAGCATAATTTGTACCCTTAATATAATGGCCTATGATTTTCAAGTTTAACTATTTTCATGTTGATTGCTATATTTTGACCCCATTTTGAAGGCACCACAAGGGTGTTTATGACCTGAAATAAAGAGGAACATACAACCTTTCCAACCTTGAAAACAAAGGAAAAAATTTAAGACAAACAAACATGAAAAGCCATCATGTATTTCTCTGCACCCAGAAGAGTGCTAAACATAAAGTAGGTACTAAATGAATACTTTCTAGGTAATTCAATAAATGAAAGAGCAAACACTTGCAGTTATGCAGTTCCTCGTTAGGGCAAGCCAAAGGAAGAGCTATCGATTTAAGAGGGAAAGATAGTTCAAAACTAAATCTTGACCCAAATGGTGAAAAGATGATTACCTGAAAATAATTTTAACCTCATAGCTATGCTTTAAATTCTTTGGTCTCTTAGCTCTCAGGGCAGTGATGTATACCGTGTTGGGTTCAATATCACATCTACCTAACTCAATCAGCTTATCCAGCCGAGGACAGGCATCATAAATATTCCAGTGAGTTCTGTGAGGATTAGGGGTAAACAGATGTTTAGTTCACCTCTGCATTTCTCAAGAGTCTTGCCAAACTCTATAGAATCTTCTCCAGTTAATGTGCTTTCATCATTTCTGGGCTTCTTCTACATGTTACAAATAAAGTGGATACTTGTGGTGGTAGGTGACAGGGTTCCCAGGAGAAGGTGAAAGCAGGAAAAAAGGTCAACAAAATTTACTGAGCACCCACAGTTTTTAGGCCAAGGCTAGGTTCTGGACATACAGAAATAAAAACACCCATCACTGGTGACTCTATATATCGAGTCTCAATACTTCTTGGTCACCATGATAGGTTTTAGTATATGTTGTTCTTACTTGCAGTTTAATACCAGGAATTTTATCTCTACCACAGAAGAAAACAAACACCTTTGGGCTCACTCACAAGCACATATTCATGAAATTTTAAGATGTAAGAAAATTCATTGTGTTGTCATAGATGAAGACATTTCTTAAAAAAAAAAAAAAAACCCCAGCAATTCCATCTGGTCTGCTAAACAGGTTCTCTTGGTAACATCATGCATGTTTTAATAAATTTATCTAATTGCATTGCTCCTGGGTGGGTAACTAAGAACTCTGAAGGACAGATATATTCCCAAAGTATTTCTCAAGCAAATTTTTGGGTGTGTACATGTTAACAGTAGAAAGGAATCTAAGTAAATTGATATTTCCAATTATAGTATACTACTATGAAGTGATTTGATTAAAATATTTTCCTTAAAAATAAAAAGGAGGCAAACTTTTGTTTCTATAAAGAAACATTCTAGCCTGCTGTGTCTCATGGAACGTGTACTCCATCTTCATGAATACATATATAGATGTATGTATTTCTGTGTATATGTACATTTCTTTGTAAATGTTACATTTAAAAAGTAGATTCAAATAACCCTAATTTAATTTTTAAAAATTTTAAACACAAGGAAAATGTTTTCCTTTATATCGTCCTTATCACTGTGACAACTAAATGGGTTTGGTACAATGTTATCTTATCCTAATTAAGAACATGGCCCTGCAACATGGTATTCTGTTAATATTAAATGAAAATGTGTGAATTATCTAGTTTTAATTAGACTGCTGCATTTATGGCTTTCTGTTCTGAGCAAATGCTGTTTAGTGTATAAAACATAAATTGAGATTTGTTTCTTAAGAATTAGATGAATGTAGGGGAAATCAAGGGGAACCCACACTACTTGAATCACACATCCTTATGTAGAGTCTGTATCCATTCATTTATCTTTTCATCCTTCTATCCAATACTATTGAGCCCCTCCTATTAGCAGTCAATGGAAGGACAAAGAAAAATCTGTCCTTACTAATGAGCTCCCTCTGGTGATAAGATCCACCAAAACAGACAATTATAATATAATGAGATAAATGTAGTTACAGAAATAAGCCGGGAGTGTTTGAGATATAGCAAGAAAGATCCAACTGGTGGGGAGGAAAGGAAGAGAAACATCTTTCAGGAGGACAATTAATCAATAAATAAACAAATAATGCTTATTTATTTTTTGTTTCATCAATATCCCTACTCACTTTCCCTCTCCTGTATTATTTTGAGGCAAATAATTTCATCCATGCATATGTCAGTGTGTAGCTCTAAAAGATAAGGTGCTTGTTTTTAATATAAGCAGAATACAATTATCACATCTCAAATATTACCAATAACTTGTCACCACATATGTAATTGGTGTCCAAATCTCTAACTGTCTCATCGTCATGATTTGTTTTACCATTTATGTTTTGTTTGAATTGAAATACACAAATGTTCATTGCTTACAATTTGTTACTTTTAAGTGTTTACCCTATGTCTCTTTTTTCTTTGCCAATTTTTTATTGAAGAAGCCTGAGTTTTAAAGAATGAGTGGAGGATTAGACAAATAAAGGGGAGGGGAGTAAGGAAGGAAATTTAGAGAAATGGGACACCAGGAGAAAAAAATGTTGTAGAAACATTGAGGCTTTCCTTGATTTTTCTTCCTTCCCTTTTTTTCCCTTCTTTCTTTCTTTTTCTTTTTGATGGAATTTCACTCTTGTTGCCCAGGCTACTGCTATGGCGCCATCTTGGCTCACTGCAACCTCTGAATCCCGGCTTCAAGCCATTCTCCTGCCTCAGCCTCCCAAGTGGCTGGGATTACAGGCACCACACCTGGCTAATTTTGTATTTTTAGTAGATACAGAGTTTCTCCATGTTGGTCAGGCTGGTCTCAAACTCCTGACCTCAGGTGATCTGCCCGCCTTGGCCTCCCAAAGTGCTGGGATCACAAGTACGAGCCACTGTGCCCAGCCTCCTTGATTTTCTTAAACATGCAAACTCTGTGAGCATACTTACTTATTTTGGGAATATTGCTCAGTGTACTCCTAACAATACTCTTCTCTATAAATCTAGTAAATTCCTGTATCATCTTCTAGCTCAGCTTCAGAAATTCTTCCCCACCTTTTCTCTCATGTTGTCTCCATCCTCCTTTGAAGAATGTATCAGCTGGCATTTATCAACCAGTATTTTTGGTGTGTTTGTGCTGAGGCATCATGTGAGATGCTAGGCATATAGGGATGAATGAAATCAAATCCCTGCCTTCAAGAAACTCTCAGGCTGGGTGTGGCGGCTCACACCTGTAATCATAGCACCTTGGGAGGCTGAGGCGGGTGCATCATGAGGTTAGGAGTGCGAGACCAGCCTGACCAACATGGTGAAACCCGTCTCTACTAAAAATACAAAAAAAGTTAGTTGGGTGTGGTGGCACACACCTGTAATCCCAGTTACTTGGGAGGCTGAGGCAGGAGAATCGCTTGAACCCAGGAGGTAGAAGTTGCAGTGAGCCGTGCGCTGCTGCACTCCAGCCTGGGCGACAGAGCAAGACTTCATCAAACAAAACACAACAAAACAAAACAAATCTCTCTGTGAGGTATTTTAGTAAGAAATGAGGCAATGCCTATGATGCCTATGTTTTGGCCTAAAAACATATATTTTTCCAAATAATTTTTAGTCATGACAGACATATGCTCATTGTTGTGCAAGGCATAACTGGAGAGTTTTCAAAAAAAGGGATATTTGCCATGGAATCATTAATAAGCTCCCTCTTTCAGTTTCCATTTAAACATGGAAAGCAACACTTTGTAAATAGGCTAATCATTTTGACTGTGTGTTTTATTGTTTTTTCTAATGTCCTATGTTATGAAAAGGTCATGAGAAGACTAATGTTGGAAGATCAGATAATCACATTATAATGAGTTTAGCTAGCACCTTATGGCTCACATTTTACTCTTTATGCTGCTAGTGGGGCAACTGAAGCAAGCAAGACAATAATGCATTATCCTGTAATATTTTAAAATGATGCTGTTGATGGTGGAAGACCCACTAGCACTTTTTTATTCAATTAAGGGGCTGCCAGTATTTCCTTGGGTTTATTGGCCCATACAAGTAGAAAGATATATCTTCATATTCAAGCACCTAATACAGTGTCTTGCACATCGTGGGAAATGGTGGGTATCATATGTGCTGTCCTGCTACGTTCCAACTATGTGACCAAGCATCATTTTCTCCTCTATTTTTATAGTGCTACTGTGAGAAGTAAATGAGATAACATGTATTCAGTGATTTGCACACAGCAGCAATAAACAAATGGAGAATTTTGTTATTATTTGTTAAGTAAATGAATTTTTAAAATTGTACATTCTGCCATTGTCTTTTACTCCTTTACCTCTGCCCTATCCAAATCCCTGATCTGTCTTTCCAGACAACCTCAAATATCTCCTTTACCCACTTTTTAAAAACGCCTAAAGGGCCGTCTTAAACATCTTAATACTTAGTTACACATTGTTCCTGTGTCTAAATGTTATTCTCCCTAATTGTAGCCATAAGTTCTTTAAAAATAAGATGAGTGTTACATAGAAGTGATGTCAAAATATTTATAGCTAGCTGTGCCAGGTATTAATGCTTTAGTTGCTCAAGCATGGAGATGTGTGAGAGTCCTAGGGAAGGGATTCAGGGATTCCAGTTTGAAGCAGCTTGGAGAGGAGCACCTAAAGAGCCCAGGGAAGAAGCTATTTACTAAAAAGAATATATTTCAATATTTTAAGAAGCAGAAGCACTGCCTGCAGCCGGAATATTAGCACTGGCATTTTTGATACTTCTTTGGCATCCTCTATTTGTCAGGAACTCAACACACTTACTGATAAGGTAAGAAATTCATCTAAGGAACAGCTTCTCTATTTGTACAAGGAAGCCACAAAACAAGACAAAGAAGATTTTATCTGGTTTGTGCTATGGGGAAGCGAAGTTATGCCACGGTAATAATGGTACCTTTTAATGCTTATGTGACATATGTGCTTTTAAATAAACATTATCTGTCACCCTTCCACTATTTTTAGTTGCTTCTTTCTCTGCACTGGAGAACTGTCTAATCTGAAGAGGAAGAAGCCAGTGCCCTGGGAAGCATTTCCTACCTGGTCATTGCACCCTTCTCTGACTCAAGCATGTTTTCTGAGTTAAAACAGAAGTCTTGGGCTCTTCACTGACACAGCTGGGCTGGGAGCACTTACCCATGCCTGGATACAGATTTTCTGAACAGATTTTATACACCAGAAGCAAGGGGCAAGAGGAAATATACTTTGATTCTGTTTATTGCTATTATTTTCTGCTCTTTGGAATGAAGCTAGATAGACAGATGAATATTTTAGGAGCATACCCACCAGGTAGGTGGACTGACAGCACTGAGACAAGCTTCATAAGTGAAATAAGAATGTTTAATCATTGCATTTGGATGACAGAAAATTGTGAACTGTATGAGCACGCTTGTGATAGAAAGTAAATAACAGTTTTGTCACTTCCTCTTCTATGCTGTAAAAGTGGGAAAACAATCCAAAGTGTAGTTAATTAAATTTGGAGTCAGGAATTTTAGTGGAAAACTATTACCAAGCCCATTAAGTACAATCTTAATGGAGGAAGTATTCTACTTCCTCAGTGGAAAGAAATGATGATTACTGCCAAAGGCTGAAGAACTTATGAATTATATAAACTTTGAATTATCCAGAAATCAGAGTGAAGTCTAATTTTTCTTTGAAGCATTGACATTTTGTTAACAAATATTTTACTCTATGGCTCATTTCCAAAGTGATATAGCAAACACACGTACCAAAATATATTATTTGTCTTATCATATTTTTTAGCATCACAAACATCACGATATCAAAATCCAAATACACTTGAGTTATTGTATAAGTCATTAATCTTCTCTGAGCAGGTTTAATTAGAAGTAAAAAGGAGAAGAAGAAGATGATGATGTTGTTCAAAATACTATAATTCTTGAGCCTGGTAACATACATTTTAAAGTTCACATTGATTGACTCCAAATCTGTATCCACATTGTAAAGAATCAGAACATTCGACTGTGGTTTAGCTTAGAACTCAATGGTCATTATTTAACAACAAATTTTGGTGAGACTGATACTCCAGGTTTTCTGTTTGTTATTCTACTGGGCACATGGCTTCTGACTGTCTGGTGATTTCCGCAGTAGTGCCAATGTAAAGATAGGCAGTGAGTTGAACAATTACTTCATTAGCTTTTGTGGCAAAGAGCATTTTTCTCTACCTCAAAGCCTTTCCTTCTTTCTTCTCCCCTAGCAAACTCCTACTCTTCCTGGAAACCAATTTAGGGACACGCACCATCAAATGCTTCGCCTTCATTCCATTATGTTATGTACTAACTCTAGTAGACATTTGTACATTATGTATTGTACATTTCACAAGTTATAGATGGCTGCTGGATTCTTTTCCAGCATCCTTCCCCACCACCATCCCATCCTAACAGCAACAGCTGCCAAATTTCAGTTAAGGACTCATAATGTCCTGGGGAGACTGTCTTTATCCTATTTAAGCTTTAGAATGGGGCTGGAGATTTGGTCTCATGTTCAGGGGTGGATAGAAGCCAGTCTCTTCAAAGTGAATTCTAGCAATCATTGCCAGGATCTCTTTCTAGCCGGATGTGACTATGAAAACAAGTTGTCTAGGAGCCACTGGCAACTGTCCTGGGGCCATGAGGGCAATTAGTCTTGGTATGAAGCTAACGCAAAGACAGGCAGTGTGGCAGGACCAAAAGGGATTTCTTGACAACATTGTGAGCTGAGCTACAGGATCAGACCTCTTGAAGCTGACTTTACTGATGTACTTTTAAGTTACAATCACCAATATGAGTATATATTCCCTTTGTTGAGCAAGTCAGTTTGAGTCATCAGTTTAACTGCTGTATTTTCAGATTGGGTGAGCACTTAATGTAGGCATACTATGTATTAAGTATTTACTGTGCCAGATACTTTCATATGGATGAGAGCATAGCTTATACCGGGAAATAAAGTTATCTCATTTACATCTTCCCAACCACCTTGTGAGACAGGAATTGCTATACCTGCTTTATAGTGAAGGAAAGCAAGGTTGCAAGGTTTAGTAATGGGGAATACTTCCAACAATGCATTCTGCCTTTCCTCCTAGAAAACTACTTTGTTTTGCAAGCTTGACACTACTTACAATGGAAAGCAGCCTTATCTGTTGCTGTCATGGCTGAGAAGGAATCACACTTGCAGCTATGGGCTTATTTATCCATGTCTCTTGGATTATAAATTCCTTGAGTTGAAGGATTAAAGTATTTCATCTTTGTTATCTCATCACCCAGCAGAACACTTGGCACATGGTCCATGCTTAATAAATAACTAATAATAGACAAATGAACTAGAAAATAACCTAACAAAGCAAGGTAATCTGGATTATTCTCACCAGAACACATGGCTTTCCCAAGTATTTTGCATTTTTTTAATATTTGGTTTGACTCTTTCAGAGTTAGATGTTCACAATATACTAACAGCTATTTTCTCCTCTAATTTCCTAAAAGTGTGTTTTCCCTTTTCTTGTAATTATGTGAATGATTCATGTTTATTAAAAGTTCAAATGATAAATAAAACATAAAGAAGAAACTAAAAATAAAATGGAGATGCTACCACCAAAGGCATGCTTTGTCTTGCTTTTGTTTGTTTGTTATCTCTTTGCACCATCTCTACTACCAACTCTTCTAGGCAAAATAAATATGGCACCCATTAGTCTTCACAGAGTCATCAATTTAACCACTATATTTTCAGATTGGGTGAACACTTAATGTAGGCATACTATGCATTAAGTATTTACTGTGTCAGATACTTTCATATGGATGAAAGCATAGCTAATACTGGGAAATAAAGTTATCTCATTTACATCTTCCCAACTGCCGTGTGAGACAGGAATTGCTATACTTGTTTTTTAGTTAAGGAATGCAAAGTTGCAAGGTTTAATAGTAGGGAATACTTCCAACAATGCATTCTTTCCACCTAGAAAACTACTTTGTGAAAATAATACTAAAAGAAACAAAAATAAAAGGAAAAAATCATTCCCGTTAATTGCATAATAGCTTTCATTTCATTAAAAAACAAAAACAAAATCCCCCAAACCTCAAAGTTCTTAATAATCACAAAGATTTGTTGCTTAGAACTCCTGGCTGTTAATTCTCCTTAGGAGTGTCTTTGTCTCCAACATGACATAAGATGAAAAGGAACTATTGGGAGAATGATGCACTAAACAGAAGGGGCTGTAGTAATGGCATAAGGCCACACAAAGTCATTGATAGTCATCTCTGCTTTGATTTGATTCTTCCTACAGGGGGAACCTCCCCTGTGAGGCAGGGTTCCACTTGGATCATTCAAGCAGCCTTCTATTAGTCCTCTGCCCTAAGTGTTACAATTGCAATTTAAAACTAGAGATAAGGAAAGGACACCTGAAATTAGCTAGGGTCTCTCCAAGCAACTGTTTTCAAGTGCCCTAAAAGACATATGGCAGACAGTTTTAATCCAGCCAATCCTAAAATTGTTTTCCAAAGTAAGACTATGCCTCTGAACTAGAAAAGCCAACGTCTTTCCTTGAAGCTGAGATCTTCACAGTTTTGACCATTTCCTTCTTCAGATGATTTCTTTTGGGTTAATCGAGGAAAAAAGTCAAAAGCAAAAACAGACAAAATCCCCGCAAAACCAACCCACTGGAATTTTAGTTTACTTCTCTGAAATATAAGTAAATCTTCTGCAACTCAAGTTAGGGCTGACTCATATTTTTGGGACCCACAACAAGAACATAAACAGAGGCTCCCAGTCCTGGGCTAGCCCTTCTTCTTTTTCATAGTTTCTTCCTGCACCACAAAAGACCTTTCATGCAGATGTGTGGACATCTCAGCTCATCAGTGCAGGCAATGATTAACAGCATCCATCCCTTGCCCTATTTCCTACCCTCATGCAAATAGAAGACTCTTGGTTTCCCCTCAGACTCGGGGGCAGGGGGTTGGGGAGGCACATCATACACCTCTTGAAAGTGAGCTCAGGAATGTTTGGGGAAAAAATTATTGAGTCCTATTTACCCTGAATGTGATCCAGAAGGGAGAGAGAGCAAAATCTAAGAGAGCCCATCCTCTTGGCCTAGAGCCTTCTCTAAAGCCAGAGATACAGGGAAATTTGCTCAGTTCAAAGAGCGGTACTGATTTAGGGTAACTTTCAGAGCTTGCCTTGAATTTGGTAGATTTACGACCTTTCTATGTTTCATTTTTTTTATACCAAATTTTATACTTCGGTAAGAATAGGAGAGATGGCTCAGGAAAATGTGATCTTAACTGGCATAGACCAAAAGTGGGAGCAAGGAAATCCCCAACTTCATTTTTAAAATATTCCCTAAACTCTGAGAGGGATTAAACATATGAGGAGAGGAATCAAAGCAGATATGGGGCCAAGATCCCAAAATGGAAGTGTGAAGAGCTGGGCAAACTCTATTGCATGCTTCCAACATGTTGGTCACCATGTGGATCCTGAAATCAGATAGGCGTGGGTTTAAATCCTAGCACTGCTATATGCCAATTTACATTAGTAGTATATTTAAACAAAATTTTCTTTATCAGTTCCTTATTTGATAATGGTAAGCAAAATAGGATCTACCTGGTAGGGTAGTGATGAAAATTAAATGAGAAAATGCATGTAAAACTGTTAGCATAGTGCCTGGGACATCATAAACTATATTTACTAGTATTGTCAGGTATTTTAGTACAACGTCAGGGCTGGAATTATGGCCTAGTTGTTATTTGGCAAATAACGTACAAAGATATGATGTGTTATTTGGCACCAGTTTATTTCCATGTTCTCTATTGGAAATAAAATGTATTCTTTAAATAATTATGTAAAGACTTTGGATACTATTCTAGGAATTAGTTAAAAGTGAACAGAAAGGTAATAACCCTGTCTTTACTAGGTTTCCAAAATAAAAACAAAAACACAAAATGATCTAGTTATAAGAAGTATATCTTATCAATTAGAAAAATTATATAATCTTCCTGTTTACCATGCAAATTTCTTACAAAATCAACATCTATCAAAATGAGTTAATATATTTGACAAAACACAATTTACAACAATGACTACCTTTCATTGGACATTGCTTTGTGCTAAAGAGTATACTATTGGCTTTACCTATGTCATCAATTTGGTTAATTCTCCTAATTTTCCCCTCCTCCATTTTACAGAGAAAGAGCATGAAGTGCAGACAATAATACTTGGTTGGGGACACAAAACCCTTGCCCTTTCCATTTACACCTTGCTGAGCCAGGTCTTTGAACAGCACTTTTAAACATGTCCTTTTTGCCACCTTCCCTACCCTCTCAAAGGAAATTATATGTATCACGTAGGCAAAATTAACATTTGCCTGTTTAGCTTTTAATCCTGTTTTGAGAGACATGGTTTTGTGTGTATGTGCCCTGTAAGAGGGTTCTTGTCACAGTTTATATTTGTCTTGCTGTAAATTTAATTGGGGATAACTCATATTAAATTTTCTTTTGTTGCTATAAATAGAGTTTATCATGGGTTAGTGGAGAAAATGGAAAAAACACTGCCAAATGAGAAGAAGTTCAGTTTTTGAGACTGGTACATAGGTTTATTCTTCCACAAAACAACACTGAATCAAAACCCAGATACTGCTGTAAAATAAACCATGGAGTCTGGTATGTAATTTTTAAAAATTTAATGTACAGTACAGCTCAAAGGTACTTCACAACAAATACAACTACATTGTTCTTGGCATTAAGATATATTAACACTTTTAGGACCCTTCAGCTGTGTGACCTAAGCTTTACAAAATGTCATGGGCTGGCTGGAGCATCAAACACAGATGTTCATTTGTATCTGCGATGATTTGCTGAAATTTCCTATCTTAATCATTATTGCTCTATCCATAAGCTTTGAGCCAAACATAAGACATTTTACAGACCCCTTGTGGGGCAGCCGCTTGTGGATTAGAAACCAAGTCTCAGGTTACACACCCCTAAGTGCCAACCACAATACATCACTCGTCTGCTCTTTAAGCAGAACTTATTCAGAGAAATGGAAAATATGGAAAAGCTATTTATGGACAAAAGAAGCATGTACAAAAAAAGTGTTCCTGAAAAAATATATATTCCATGTTCCAAATCTGCCAAGTTTTTGGTATATTCAGAAAGTATACTAAGAAAGGAGAAATAACTTCATTGGAAGTGTGCTGGTGCCGATAACCAAAATATTTATGCAAAAAATAAAGCAAAGAGTAAGCTAAGTCTTTGGTGAAAAAAATGCATACTTTTTTTTTCAAAGAGATGCTAAAATGAGTTGCTTTCTTTGAGGTTAAAGAGGACATTTATTAAATCTACAGATTCTACATGTAAAGAGAAATTACAATAGTGTGCAGGTAAACACTTTGGACAAACAGTTATGGGTTTAGAAGACAGTAGCTACTTGCCAGTGAAATAAAGCGAATGTCAACAAGCCAGACACACTTGAAACATTTGAAAAAAATGTCCTTGTTACTCCTCTCCATATATAATATGCCATATGACACCACAGTTAAATCTGCTATTGCAAAAAAAGTACGTCAAGCTGTTAGTTTCCATGAGATTTGGACAGAGGCAAAACAACACAGCAGAGAGTCTAAGAAGGTACAGCGTTCACTTCTCTTTCCTTCTGAAGAGGAAATGACTTCCTATAGTTAGCTGACCAGGAGTTAGCACACATCCTACCTGAAGCTAGGACCTGGAGCAAGGACCCGCAGCACACCCAGATGAGACAGAAATGCAGCTTCAGGTAAATGTTAATGGTGACAATGAAACTAGAGAAAACAGCCAGCCACAAGTCATGCAAATACAACAGTCATGCCTTCTGCATTTGTCCGTCCTGCGGGTACATCGTACAGCTCTTTCCATAACGATCGAGTCTTTTCTTTCACTCCCTCTCCCACATCATCAACAGGCATGCCAAATGCAAATCTCATTGGATTCTGATCCCATCCCGGCAAAACGCAGGACTACCACCATACTGAGTTTCACAATAATCGCCACAATGCCAATTATTCACAGCCCCTCAGTTCTGTTCACACAAAAGATTGCAATTTGAATCTTGCCTTGCACAGGTTCAGCTCGGTTGGAGCTGGTTACCAGGCAAACGGTCTGTTTTAAGATTTGCCGATTGCTGAGGAGAGTGAATTAGGGGGGTGGGGATGGACAAACCACCCTGTACATACCTCCTTTTTGGCAGCTAAGAAAAACAATTTCATGACAAAGAGACTTGTTCTTTTCAAAGCTCACCCAACAAATGAAACTGATAGAATGAAACCTGAGAAACTTTAGCAACCAAAGAAAGCAGTCTTCCAAGGATCAAGGTGAATAATTGATTCATTGGGTTTTCTTTCATCTTTTAAGCTATTTTGCTCGTTAAAAGGAAATTGTGGAATTTGTCAGGAGCCCAAGCACTGACACACACTTCTGACAGCAAGTGCATATTCCAAACTACGGGTAGGTTTGCCAAGCTTATTCAACAACAACGATTAGCTGCAAAGCCAGGGAACTTACCGAGCACAAAATTATTGGAACAAAGCAGGGAGGAGGCAGGAGGCACCAAAGGCAGCTTCTCCGTCTCCTTGGTGCCAGGTTCTCCTGTCTGCTGTCCGGTTCACACTTGCCTTTATAACTAAGACTCCGACAGAACTCACTAGCGGAACCTGATGAATTATAAAACAGCCCCTCCTAGATTCTCATATTTTACATCACAGGGGGTGACCATGAAGCATTCTCGCTCACTGGGTACATATATTTCCTTGTAACTCATCCTGATAAATATATCAGCCTTAGAAGCAGTGACAGTAATTGGTGTTTGGGATGTACCACTATTAACCAATAAGATGCTTTCCCACCATCAGTACTGCACCCCCATCCTCTGCTTGTGTTCCCCTACACCTTGTTAAGGTGGATCCACCCAACTCAGTGAGGGGTAGGCAAAGACAACAAAATGTGGAAAAAGCCCCTGCACCAATGCACATACAGCAAGGCGTATTACTCAGGGTTAATGCTCATAATAGTAAGGATCGACTCCTATATTTGCATAGCCTGTCACAGTCTACCAAACACTTTCACTCTCACTGCATCTCTCAGTGACTAAAGAAGGTATCAGGAGTGCTACAGTACAGATGAGCACCAGAGATCAGAGAGGCTAAGTGACTTTGTTTGGTATTCACTGAATTTAGGGAATGCAAGGAGTCCTAGAGATTACGGAGTCCAACCTCCTTACTGTGCAGATAAGGAACCCCTGGCAAGAAAGATAAAGTGCCCAGGTCACACAAAGTGTGATTTGAGCTTGAACCCAAACCCAGGTCTTCTGACGGCAACGTACAGTGCCTTTCTATTCTACCATGCTGCCTCTAGCATGAAAGCCCAGCAAATGAGAAGACTGGAAATCATAAACAGTACTGTTGACCAAAAATCATTAACAGGCTGGCTTCATGGGGAGCAGTGCCTGAGCTTTTTGTTTCCTCCCTGAAAAGGTCAGTATAACCTTTTTAGGTTCATTGAATAACAGCACTGGAAAACATGTTTTGGATAATAATAGCTAATAACTATTGAACACATTTTAGGTGCCATGCAGTATTCTAAATGCTTAGCATGTATTGACTCACTTAATCTTCAAAATGTCCCTTTGAGGTAAGTACTATCATGAGCAACGTATCTCAGAAAGAAGCTGAGATTCAGGCAGGTTAACTAATCCACACAGGATCATACATCTGTTAAGTGGCAGAGCTCTAATGGACTCCAGGCAACTTAGTTTCACAGCCCAGACTCATATATTATCTGGCCCCAAGCAGTGTTTTACACTAAACTGCTAGAGGCAGATGAACAATGAGAGCAGATTGATTTACTATGGCCTTTAGTAGAAAGGATAAAAAGATAATAAGTTTTGGAATTCAACAGAATTGTGTTTCACTGTCTTTGCCACTAATTTACTATAACATGGATTGTTTTATCTGTAAAATGGGTATATTAAAACCTACATCACAAGACTAAACGGAGAATATCAAGAAAATAATACAGTGCCTAGTTTATAGTATGTACCCTCAAATGGTTCTCATTCCTACCATATTTACTTTGACAAAATGAATTTCTGCCACATCTTCTCCCTAAACTACCTTTTAAGATGTGAATTTTACTGTGCTAAGGAGTCTTCTAACCTGCCAGTCAGTTAATGGGGAAAAGTCCTAAAGAGATCTAACATCTCTCTACCAGAGATGGGCTTTCTATCAGAGAATGAAGGGCCCAGGGCTCTGTGCTGGGCTGCCGGCCCAGCCCATTAGCTTCTCTCTGCTTTACTTCCACCATTAGTCAAATAAACGCATCAGCCCAAGAAAGCAAATTTACAACATGTCTGCTATCCACTGTGAGACCATCTTGGCTTCCCTTACCCTTTTCAAACAAGCTCCCACCACAAAACCCATAAAAACAATTAACTTTTGCATGTAACCATACACTTACAGCCACTAAGTCACAGTGTGCCAAGCAGGAAGACAGGTATCTCTGTCTTGAACGTTCCACTGCTAACTCCTACTGTAAGTCAGTATAGCCTAGTATTCGGCCACTGGTGAGGTCTCTATCAGATGAGCTCCTCCCTATCAGAAACTGCTATCTCCAAGTATGCAGTCAGCATTCCTTGAGAGACATCAGAAGTAACCCTCTGTGAGACAAGGCTATGCTGTCATGCTGCAGGATATGCAGGTTTAGACATGAGAGATTTTCTTAGCTCCATGTTTCCAGAAAATAACTCTGTGGCCAACTTAATTTGCTCACATACAGGCTGTTCTCTCCTTGTTTAGTTTTTCCTCTGAGCATGTTACTAGAGGGTCTGGAATATGCATGGATGAGATGCCCTCTTTCTTGACCATACTTAATAGTAGGTACTATAGGAGCAGAAGTAAGAAATATAATTGGAGCTAAGGGGTGGAGGAAGACATGTTCTTCTAAACTGGTAAGAAAAGCCAGATGTAAACAAAGAACAAGTGATAACTACTGCTACAAGATCAATGGTTACTTCCTATACATCTAAAGTGGGTTATCCACATATTATCTGAAATGGCTTGGTCTAGTCTCCAAGTCTTCTCTGTGCCTTCCACCTACATTTAGCCCCCAAAATACCCTCAGGAGCCATTTCTTCCCTGTCCAGTTCCCCCTGCTACCTGGCTATTCCATCATCATCCCATGAAAAATTAATATATATGAGTCATTATAACTCTTATATTGCAGCATTTCTCTGCTCCCATCACAGATAATCATAATTTTATACATATTCTTTCATAATTACCACCTCAACCAACAATTACTCTCAGACATAATGAACTATGTAGAGTCTTGAAGCTATACCAATATTTTGCTTAAATTAGGGATGGTGCTAATATTTATTGAACACTTATTATGGGCTGACAAAACTTTACACACATTTCTCATTTAACCTTGACAACAACTTTTTGAAATGGTCTGTACTATTATCTCTACTGTATAGGTGAGGACTCTGGCTAGAAAGGTTAGGTGACTTACTAACAGATGGCACAGTAGGAATAATAGCTGAGGTCTAAGACTATAGCACCTGTTCTCTTAACTATCACATCCACTGCTTCTAAGCATTTGCGGCAACAGATAACATAAAACATTAGTGTCTGTTTTCACTTCCTCACGTCCCATTCTCTCCTTTACTGACTTCAATCAGACTTCCCACTAAAATTGTTCTTATCAAGGTAAATGAAAACATTGTCACTCACAAAATCAATATCCAGTGCACAGTCTTCAGTTTATTCAACCTCTCCCAGTATTTGGCAGAATCAATTACAACTTCCCTGAATCAATCATTGTCTCTGTTTGGTTTCCAAGACCCCCTTGGTTTTTCTCCTATTTCACTAATCTATCCTTCTAAGTCTCCTTTGCTAGGCCCTTCTCTGCTTTCTGATATTTTAAATTTGAGTGTCCCCAAGTTCGTCATTAGACTTCTTTTTTATACTCACTCCCAAGGCTAGCAGTCCAGTATCAAGACTCAAATGCCATCTGTGGATCAAAGGCTACCACATGTAGATCTCCAGTCTCTATCTATGCTCTATGCTCCAGACTCTTATATCCAGCTGCATACCACATCTAAGCATCGCTACTTGATTGTTTAATAATAGGCTTCTCATATTTAAAATGTTCAAAACTAAACTCTTGGTTTCCTCTCCTGAATCTGCTCTACTCCCAATATGCACCATTTAAATAAATGGCACAATCATTGACCTAGTTGCTCTGGCCAAAAATCTGGGAGTCATTCTTGGCTCTCCTTTTTAACTTACACCCCATGCCTTATTCATCATCAAATCCTGTTAATTCTGCCTTCAAAATGTACCCTCAGTCTTTTTTTCATCTCCACCCTCAACTCCCTAATCTATACCACTATCATTTCTCACATGGATTTCTGTAACCACCTCTTCACTGGTTTGCTTGGTTCCATTCTTGCCTTGCTGCCACCCTTCCTCCACAAAGCAGCCAGCCATGTTTTTAAAACAAGATTCAGACACCAACACTCCTTGCTCAGCTCCCTTCAGCAGCTCCCTTTTCACTTGGAATTTGCTCCTTTCACTGCAACCAGTATTCCATCTGCTCAAGTGTCTCCTTGGAGGAGGAGATTTCCCTGACATCCTGTATAGAGAACAGCATCCTCTATTCCTCCATTTATCTTTCCCTCTTATTAGACTTCTAAAAAATTTATAGTACTTATCTCTGCTTAAACATTATATACTAAATATTATATATTAAATGTATATATGAAATATGTTATATTTATTTGTTTATTTCTTTATTTTTGCTCCTCTCCCCAACTAGAATGTAAGCTCCATGAGGCCAGGTTCCTTGTCGTTTTTGTCCTTGGTTGAATCTCCAGCACCAGAACAGGGCTTGTCACATAATATGTACACGTTAAATGAATGTTATATGTAATATGTGCTTATTAAATGAATGTATTTGAAGTCTTATCTTCACTACTTCTTAGTCCTATATCCTTACACAAATTTCTTACTGTCCCCACATTATAAATTTCTCAATTATAAATTTTTCTAAAAAACAAACAACCCTCCCTTATTTTTCTTTCTGATGCTTTATTGGTGCTTTCTAATATATTCAGCCTATCCTCAATTCCAGAGGTTGGTCAATGTTATGGGTGGAAATGTGTCACTCCAAAATTCATGTGTTGAAGTCCTTGCCCCTAGTACCTCAGAATGTGACCTTACTTGGAAATAGAATTGTTGCAGATGATATTACTTAAGATGAGGTCACACTGGAATATGGTGGGACACTACTTCAATCTAGTTCCATGTGACTGATGTCCTCATAAAAAGGAAATTTGAGCACAGAGGTGCACACAGGGAGAACGTCTTGTGGAGATGGGAGTTACGCTGCCACAAACTAAGAAACTACCAGAAGGCAGAGAAGAGTCCTAGACCAGATATTTCCCTAGCGCCTTCGCAGGAAGAATGGCCAAAATAACACCTTGATTTCAGACTTCTGGTCTTCAGAATGTTGAAACAATACATTTCTCTTATTCTAAGCCACCCAGTTTACGGTACTTTGTTACAGCAGCCTTAGGAAATGAATATAAATGAATATAGTCAATCAGATATTATCCTCATTTAGTACATGAGAAAATCGCAGCTGAGAAAAGTTGAGTAACCTGCCTCGAGTTTCACAGCTAGAAACTGGTAAGGCTGAGCTTTAACCCCAGATCTGTATGGCTTCAAAGTCTATGCACAGGGGTGGTGGTTCTTAGACACTGGTCCCTGGCCCTTGTTGGTCCAGAGAAGAATGAGAAAAGTAAGTAGGATGTAGTGATTTTTTCAACAAGCTAAAATGGCCTTCTTTTATTATAGAATTATTGCCTTCCTGCTATTTATTTTTTCTTCCTATTGTTTTGGTATTGTTCTTTTTACTTCTGAAACAATGGTGAGAATAAATAGTAGTTGGATTTTTTTTTCATACATTTTTGTTTTGTTTTTTAATGTCTTGCATTTTATTGACATCATAAAATGTTGGCAATTCTGTGGCCTATAGAAGTTTGTTCTGAAATGTTTCTGGATTATGAAACATAAAAGTCTGAAAACAAATGTTCCAATGCTGTCCCCTTTATGCAACAAGTCCTCAGCCTGGGCAACACTGTGAGGCCCCATCTAGACTAAAACAAACAAACAGGAAATATCAGCTGGTCATGATGGCATACATCTGAAGTCCCAGCTACTCAGCAGGTTGAGGGAGGAGGATCACTTGACCCTAGGAGAGCCACGCTGACACTGCAGCAAGGTATGATCACATCACTGCACTTGTGTTGCCTGGATGACAGAGCAAGGCCCTGTCTCAAAAAAAAAAAAAGGAAGCTCTTCACAAACAGTGACACACTTGGTAGAGAGAAGAAACTTTGCTCTCAATCAATTGTAGAGGTCCCTGCTCATAAACAAAGTGTCCGTATTAACGGTCACAATCTCAATTAATTACCATGAAATTAATCTGATATAATCCCATGCAATGAATTTGTTTGAATTTAACAATATTCATTAATTCAGAAATTTCCTTAGTCTTGTCCCCTTCCTTTTTAATGATAGATTTCCTAGTTTTCAGTAAAATTCTTGAGTTGCTTTTGACTTGATCCATTTTCTTTTGGGTTCGGGATTTGTGGGCTTATACAAATGTCTGAGGATTAAATAAGATCACTTCTGTTAAGTATCTAGAACACCATAAAAGCTTGCAGTAAATGCTAGTTCCCTTCAAAGAAAGAAGTAGATTTATGCATCCAGAAGGGAAACGACTTTAGGACTAAAGGAGATTTACAGCAACTGGATGACTTTGCAAGATGGGCCAGTCTGGAGAGTGTTAATAAACTTCACCCTCTTGTTGAACATTCAGTGATCCATGACAGTTTATAGAAATTGTGGCAGTCTATTTTTATGAATTCATGTTCAAGAGTATGCGTGAATACATATAAACATAAGTATATATAGAAATTAATATATATTGATGTCATATACATCATTAATATAAATTTGATTGGTATGAGTGTGTGTACCTTCTTCAATTTCTGAGAAAACTCAGAAGGAAAAGTGTTCATACATATAAGAGTTTGCCTTCTTTGCTTATCCATTATCTGATCCCCTATAATCTAATTTGGGGACCACCAATTAGTCCTATCCTGAGAAACCTTAGTTAAGACCATTTCAATCTATCCCTTTGCCAAAGTTATCTCAGACTTCAAATCAGTAAAGAAGAGATTCTTTCAGTCTGTGAGTACATATGGAGGGCTTACGATGTCCCAGGCACTACATTATTGAATGTATGCCTACATTATATGAATGACAGAAGAACAATGTAATCAAGGTCATATTCTCCCTCTCCTTAGGCTCTCAGTCCAGGGAGTAATAAATTTAATAGATAATAGCTAACTACACAGCTGCATAGCATATATTTTTTAAAACATTTTAATAAAATTAACAAATAAATATTCTAAACTGTATAGGCTACAGGGACAAAGGGTAGAAGCCAGAGGGCCAGTCTTTCCTGCTCAGGCCCTCAGGTCCCCTTTAGAGAGACCCTGCTTTGGCCTGGTTTGGGGCTAGGACTGCTGACTTGGGGAGGCAGGGAGTGAACCCAGAATGGGTGATCTGGGCTCTTGCAAGTCATTCCTCTTTGTTGGTGTGTGGGAGGAGAGAAGAGGTCAAAGAAAGCAAGACCCTGCAAGAGGCATCCCAGTGACCCCTAGAAGTGACTGGGGTAAGAGGAGCACTATCCTAGAAGGGAGTGGGAGGGAGGGGGCAGTGAAGCAGGGCAGTGAGCCTGGCCAGCGGTGGGCTCCGGATGCTGTTCTACCCATGGCCACTCACTCTCGGACGTAGACCCTGGTGCACCCAACATCATCCGCCCTCATGGTCAGGATCAGCTCCCTATCATTGGTCGGTTCTCTGGTCCACGAGGTCTTGGGGCCCTCTCCCTTCAGGAGCTTTTGCTCACAGAACATTTTATTCTCACTCTCCCATTTCACCAGGCTCTTACAGGGCCTCCCATCCACAGTCTGCTCCTCTAACTCCTCCCCAACCTTGAAGTTAATCTCTGTGGTGCGCACGGTGGTGGAGGTTTTGATGTAGAAAAGTGTCTCCTCCTGTTTGATCTCCACTACTGGCTTGGACGCTGCAGCCACAGCAATCTTCCTCAGCATCACATTCACCCCCAGCACTTTGAGCAAATCCTCGAAGTTTTCCGATCGAATGATTTTCCAATTGCCAGAGAAGTTTGGCATGGTGGCGGCGCGGGTGGCGGTCCCCTTAGACCTTTAGGCTGGAGCACTGGACACTGTCTTTTAGTCAAAAGAGACGTTGCCGCTGCCGGGTCGTGAGGTTCAGGAACCAAGACACGACCAGGGACAACCCCAAAGCTCTGCGTAGCATATTTTTATAAGGACTTTCATTACGGTGCTATAGAGGCTGAGAGGAATGGCATCTAATAACTCAGTCTGGGGACTGAGGTCATGAACGCTTCTGGAAGAAGTGGATGAGCCTTAAGCTGGGTCTTAATGGATGAGTAGGAGATATCGAGATATCTAAACAACAAGTGTTCCAATCAGAGTAAGAAGCATATGCAAAGAGATGGTAGGGGTTAACCACGGAATTCTGGAGGAGTGAAATTTTATCCATTTAGCACTTAATAACATAAGTACATGTGATGGAAAAAAGACTAACTTGAGAGTAGGAATACCAGAGACTAATCATTTTTTTAATGAACTTCTTCAATTCAATGAAGGCTAAAGTGGAAAATGTCATGCTTTATAGTTAGACTGTCCTGATTCATTCAAGCTGACCTTTACAAGTTGCTTAACTTCTCTGAATTAAACCTTGGTTCCTCATCTATAAAATGAGGATAATATTATCTAGTTCATACAGCTGCTGTGTTCTTATGAAATAAAAAAAATGTAAACTATCTTGTTTCTCACATAATGTACTTACATTAAATGTCAAAATAAGATACCAGACTAAATGTCAGTTCATGTCCTGAAAACACTTGTGTCATTGTGAATAAGAGCCTTCATCACTCATGCCAACTCTGGTTTCCCATTGGGATATATTTATCTGTTTACTTCCTAAACCAGTGGTTTCAAAACTTTGCTTGCTGACACCATCATTTAAAATCATTTTGCGTACTCACCCATTATCTTAATATTTACATATTTATAAATTATTGTGTAACCATATTACTGTGGCACAATGTGGCACACTATAAAACATACAACAAAACAGAAATTTAAAGGCTGTGATGAAAAATTAATAAAAAGAGAAGGTCTTGGCTACCACTGGGGTTCGTATAACCACTTTGAAGAATACCAAGATCTCCTAATGTCATTGATTTATGGAGCACCCAGAAGCACAGACCAAGTACTAAAGAAATATCTAGGAATTGAAGAAGCAACACCAGAACATTAGAAAAAAACCAAAAATCTCTGTGGCCTACTAGTGCCACTATCTGTCCAAACCAGTTTTTTAGTTTTTATTTTTAATATATATTTTAATTACAGTACAAGTTTAATATAGTAGAAATGTTAAACAACCAAAACATAATGGCTTTCCCCCGCAAAGGTCAGTGGCAAATACAGAGTTAATATTCATTATTTTTGAAAGAGCTAATTGTAATAATAACCATTTGCTGAATACTTATAAGGGGCAGGCACTACATTAATGCCTTTACAAGTACTTATTTGCTCTTATATTAATCTGGACGTCATACTGCACCTCTGTAGAGGGTATCAAACATTTTGGTCCATGCTGTGGGTGGGGGTGGGGGGGTGTCTGCAAACCATGGCCTGTGGGCAAATCTGTCCCACTGTCCATTTTTATATAGTCTATAAGCTAAGAATGTTTTTCACATTTTCAGTTTGTTGAAAGAAAAATCAGAAAAGAAACTTTTATATGAAAATCACATGAAATTCAAATTTCATGAATTTCATGACCATAAATAGTTGTATTGAATCACAGCCACATCCATTTACGTATTTATGTACTGTCTATCACTACTTTTGCACTACAATGGCAGAGTTGACTATTTCAGGAAAGATTGTATGACCTATAAAATATAAAATGCTTGGCATCTGGCCCCTGACAAAACAAGTTTGCTGGCCCCTTGTGTATATAATTGGAGTCTACTGGACATGTGCACGTTGCAGCTTGCATGGCTATAAGTCATGGTTCCAATAACAATCTTATCTGGAAATGTAGGTTCAGAGAGGTTGTCACTTGTCCATGCACTTAGGAAATGGCAGAATCAGAGGTTTTTAGGATAATTTTTTAAGGCCGAAATATGCACTTGCACTTGATTTCACTTAGAGTTCAGGACCGTTTTCTCTTATGGTCTTTTCTGGCTATGTACCTTAACTAGTCACATGTAATATAACTTCCCCTCTGGCTCCACTGCCTTCTCTGTACTCTCCTATCTAGCTTTTAAAATATTTATTGCTAAAGACAGGGTAGGGTGGGGAACAGGTCAATGGAACAAAAGTACAATTCATTCATTCACAATACTTTTCATTCTACCTCTTCAAGTCTCTCAAGTATACACTTGGCCCCTGCGTATGAGGCTCTGCTGTCTCTGGCTGAGCTGAAAGTGATGAAAAGGACATGTGATGGAATGCTGGAAACCTCATTACTGGCTCTTTGCCTACAGAAACTCAGCCAGCTTATCTTCTTTCCCAAGGAACTTCAAACTTACACTGGCTCAGCTGGTTCTTTCTAGGTGCCTGTAACAAGCTGCTCTGCCCAGTGGAGATCAGAAGCCGATAGAAGATACTCTGCATATGCTTTTCTGTCCTGGAGAATATGTTCCCTTTTTTCTCGTTCTCATTGTAGCAGATTCTCCCAGGGTCTTGGCCACTCCTGGGTTGTAATGTGGATACCGAAAAGTGCAAGTTACAATAATTTTTTCCTGGATGTTATCCAGAAGACCCAGACATGTGAACATAATTTCTGTGGCTGCCCAATTATAGCTATAACTTCACTTCTAAGCAAGGACAACTACACTGGCAGGACATGGACTATGTAAAGTTGTGAGAAGAGCTTTCATATATGTTAATCTCCTTTTGACTCCTCCCAGCAAACGGGAATTTGTTATTCCCATTTTATAGGTTAAAGATACTGGGACTCAAGAGGAACTAAGCAGTGTATATTTTGTATGTATCCAGTAAGTGGTAGATCTGAGCTTCAAACCTGAAGCTTTCTGACACCTAAGTACCTGTCATTTCAGTAAAGGAGCCTGTTGTAAAGACGTCAGTTTGTTGTTATAATAGTCATTAAAAAATAAGCAAACAAACACCCCTTCCTTCCCTGCCACAAATCATGGCATGATTATTTTTTTTTTTTTTTTTTTTTGAGACAGAGTCTCGCTCTGTCACCCAGGCTGGAGTGCTGTGGCCGGATCTCAGCTCACTGCAATCTCCACCTCCCGGGTTCACGCCATTCTCCTGCCTCAGCCTCCCGAGTAGCTGGGACTACAGGCGCCGCCACCTCGCCCGGCTAATTTTTTTTTGTAGTTTTTAGTAGAGACGGGGTTTCACCATGTTAGCCAGGATGGTCTCGATCTCCTGACCTCGTGATCCACCCATCTCAGCCTCCCAAAGTGCTGGGATTACAGGGTTGAGCCACCGCGCCTGGCCAATGATTATTCTTTATAATTGGGATGCAGTATAGCATAATGGAGTTCAATGAGGACAGGGCTTAAAGTTATTGGCAAATCATTTAGACAGCTTGATTCTCTGTAATGGAAGTAATAACACGCCTAACTTTTAGGATCATGGTAAAGGTTATATAAAAGAATGTAGGTCTTCTGTTTATATGAAATGCCTAAAATAGGCAAATCCATATGAATGGAAAATAGATTGATGGCGCCTAGGGCTGGAGATAGGGGGTGGGAGGAAATGAGGAGTTGCTAATAGTTATGGGGTTTCTTTTGGAGATGATGAAAATGCTCTAAAATTGATTGTGGTGAGGGTTGCACAACTCTGTGAATATACTAAAACCCACTGAATTGTATACTTTAAACAAGTGAATAATATGGTATATGAATTTTAAAATGATGTAGGTAAAGGGCTTAGCACAGTGCCTGGCACAAAATAAATGCTTTATAAATGTTAATTTTTGTCATTATTGTTTTAAGGCAGAGACTATCTGGTAAGCTAAACTCATTTCCTCTCTTCCCAGAGCACAAAACTAGACTCTACCCTAAAAATTAGGTGTGGCCATGTGTCTGAGTCCGGGCCAAGGGAATGTGAGTTCTGGCCAATGTAAGAGAACAAGCCTGGCCCATAAAAATATTCCCCTCACAAGCCTTCATGTTGTTTCCCTTCTACTAGCTTGATGCAATGAATCATTTGGCTTCAGAGCTACATGTTGAAGATGAAGGAGCCATAGTGTGGAAAAGCTAAAGTTCCTAAATCACTGACCAGGGGAGAGTTGCCCATTAGCCAAGAAGACCAGCTTAAAGCTTTCTGAAAGAAGTAAATAAGCTTCTAATTGTTTAAACCTTTATTTATTTTGAGTTTTGATTATAACAGCTACTGGTATTATTATAACTAACATGTTATTGTTAGTTTTTACAGTACCAAAGTGAGGAGAAGTGTCAGTCCTTGTCATATGTCTGAAATAAATTCACTGTAGATTGGCTGACCATGCTGGGTCTGGGGGCATGAGTGCACACAGGAAAAGCTGTCTGGTGAATTTGAGCATTATTTTAGTACTGTTGAATAGGCACTGGACAGTTTGAGTGTAGTATGTAGCTTCTAATTACCTTCCCCAACTTTGGAAGCAGAGTCCTTCTTTTGCCCTCCAGTCCCTTCAGGAAGGGCCAAACGAACAGCAGGCAACATGCAATCAAACCGTGCACAGTAGTAGGGTGTGGAAACGGCGAAGGCAGCTCTGTGCCTGCTGCTCCACCCTTCTCTCCTGCCCTCCTTTGTGGAGGACACCGTACCCTGTCCTCTTCCCTTTTGATAAAAGGGAAAGTAATACAAATTAAAGATGTGACCCAATCGCATTATTTTGTCCTTGCTTAGTGCTTTTTAAAGCAGTATCCTACACTTTAAATGTGGAAGGCAGAGACAGCTTTTAGCTCTCTGGGTGAATAATGCCAAAGTATTTGATTGCTATTGTCTCTGTTTCAGAGGGTTTGCTGTCAGAAGGAAAGGCTCTGAGTCATTCTTTAGAAAAGGTGAACAGAGGATATGCAACCACAAGCCAAAGGTGACAGATCGGAAAGGGACCAATCACTGGGAGCAGGGTTTCTCTGGTTTGTGAGCCCCTTCCTCGTGCAATTGTGTCAAACTGGGCCACAAATGCCTTCTGTATCTTTCTCACAGAGGAGTGCTGTAAAACCCAATGGGCATGTAAAGTGAAGTACAGGCAGATCTTATAAAAATAGCTATTGATTTCTGAGTGTTTACTGTGAAATCTTCTTACATAGCTTGTTTAATCTTCTTGACAAGTTTAATACATAAGTATTATTATTGGCCCCACTTAAGAGCTGTTGAAACTGAGGCTCAGAGGTTAAGCAAAGCAGTGTCCCCAGGATGACACAGGTAGTAAACAACAGAGCTGGGACTCTAGGAATTGAGGGATGCCAAAAGACTACATTTCTCACCACCATGCCCTTCAAGGATGTCAAACAAACAAAAAGCATTAGCCAGGTAAATGGCTCTTCTGCTGGAGAATCTAGAATGTCCAAAGCCAAAATGCCTACCCTTGAATAGAAAGAACATCCTACAAGGCTGCCTGTGTTCAGCATATTAAATGCCCAAGAGAATAATGAAACAGATAAGAAAAGGGAAGAACAAAGGCCATTGTCCCGGGCCCTGGAGACTAGCCTGCCTGAACATGATTCACAGTCATTCATGGACTCAGACCTCACAGATTTTGAATATCAGATCATTGCAGATAGAAATGTGAACTTCCAGATAGCAACCATGTCTTCTTGCTGAAAATAGCTTCCCTCCCCCCAGCACAAAGTCATAAAGAAAGAAAAAAGAATCTTAATTTCCTTCTGCTTCCTGTTTGCCAGACTGTTCCTTTTTTCCTTCAACCTCACGGTCCCATTGTTTCTCTCATTTCTTCTTAGTATGCTCTATTTAAACCAGATGGAGCAGTAGCATTTTGAAGAGATTTTTGAACCCAAGGGACTCGCATCATAAATAAATAAACAAATGAACACTTCTGCAATTGGCAAATCAGGCAGGAATGGGTTTAACAACTGAGCTGGAAATGTAGCTGAAAATCTATTCCATGATGAAAGATCGGAATGTGGCACAAGTTCTCTTCACTGAATAGGTAACCACACTGACTTTTTTCAGTAAACTGGGGGCTAAAGAGAGAAGCAGTGGGGAAGCAGTGGCAAAGAGCTTCAGAGACACATTCAGTGGCCCCCTGTCTGCTTTGCATTAACAGTATGCTGATACATTATCCCCTGGTTGCTATGAAATATTTGTTCACCACCTATAAAAGTAAGGCATTTTCAAGTGCTGGTTTTCTTTAAATACATTCTCTTTCCTTTAGGTCTTACATAATTCAACTATCATTCCATGTGAGGCTTAATTTAAAGAAAACCATAAGTTGAGTTAATTCACTGTGAAGGGTTATGGAAGCTATATTTATTCCAGAGAGTCAGCAGCAGTGTAATGGAGCATCTATTATATGCCTGACCTAGTCCCAGGTTCTGGGAATACAAACATGACTAGCCCAGCCCCTGCCCTTAAGACGTTCACAGAACTCCGAGGATTCGCAAACTAAGTGAAAGTGAAAGACGTGTTACCACTATTAAGATAGAAGAAAATATATGAGGTGCTTAGCGATCACCTCTAATGAGGGAGAAGGTATGTGTGGGGAGGGAAAGAGGATAGAGTTTGTGATTCAGTAAAAGAGTCCTGGCTGCAGTGGCTCACGCCTCTAATCTCAGCACTGTGGGATGCCGAGGTGGGTGGATCACCTGAGGTCAGGAGTTTGAGACCTGTCTGACTAAGATGTTGAAACCCCGTCTCTACTAAAAATACCAAAATTAGCTGGGCATGGTGGTGGGTGCCTGTAATTCCAGCTACTTGGGAGGCTGAGGCAGGAGAATCACTTAAACCTAGGAGGTGGAGGTTGCAGTGAGCCGAGATGGTGCCATTGCACTCCAGCCTGGGTGACAGAGTGAGACTCCGTCTCAAAAAAAATAAATAAATAAAATAATCCCCTGTCTCTCTACTTATAAGACCTAAGAAGCTATTAACCAAGAAGAAGAAGTTGGTGGTCCGGGCAGAGAGCACACGAGGAATGGGGACAGGCTCCACTGTGGTGTGAAACAACCTGAAGATTATGATCACTGTAGACATTTGAAACCAGCTGGAAAACAGACTCTGAGGAGAGAAATAAGAGACAGGCCTGGGAATCAGGGGGTGGATCATTCTCTGTCATGTGGTTCAGGGGACTCCATCCCATAGGCCATGGGAGCCTCTGGAAGACTTTAAACAGCAGAGTGAACATGATCTGATTTGCACTTTAGAAGATCACCTTGGCAACCATGTGGAGGATGGACTGGAGGTGTTGAGGCTGGGAGCATAGAGAACAGTCAGGAGGCAATGGCAGCAGTCCAGGTAGGAGGGATAGGGCCTGATCTTAGATGGCAGCAGTGGTGATGTAAAGAAAAGGAGAGAGAACTAATATTAGGAAGGAGAAAATCTGGGCTGGAGGTAATGAAATCTGGATTCTAGTCCTAGCTTTGGCACAATCTCTTAACGTGACCTTAGACAAGCTCTTTCTTTTCTGGACCCTGTTTCCCAATGTGGCAGGTGAGAGGAGGACATTTGGTGGCTATATGAGAATGCACTTTATATATGTACTTGATTGTTATTATTTACTCATTAGATAAGCCAGTCAGTCAGTCAGTTAGTAAAGGCACTCATTCCTTGAGTCACAGTTTTGGGCATCTTGATATGAAACAGCAAAATGGTAGTACAAAAAAATCCAACCAAGGGAACGAGGAGATTTGAAGTCCATAAGCATTTACTGATCATATATTAAGTACAAAATGTACATCATAATATACTATAGATATGATAGAAATAGAAATGACCAAGATGTGGTCTCTACCTTCTGAGAGGGAAATGAGGCAGCCTATGATTAATTCAATTCAACAAATATTGAGTAAGTGCCTATGTGCGGAGTATTGTGTCTGTCATAGTAAGGAAAGAGAGAAATTGGACATGGTCCCTGACATGAAGGACTTCGTAGCACAAATGGAAGAAAAGTGATATTGCTATTGGAGAGTTGTAAATCACTATGGGAGCCCGAGACAAAAGAGAATATGTACCAAGTCAAAAATCCATTTTTAATTTTTGCCATCCTAAACAGAAATATAATTTCCCTTTCTGTGGTTCAAGGCTGCTAAGAGTCACCTTCATGAAAGCAAATGAAAGAAGAGATCATTCACTTTACTCTAAACAAAGATTTTTCTATGGGTGAGGTCCTATACTAGGTGTTCAATGTAAGAACAACAAGACATGCTCTTTACCCGCAGAGAAATGAGTCAGTGTTTATAACATTTTGGATTGTGGGGAAGAGAAAGTAGAAGTTTGGTTCTACTTTTTTACCCAACAATTCAAAGTGCCTTGAACAGTGCTTAGCATATGGTAGGTGCTCAATAAATGATCAACTGAAGTGAACAATAATAAATTTGCTACTTACAGAAAGAAAATGAAGTTGACTCTAAAATAACAAATACATGACATCTAATTATCCAAAGAATACACTTAGGAAAGAGTACTTTTATGTAACAAGTCATGAGTAATTAATCAAACCACAGGCCACTGGCTTGTTGTAATACTAATTCAAACAAGGTTTCTAAGCAGCAGGTCTCCACTCCCAAAGTCTTGGGAAGCAGATGGTACCTAATTTGCTTTAAGAGGCATTTGGTTGACCACACTTGGTTCTTTAAGCCAGAGTAAGTTCTTCAGCTTTTGGAACTCTCCTTAAGAGAAATCAACCTCCAACCCCTTATATATAACAAGCTGATCTGTTTCTAAACATGTAATCTAGAAAGATCAAACTTGGGAATGGTGTTGCTTAGAAAGAAAAATAATGTCTTTGGGGCATGGCAGGGGGATTCTACTAGCAACCTGGCCAAGAAAAGTTGCTGACTTGGCATATAAGGTATGTAAAGAGCTTGAAAAAAATTAAAGGTGCTAACAATGCAGGTGGGATTTAAAAAGAACACACACCACATTGTGATATTTTTTCAAGAACAGAGAGGCCCAGAATATTGAGATACCAGCTGGTAAGAATTATGACATTTACTTTAAAATCTTTGGCCAGTAAGAAGTGATTCTAAAAGACTTGCAATAGGTTTGGCTCATGGACTCTGAACCTTGTTACAGGCCAACTTGATAAAACACAGTGATTTCACACAGGAGCTTTTGATTACAGACTGGCTTGATTGTCATCCAGTCTCTGCCACGTACTAGTTGCTACAAACTTGGATAAGTCATTGAGTCTCACTTAAGCATCAATGCCGTCTGTAAATGAAGACTATGATGCCTAATGTCACAGGGTTGTGATGGGGAGTACATGAGATAATAGAGGTAAACAGCTTAGTACAGTGCCTGATATGTAACAAGTATGGTGACTATTACTATTATAATTATGTTTGCTGAAAGGGAAATGTTCATTCCAAAATTGGCTAAAAACCCTGTTTCAAACATTTCTGAGACTGAAATGAAATATATAGATGATAGGTTTGCAGAAATGGCAGTGGGTGTTTCATTTTCATATAATTATAATGTGCAGAAGAACAGAGCAGCATCTTATGCCAATCATGAATCTTTTCTCATAGTAAAAATATTTTGTGAGTGAACCTGAACTGTATGTACAATACTAAATATGTACTTCCATGTGACATTTGGTAACATGGGTTTCTTTTGAATTCTATTTGATGACATAATATAGAGAAACCTAGCTTGGAACGACCTCAATGCAAATATCATCTCTGTCACTTAAGGACTGTAAGCTCTGGCAAAACAAAAACTTTCTGATCCTCTGTATACATATCTGTAAAACAGGGATAATAATTGTACTATAGTTTACATGATTTTGAAAGAATTTCATGAGAGGATAATAATATCTTTAGTGAGTTTTTGCCATGTGGCAAGCTCTGAAAGCCTATCCTAAATTATCTTTTCCTCATCCTATGTTATCTCTTCCACATCCTATGTTACCTTCCAGAAGTGTGGTTGTAAAGTCAGGGTCTGCAGCCAAGAGTTCAGAAGCCAGGTGGGATCAGGTGATTAGAGAGGCAAAGGGCTGCTAAATGATAGCCAAAAATATCAGTAGCTTTTACTGCATTCTAGAGAGAGCTGTGTCTTTGACATGTTAGAAGTGGACTGCAGGTAGAAGTCCAGCAGGGGCAGGAAAAAAATAGTTCTGAATATATGCAAACATCAGAAACTTTGGGACCTGTGATCTTGCCCTAGGTTTCCAAAGCTAATTACAAATAACTGCTTCCAAATGTCTGTCTAGCGAAGACATCTAAAGGGCCCCAATAAAGGCAGATAGGAGCATAAGGATAGATGTCCCAAATATATCAAATGGGTAAAAAAAGATGCAAAGAACAAAGCACATCAACCTGCTCTGCTCCAAGTGAAAGTTATTTAGCTCCTGGAACTGGTTTCATCTTTAAAATTGAGGTAGTAAAACTATGGCACAATTTACATTGGGCTACTCTGCACTTGCAAGAAAGAATGGAGAAACTTTCTATGTACTGATGATACATAAGGATCTCCAAGACACAGTATTAAGTAAAAAATAATAATAATGGCTGGGCGCGGTGGCTCATGCCTGTAATCCCAGCACTTTGGGAGGCTGAGGTGGGCGGATCTCAAGGTCAGGAAATTGAGACCATCCTGCTTAGCACGATGAAGCCCCGTATCTACTAAAAATACAAAAAAAAAAAAAAAAAAGATACAATAGCTGGGCATGGTGGTGGGCGCCTGTAGTCCCAGCTACTTGGGAGACTGAGGCAGGAGAATGGAGTGAACCTGGGAGGTGGAGCCTGCAGTGAGCTGAGATCATGCCACTGCACTCCAGCCTGGATGACAGAGCGAGACTCTGTCTCAAAAAAAAAACAATATTTAAAAATAATAATAATAATATAGAATACTGTTTATAGAATGCTCCTTTGGTATATAAGAATGGGGCTAAAAATCTATCTATCTATCTATCTATCTATCTATCTATCTATCTATGTATATCTTTCCATGTATGTATGTATGTATGCGTATATACGTCTGTCTTTCCATGTATGTATGTATATATGTATCTATCTGATTTATCTATCCCCTCACCACACAAGCACGCACACATACAAACACACACACACACACACACACACACACAAATATAGTTTGCTGCATTTGTAAAGAAAACTCCAGAAAGACACAAAAACCTAAAAATAGTGATTAGCTTTGTGAGATGAATGAGGGCAGGAGAGGAACAAAAGTTTTCAATAAATACCTTATAAAAATTAAATGTTTAAATTAATCTAAATAATAAAATTAGGATAGCAATTGGTACATGCCTTATAAGATTGTTTTGAGGAGTAAATAAAATAATATATTGAAAGAGCTTAACCATGGGGCTTGACACACAGTAAGCATTAACACACATCAGTGAAGATTATCCTCTCCTTTTGAGAAAGAGTGGGAAGGAGCCCTTCCTTGGCCTTAACTTTCTGCTCAAGGGCCAAAGAGAGGTGGAGACAAGTTGTAGGAGGCTGGCTGCTGGGGCTGTCATTGAGACTTAAGGAGCAAAGAGGCTATGATGGCCTTCGGGCATCTTCCTAGGTCATGCAGCACTATTCCCACATATTTGAGAGAAAAAGCCCACTTAGAAATAAAGATGGAGCTTTTACTCAGGAACCTGAACACAGTGGATGAAAGACTACAAAAAAGTAGAGAATCAAAATCCAACACACACCAGATCGATCCATGACTATGAGAGTTAGAAATGATTTAAAAACAAGAATGTCTTAGAACAAAATGAGAAAAGATGAACAGATGCCAATGAAAAGTTATTTTCTTTCACTGTGTTCCTAAAAAATTTCTTCAATGTCCTTAAATAATACATCTTGGGGGATTAACTGGAAATGCCACAATGGAATGAAAATAATAAAATAAAACTGTCTCTGGATAAAACCCTTTATATAGTCACAAAATTAATAATCTACATTTTTTTGCTCCATCTGCATTGAAAAGGAAAATTTAATAATCAGATACAAAAGGTAGGAAATTACAATGAATCACAAGTGTTCAGATATTGTAACCCAAACAATTGCTCTAGTAGTGCCTGCTTTACTTAGGGTTATGCTAAGTGGCTGACAAAATAAAGACTCTAATTCTTTCGGTTTCTTTAAAATTAAAACACAGCATTTATAACATAGAAAAGCACCATTTTGGGTACTTGTTGGGGAAATAGCACACAACAGGATGTCTTGGCTTTGTTAGACACTTCTTTAAGTAGATTCTATAAAAGGAGCAAGCAGGCAGGAGTCTGGGAGATGGTGATGAGGCATCCCCTTTGGGTAGCTGCCATATTGTTATTTATGGTGGTTAAAAATCCCAGCTCTGAAAGTAGAAAGATCTGAACACAAACTCCGTCACTCATTAGTTGAGTAACTTTGGCAAGTTACTTCACTTTGCTGAACTTCAATTTCCCATCGATAAAATTAGGATAAATATAATCCCTACCTTATAGGGATGTTATGACGATCCAAAGAGATAATATTTTCAAGAACTTAAATATACCTTTCTTAGAACAGTGCTTGGAGCATAGTAGGTATCAGTAAATATTATCCCTGATCATTAACATTTATCTTTTTATTCATTCATCCATCCATTAAACCATCCTTTAGGGGCCACTTCAGGTCAATCTTTGGGTTAAAGAAAGGAAATTGAGGAAGAATAAGACATAGTCCTTGTACACAGAAAGCTCTCAGCTCAGTAAGGGAAGATGAACAAAGAAGACTACATGGAATTAGGGACGCTGTGAAAGAAGTCAATGTCAGTTATACTGGGACATACAAAGGAAGAGGTTGATGAGGAAGGGGTATCATAGAGAAGATGATAGTTAATGAAAGGCTTGAAAAGGCTTGAAATGTGTGTATATATACAAGGCATTCAGGACAAAACAACAGGAAGGGCACAGACACTGGGATAACCAGCAGTGGTAGGGATGGAAAAGAAGTCTAGTATGGCTGGGTCCCAGAGAACAAGTGAGCCAGCTTGATAGGTAAGCCTGGAGAGGCCTAGGGGCCACATTACATAAGGCTGAGTATACAAGGAAGTTTCTGTAATTTGGTGTTTAACAAATCAACTTACTTAATTTGAAGTTGAGAGATAGTCAGCATTGCCCTGCCAGGGTAACATCCTGAGGCTATTCCACGTTATTATAGTAGAAAGATGATTTTGTACTTTCTTTGTCAGCTGTATAAGATACCTACTGAAAGAATATCTTGCCTGATCTTGCCAGGGACTTACCCCCTTTGCAAACTCAGTGTTGGCTTGGGATCAGGATATCTCAGCAAATTCCCCTTAATGCTCACTTTTTTCCCCCCCAACACATCTTCTCTTAAACAGGTAGTTCACTTCTGTACAAAAGGATTAACAATGTCAGTTCTGATTTAAAAAGTGCTTTTTAAGGGGGTGTGGTGAAATGACTAGGATATAGACACCCACAGTTTCAAACATCTTCTGCTACTTAACAATGGTGTGAATTTGGACAATATTTTACCTTTATAAATCTCAATTTTCTGAGATTGAGAGGTAGAAATGTGACTTATCTCATGGGGTGTTGAGAGGAGCAAATGTGGTAATTAATGCTAAGTATCTGCTATCAAGACTGACAAAGTTCTACAAATAGTAGCTGTTATTATTGCCCATGAAGGTAAAGTAGGTGATTTACATGGCAGCCTTGGCAGAAAGAAATGAGTCTTTTGGGAAAGAAGAAAGACAGGTTTGTTTGGAGGCAGAGGAAGCTAGGGCACCTTGCACTACTCAGTTGTGCCATGTTCTGACTGGGGCTGGGCCCAGAGAAAGCTCTAATTCCTGTGTGTTGATTGAAATTGCGGTCGAAGACACTGATCTCTGTCTCTCCCTGGTGCTCATGAAAATTCTTCCTAGCTAGCCTGAGCTTCATGGACAAATAAAGGCTAACCAAAGCACTTTCTTTTAAAAGTTTCAAGTTACTTAAGGTCTCTAGAGTTGGAACAGAAAGAGATGCTAATAGCGAAACTTGCTAAATACAGCAATTTTTGCGCAGTCCATACAAATTTTATTAGTTAAGGAGGTGATGGGAAGAAAGCAAATATACTCTGTTGGTAAGGAATTGCAGTTCTTCCGAAAAGCGCTGTAAATGATAATATAATGATGCATCAATCCAGTCCCTAGTGGGGAAAATACATTATCCTCTATGGTACATCTGTGCCGTTCCAGCATTTCACAGACAGGACTGAACTCTCACATAGCCCCAGGAAAGCCACATGCTCTTGCCTTTTAACCCAGTATCTTTAACTGGTTAAAGCCCATTTCCTCTGTAGCTCACAAATATGTTTATAATAAAGGTCACCTACAATGGCATATAAAGGGAATCTCTCTTAACATATCACACAGATTCTATAGTCTGGATCCTGTAAACCCACTGATGAAAAAAACAGTGACAAAGAAACAAAATGGGACTTTATTAACCTAGGTTCTTGAATTGTAATGTTTAATGCCAAGCATTAATGGAATAGTACACATAAAAATTTCAATAAACGGCAGGGCTCGGTGGCTCATGCCTGTAATCCCAGCACCTTGGGAGGCTGAGGCAGGTGGATCACCTGAGGTCAGGAATTCGAGACCAGCCTGACTAACATGGAGAAGCCCCGTCTCTACTAAAAATACAACATTAGCCGGGTGTGGGGGTGCATGCCTGTAATCCCAGCTACTCATAAGGCTGAGACAGGAGAGTTGCTTGAACCAGGGAGGCGGAGGTTGCAGTAAGCCGAGATTGCGCCGTTGCACTCCAGCCTAGCTAACAAGAGTGAAACTCAGTCTTAAAAAAAACACAAAAAATTACAACAAAAACAAAAGTTTTCTTTACATTTCAAATAATTCTTTTCCATGCCAATTATCTTGAAAAGCTTTGGTTTTTAGATGTGAGCTCTGAAAGATCATATAAATAACCCATAACAAACTAACCTAATATTCATCATGACAGTAGTGAAAAATCAGAAACAACCTACAAGTTTAATAATGGCAAATAGGCTAAGTCAATAGTGTCACATCCCTATTACGGAAACTTAGATCTCTTTTAAAACTTACTTTTACAAAAGAAAAAAAAAGTATGGACATGAAGAATTGCCCACAAAACACTGTTAAAGGAAAAAGGAGGTATCAACTACCGTAACTACCATATACAACACAATTACAATTTTATAGGATGCTGACAATAAATGGCAAGGACCTACAACAAAATCAATAGTTATTTTTTATTGTCTTATTTATTTTTTATAATTTAAAAAAATCCCAATAAAATATCCTTTTAAGATAGTTAACTTTCAAAGTAAAAGCTTGGCAGGCTGTGGAAGTATAAAAAAAGAATGTATCTGAAAACATGAAAAACTTTGTCTGCATGAAAAACCTATGTAACATATTTTAGATGACATTATTAAATGCTTATGCTATAATGTAACTAAAATGAACCAGGGTAGTAAGTTGTACATATAATATAACCTCCCTTATGTATTTCATAAACAGAAATGGAACTAAAATGAGATAAAAAGGGAAACCAGTGGTTGCCTCTGGATAGTAGAAATTATTGCTTAGTCCTTCTATTGTTTTTTTAAACATGCTTCTGTATTTTGCAGTTTCAACAATAAACACGTCATACCATTATAATTGAAAAAATAGTTTTTGTCTTTTCCTT
>NW_012114866.1:6504802-6517349 GCF_000951035.1 Colobus angolensis palliatus | reverse complement strand
CAGGACAAAAACTGAATATAACCTTAAAGTCACTGAAATATTAAGTGATTCAGTCTAAACTTCTGGGTATTATGTTCACTACCTGGGTGACAGAATCATTTGTATTCCAAACCTCAGCATCACACAACACACCATGTAACAAAGTTGCACAAATGTGCCTCGTGAATCTAAAATAAAAGTTGAAATTACAAAAATCAATAAATGCATTAATGAATTTACTGAAAAAATGAAGCATAGACATGAACAGGAACGTGACACACCTAACTTGTACTTGCCCTTTGTACTTTCTGAATGCAGGGGGGGAACTAGCTGCAGCTCTGTTTCCTCTGCATATTTTCACTTATTAAAAGAGTTCTAAACTTCTTTTCTCCAGGCTAAATCTTCAACGTAAAAAAAATTATTTTGGAATTAAGACATGTGATTTGGCTCAAGCCTGTAATCCCAGCACTTTGGGAGGCCGAGACGGGGGGATCACGAGGTCAGGAGATCGAGACCATCCTGGCTAACATGGTGAAACCCCGTCTCTACTAAAAAATAAAAAAAATTAGCCGGGTGAGGTGGCGGGCGCTTGTAGTCCCAGCTACTCGGGAGGTTGAGGCAGGAGAATGGCGTAAACCCGGGAGGCGGAGCTTGCAGTGAGCTGAGATCCCGCCACTGCACTCCAGCCTGGGCGACAGAGCGAGACTCCGTCTCAAAAAAAAAAAAAAAGAAATGTGATCGCCTAAAAATCAACTTGTATGTTATTATCAAGTAAACGTTTATGCTCTGGAATCCTCAAAGAAGTATCTTTCTGAATATTTGAACTGTCCATATAGCTGAAGATTAAGACTTCAAATAGAGTTAAATTGATTACTTTTTCAGATTACTTTGCTTTTTAAAACATCATTATTATATACTTGCCTCACCTCCAGAGTAATATACTAGATACAATAAGTTTTTAAACTGATGAGTCAAAACTATCATTATGAAGATCTTTTATTGTGATAATAAAACATCAAGTAGTTCTTAATAAATAAATAAACTTCTAACCCTTTAAATTCAAATCCACTTTACTTTCCATGTTGTTAACATTTAAAAAACACAACATAAATCCAAGAAATTAATCCTATATCAATTAAATAAAGTAGAAACATTTACAGTTTCTACTTAATTCCATTACTTTATTTTTTACAGAATGACATAAAAGATTTACAGATTCCCTAGCAATGAATTCTCTTTGTGAAAAAACCATAGACTCAAAAGCATATGAAGGCTTATTTTGTTTGGCTCTTGGAAAAGTAGATCTAATGCTTGGAAGGCAAAAGACAATAGATTTGCAGTCATCATGTACACCAACAAAAGTTTCAACTTAACAATTAAACATTTTAAAACCAGGCCAGGTGTGTTGACTCATGCCTGTAATCCCAGCACTTTGGGAGGCCAAGGCTGGCGGATCATGAGGTCAGGAGATCAAGACCATCCCGGCCAACATGGTGAAACTCCTTTTCTACTAAAAACACAAAAATTGGCCAGGCATAGTGGTGCACGCCTGTAGTCCCAGCTACTTGGGAGGCTGAGGCAGGAGAATGGCTTGAATCCGGTAGGTGGAGGTTGCAGTGAGCTGAGATGGCGCCACTGCACTCCAGCCTGGGTGACAGAGCAAGACTCTGTCAAAAACAAACAAACAAACAAACAAACACCATTTTAAAACCAACAAAAGTTTTACTTAAAAATTTATTTTGCAATATTCATTAAGCTCCAATTCTGTCAGGTATTGCTCTAGGTGCCAGGGATATCGAGGTGCCTGCACATGGTATTGGAGACAGCACATTCCTTTCATAGGACATGTTAAGGCAGCGGCTGAATGACCACTTGGCAAAGATATTACAGGGGGAATCCAAATATGTAATATCCCCCTACTCCTATGATTCTCATCCTCTCCAACTGGACTTCCATAATCCCCAGGAAAGCAGAGCCCGAATCAAAGGTTTGCAGTAATATATTCAGAGGCTCACATGTGAGAGTTCATTTTGAGCAGTGATCCTGGGAAGAGGGATGAAGAACCAGGGAGAAACTCCCACCAGGACCTTCTGAGCAGCATACACAATGCAATTCAGAACTATCTATCCAAGGGATGGAGGAGAGCCTCTACCCACCAGTTCCCTTCCTCTCCAATTGTCCAGAGTTGCCACATGCGATGCCAACTCCTTTGCACTTCCAATTTTGTGCATGCCAGAGTGGTGAGTGGGCTCTTGGGTAGAAAGCAGAGATAGGTGTGGCAGCTAAGGCACAGTGGTGTCAGTTACATCTGTATGAAGCTGGTTGCTACAGCAATGCCTTGAGTTAGTTTGGCAGAAAAAATGCAAGACTAAGTGCAAGAGGTGACAACACCTTTAAGATTCTTCTAACCTATATGAGGTCATGATAACAAAAGTAATTAACATTTATCATAAAGCAAGTATAGATACTTTCTATACATTTTATCACTTAATTCTTGAAAACAACTCCACAAAGTAGGTCATACTTTTATCTCTATTTATATATACTTTTATCTCTGTTTCAAATATGAGAAAATAGCTTTCTAGAACTAAGTGGTGTGCCTGAGGTCATCAATAAATGGAGAACAAAAGATGAGGCTGAAGGACTGGCTGCAGAGCCCTAGAACAACACTGACTCCCCCAGTGCCTATAAGCATCCAAACTTCTCCTATATAGGAAAACAGAAGTAGAAATCAGTTGCCCTTAGGAGTTCCTATTTCTATATCTGTCTCTGATCAGAGTTCCTTGAAGGCAGAGTTGTGTCTTATTCCTGAATTATATCCAGTACCGTGCGGTGCATGACATATAACAAGTGCACACTGTTTGGCTGGGATCAGTGGCTTATACCTGTAATCCCAGCACTTTGGGAGGCAGAGGCGGGCAGATCACCTGAGGTCAGGAGTTTAAGACCAGCCTGGCTAACATGGTGAAAACCCATCTCTACTAAAAATACAAAAAATTAGTGGGGCTTGGTGGTGCACGCCTGTACTCCCAGCTACTCAGGAGGCTGAGGCAAGAGAATCGTTTGAACCTGGGAGGCAGAGGTTGCAGTGAGCCAAGGTTGCACCACTGCACTTCAGCCTGGGCAACAGAGTGAGACTCAGTCTCAACAAGAACAATAACAACAGCAACAACAAAAACACAAACAAGTGCAAAATGCTTCTGAGATTGGTTGAGTGTCTGTTCCCCCTCAGTGCACTCATGGTTCTTGAGAGCAGGAACCCTGTCTTAATCATCTTTATATCCCAGCACCCAGCACACATAGTTCAATGTTTGCTTGCCCTAACAGAATAAAATTTTCCAGAAGGCAGAACACATAGGGTTAAAAATGTGAAGTTTGTGTCATATGGGCCTGAGTTAGAGTCCCACTTTTGATACTTTAACTAGTTAAATGATCTTGAGCAAACTATGTAATAATCTTTTAAATCCAGGGCTTCCTCATTTGCAAAAAAGCATGATACTAATTGTATTCCATCATAAGGTTTTGGTGATGATTACATGAAATTTATGTAAAAGCTCTTATCATTAATACTTGGCACATGGCAACCTTGCAATAAATATTAGATATTATGATAATTGTTGGAAATTTATTCTGTGTTTAAGTTATATTTGAAGTTCCTAAACTAGATCTGAAACATTTAGAATGTGCACAGTGGCATATACGGGAAAATCTCTAGAACACAAAGTACCTAGGAAACAGTACCTGTACACAGTGATGCTCAATAAATATTTGTTGAATGTTAAATAAAAAACGAGCCATGTTTGGTTTTGGCATGAATCACCAGCACAAATGTTGAAAATAGAAAAATATAATATAGGTTGCTATTTAACACCTGACAGGGAGAAAGTATTAGTAGCCCAAGATCTGACTGTAAACAAAGAGGAGAAACAGCTATGTAACCTATGGAAGGTGTGAAGCCATAAAACAAGGCCAGAAATGTGGGAATCATTCTCAAGACAATATGATTACAAATGTCTTTCAATACTTGGCTTTATATACCTCCCCAATTTCATATTACTTGTGTTTTATGGTCAAAAATTGCAATATGTTGCCATTTTTTTTTTCTAAATTACAGAGCTGTGTATTTCCTTAAACTACTGTATTTTTCTTAAAGTACCTAATTAGCTAATACTATTTAATTACAATCTACATTTAGATTTTGCAGACTGAAGGATCTATTTTGGGACCATTTTTTTAATGGGATATGGAACCCAGATACTAAGGAAGAAACTGGGGGATAGAAGATCAATGCCCAAGGTTGTATGGGCATAGTGGGTATTCTCTTTGGATCATGAGAGGAAGACTTGGTTTGCATTCCTGCTCTGCCACTTATTTACTAGTTGGTGATCTTGGACAAATTATTTCCTGTGTAAATCCATTTTTCATAATCTCTAGTATGAGGCTGCTGGTGCCCATTTCCCTGACTTTACTTGATGATTTATTAGGGGAACAAATTATGAGTCCCCTGTATGTGGTATGTACTCAATTGCTGCTTGTTCTCTTCCCCTCTTAAAGGTAAGAGACAAATGTGAGTCCTGGGGTAGCTGCCAATAATACTCATTCAGGCCCCCTTCTTAATCATCAAGAAATTCATCAAGAAATAATCTTTTTGAGAGGAAAAAAATAAAAGTCTCAAATCAGAGTGCCTAGGACAAAATTTTATACTCTGTGCATGTGTGTGTGTGTATGTACGTATGTATATATGTGTGTGTGTATACATATGTGTATATATATACATATGAACCACATTGTAAAGTTCGACTCCACCTTAGTTTGCTTTCTGGCCAACTAATCTGGGCAGACTTTTAGAATCACACTGGCTGGAAGGTGAACACAGTGTTTCATTACAATCATTACATTTACCACCCTAGTGTTGATAATATTCTCTAGGCTGCCTGTGATGCTTAGTGGCTGAGCAGCAAGTCAGAAGTTTAATTTAGCTTTCTGAGCATCTGCAGGTTTTGTTTTCAACAAAGAACTTCAGGTTACATAACCGCCTTGGCTTCTGTTTCAGAAGGTGAACCTTGACTCTCCAAATTAACTGTTGATACAGGTCTTCAGAAGCAGAACTTGGTGTATCTGGAAGTGCTCTCCCCCAAGTTATTTGGAAAGTAACAATGGCACTTGACCTTCCTGGTTACTTATCAAAAGAAGGCAGGAGAAAGAAGGTTCTAAGCATAAGTAGGTGATCATTAAAAGGGCAGATACAGCGTCTAAAAATCAGGTTAGGTCTTCTTTTCCCAACCCTTTCTAGCTTTACCCTCTTGCTGTCCACACTCCACTGGATAGGTCTATTTTACTGTTGTCGGTGAGCATTTTGTGAAAGATTTTAGAAAAAGCAAAGGGGAAAATGTAACACGAAAATAGGGTTCCTGGGAGCACATGAAAACAAAGGAGAGAGAAATATGAGGTGGGTACACTGTCCTGAACTATTTCATTTAACACATGTGAAATGTGGATGGAATGAAGCCCAGCCAAGCTCATAAGGTACTTTTTTTTTTTTTTGAGACTGAGTGTTATTCTGTTGCCCAGGCTGCAGTGCAGTGGCACCATCTCAGCTCACTGCAACCTCTGCCTCCTGGATTCAAGCAATTCTTCTGCCTCAGCCCCCCAAGTAGCTTGGACTACAGGTACCAGCCACTATGCCTGGCTAATTTTTGTATTTTTGGTAGAAACAGGGTTTCACTATGTTGGCCAGGTTTGTCTCGAACTTCTGACACAAGTGATCCACCCCCGATCGGCCTCCCAAATGCTGGAATTATAGGCATGAGCCACCTTGCCCGGCCAGATACTTCTCATCCACTCAAGAAGAAGACACAAGAAGTAGATACTTTCAGTGTAAGATAGTGAGTGCTAAGATGGACAATTCTTAGGAACACAAAGCAGAGGTGTTAGAAAGACCAAAGAGGATAATCAGAGATGAATTAACAACAATATATAGTTCATATAACATGTTTCTATTTGCAGATGTGGATGGCATAACCAAAGCTTGAAACTGGTACAAGGACATTCATGTAGTTGGTAGGACATGAGAGACATTTAGGGTTTAGTCTTGTAAACACAATGGAAATAAATTTTCTGACTCCAAATCCTATGTATTTTTCTAGTAGCGACAAGAAGCTGAGGGCAGGTGGAATGGGTTCATATAAATATACTCCAGAATAAAAAAGGTAAATGTAATATTATTAAGTGTTATAATAATATAAATATGCTAATAACAATCATTTGTAATACTAATAAATGTAACCAATTTTCATGGAGCACTAACTGTACACAAGGACTGTGTTAAACTCTTAACATGGACTATCTCATTTGTTCCCACAGCCCCTTTGATAAGTGTAAAGCCTGATACTTGGTTAGATGACATACCTAAGGTTCCACATAACCAGAGCCTGACTATAAAACCATAGCCTCAACAGTCACCAACTCCCTTATTAAACTGTGCATTCAAAGAATGCAATTCAAAATCAGATACACATTCCTTCTTGCCTTGTGCACACAAAGAGAACTAGATAAAGAAGATGACAACTCAGCAAAGGCTAAAATGTCACTGATAAGCAGTTTAAAGGGACCATCACATGGGATAGGGTGTATAGATGCTATGACCACTCTGCTCAGTAGAGGCACTATATTGCTGAAGGTTAGTTAGACGGATAACTAGCTTCCCAGCATTTCCCCTTGCTTGGATGCCTCTGTGGTATCATTTGCTGCAAAAGGAGGTCTTCTTGGGTAACGGGATGACGTCCATCTGTGACTTGACGTCAAGTGAGTCATTGGACTGTCGTCATATGGCAGGTGCCTCAGTGCAGATCAAGTTCACCCTGTGGGAACCCTGCAAGTTTCCTGGTGGGTTGTATATTTATTCTGAAGTAATGCACTTGGCACCTCAGGCTGACTAATATCTATGTGTGACCACGATAACTACCCAGCTAGCCAGCTTTCACAGTTGTAAGAAAAGTTATAGGAAGAAAAACATAATTGAACACTAAGATGAAGGCCACTGTGCAAATATCATGTCTAGACTCCAGTCTAAGCGTGTGGGTGTTGCCATTGCCTGCCTTTTTATTAGAGTTTACAGGGAGCCTTGCTAATCAAAGCATGCTCCATGGGCCAAAGCAGGAGCACCAGGTCACCTGAGAGCTTGCTATAATCATTTTAGACCTTGGTGAAGCATGTACATATTCTTTTTAAGAGTTTTTTTTTTTTTTTTTTTTACCAAGCTCAACATCAAATTATTAGAGAAATGCAAATCAAAACCACAATGAGATACTATCTCATGCCAGTCAGAATGGCTGTTATTAAAAAGTCAAAAAGTCAAAAACAACAACAACAACAACAAACAGATCTTGGTGAGGTTGCAGGAAAAAAGTTGCATTTACACTGTTGGTGGGAGTGTAAATAAGTCCAACCATTGTGGAAGACAGTGTAGTGATTCCTCAAAGACCTAGAGGCAGAAATAACATTTGGCCCAGCAATCCTATTACTGGGTATACATCCAAAGGAATATAAGTCATTCTATTATAAAGATACATGCACGTGTATGTTCACTGCAGCACTATTCACAATAGCAAAGACATGGAATCAACCTAAATGCCCATCAATGATAGACTGGCTAAATAAAATGTGGTACATATACACCATGGAATACCATGCAGTCATAAAGAGGATCAAGATTGGCAGGCGTTGTGGCTCACACCTGTAATCCTAGCACTTTGGGAGGCCAAGGCAGGCAGATCACCTGAGGTCAGGAGTTCGAGACCAGCCTGACCAACATGGTGAAACCCCCTCTCTACTAACAATACAAGAAATTAGCCGGGTGTGGTGTTGCATGCCTGTAATCCCAGCTACTTGGGAGGTTGAGTTGGGAGAAGTACTTGAACCTAGGGGGCAGAGGTTGCAGTGAGCTAAGATCGTGCTACTTCACTCCAGCCTGGGCAAAAGAGCACAACTCCACAACTCCATCTCAAAAAAATAATAATAATAAAAATAAAAAAATAAAAAAGAAAGAAAAGAAAAGGATCAAGATTATGTCCTTTGCAGGGACATGGATGTAGTGGGATGCCATTATCCTTAGCAAACTAACACAGGAACAGAAAACTGAACACTGAATGTCCTCACTTATAAGTGGATGCTGAATGATGAGAACACACGGACACACAGTGGGAACAAACACACACTGGGGGCTGTCAGTGGGGATGGGGGAGGGAGAGCATCAGGACGAACAGCTAATGGATGCTGGGCTTAATACCTAGGTGATGGGATGATCTGTGCAGCAAATCACCATGGCACAAGTTTACCTATGTAATAAACCTGCACATCCTGCACATGTATCCCTGAACTTAAAAGTTGAAGAAAAAAGAAGAAAAAGAAATTTATTTTTTACTAAATATTTGTTTAATCGCAAACTGAGTTAATATATAAAAAGGAAAAGATAAATGTATACACTAGGCGGATTATCATACTAGTTACCCAATGCTTTCACGTTTTTCTCCTTTAACCTTTTTAAAACCCTCAAAATCTTATCTGTCTTCTTACTGATAAATAAATTGTCTGAAGAAGGTAAAAAGATCTCATCACTGAATGCATTTGAACCTAGGCATTCCAGCTCTAGATTCCAAAATTTTCCACATAAGTTACACTACCTCATTAAAGGAATTTAGAAGGTTGCTTTAACTTGGAGTAGTCAAAAAAGGAAAACACTTGAACTGAGATTTGAAGAATGGGTGAGGTTTGCATAAAAGAGGGATTTCCAGAGTAGAAGAACATCAAAAACACAAATACTTGGAGAATGGCAAGAGAAAGTATTTTTCAGGAGAAGGCTAAAGAAAATATTTAAATGTAGGGTTCATGTTCCTAAGTGAGCAGCAGGAGGGAAGAAGGAAATGATGATGAAAACCAGATCCAGATCACGGAAGGCCTTGAAAGCTATAGGGCAGAGCTGGGCTACTTGGAAACTCAGGGAAAGAGTGACATAAGGAATATATTTTCAGAAGATAAATTATTCCAGTTTGGTTCATTAAGCTTTTATTGTAGATTTTAATATGCAATGGAAAATATGCTTTTAAAATGAGAGACGAATAAATTCCAAAAAGTACTTTAGAAAACTCTCTTCACACTACTGCACTGTGGCAATTGCACCATCTGCAATTCTGCACCTGCTTCGTCAACTGCTGGCTGTATTTCAGGAGACCTGACTTCACTGTTTTCTGACTGAGGCATACAGTATTTGCCAGAGTACTTGAGAATGTGCAAGGATGAAGAGAGCATTGGCTAGGAAGACAGATGTCTTTTCAGCAGAGAATTAGGTGGATGATTCATCTCTAGAGTATCAAAAGTGTGAAGTAAGTAAAGTTGCCAAAGTGGGTCTGAAAATACACTATTGGGTCAACGTTGTGCAAGTGGGACATGTTTTTCCACCAAGGGTCACACACATAAAACAACTTGATTCCAAAGCAACTGTTTTGTTCTTAGCAAAACAGAAACAGTTGGTTGCTGTTTAAGTTAAGAATAGAAACTACAAATGTAACTAAAATAAACTTTAAAATGTCAGTTTAATATTATGTGAAGAGTAAGAAAGAGAGAAAAGGAGTAGTTCTAAAGGGGAAACAATTGAGGAAGAAGAGAAGAGAGTAAAATATAGAAGAAAAAATAAAGAAAAAGAGGAAAAGAAGGCATGGTGGGGAGACACTTAATTGAGGGTTATCAAGCTTTTTAATGTGCATTATCTACTTTAATAATGATCTGACTCCATGTGGTAGATAGTGTACCCATTTCATAGATAAGAAAAGTGATACTATTAGAGATTAAGTAATCCGTCTAAGATCACATAGATCAATAGTAGAGCTGGAATTCAAACATTCAATTCATTTGAATCTCAGGATGTACTGAAGGGAATGTCAGTCAGAGAAGCCATACCAGGCTACTTAACCTCTCTAACATTAACATGTGCTTCCTCATTTGAAAAATGAGTAGCATTTCTAAAGCCGCTGGATGCAGTAAGCTCCATAGTAATAGTTATCATTACAGGAGCCCTTTGAGAGGATCAGTTAACTCACTACTGATAACTATAGTTTGTTTTATTATTATTATACTTTAAATTCTGGGGTACATGTGAACAATGTGCAGGTTTGTTACACGGGTATACATGTACCATGTTGGGAGTGTAAATTAGTTCAACCATTGTGGAAGACAGTGTGGCGATTTTTCAAGGATCTAGAACAAGAAATGTCATTTGACCCGGCAATCCCATTACTGGGTATATATCCAAAGGATTATAAATCATTCTACTATAAAGACACATACACACGTATGTTTATTGCAGCACTCTTCACAATAGCAAAGTCTTGGGACCAACCCAAATGCCCATCAGTGATAGACTGGATAAATAAAATGTGGCACATATATACCATGGAATACTATGCAGCCATAAAAAAAGGATCCTTTGCAAGGACATGAAACTGATAACTATAATTTTAACTCCTTCCCTCTGGTCCCAAGTCTGAGGATCAAAAACTCACAGGAATCATTGGTGTTCTGGGAAAGAATCCTCAAATCCACCAGGCACCAAACATTCCATATGCTGAATCAAGAATATCTTCTCCATATATGTCCTACTAGATATTAACTATACATAGAATGCACTGTGAATAATTAATTTGTTTAATTTGATGTATCATTCTATCGCTCACCATTATCTTTATCAACAGAATCTAAAAGTACCACTATTCTCAGTTAAAAAGGGATTCCTTGCATTCAAAACCTGGGAACGACTATGAGTATAATCTTAGAGTTTTTCACACTGAAGAGGCAAGAGAGCAGCCAGCTAAGGCCTATACCTGACATCTGCAGGTTTGCAGCAAATGATCCCCACCCTTGGCTTCTTAATGACTGTCCTTTGTTCATGGCAGAGAGATGTGATTTTTTTTCTAATGGAAAAATTGATCTTATTCCTTTTCTGCTTAAAACCACTTAACTGGTTTTACTACCTTCAGACTAAACATCAAACACCAACTGGGTATAAGGATTGTTCCGTGATCCTTCTCCGATCAGGGGCCCTCCCAAACAATCCAGGCCCAACCAGATACTCATCTAAGCTCCTCCCTATTGAACTACTTTCACTTCCTAGGACAAGCTGAGAGCTCCCTCTCACTGTCCTACCTTTCTACTTACTGTTCCTTCTCCTTTCCACTCTTCAGGGCTGACTTCTCAATATTTCACACCTCAGCTTTGACATTTCTTCTTCCAGGAGTCCTTTTCTGTTCATGTCATTAGGCTGAGTTAAGGATTCCTCACCTAGGAGCCTATAAGACCCCCATAGTATTGATTACATTGATTATATTGCATTTCGATTGTGCCCAAACTAGATTCTAAGCTTTGTGAGGATGAAGATCATGTTTGATTTGTCCTCCAATGTCTAGCACCATGCCTGGCACATAACATAGCAGGTGCACAATAAAGATCTGCTTAGTACATTTAAAACTCCATGAGAGTCCTATCTCCAAAGGTCAGGGAAGCACAGTGTTTTTTGTTTGTTTGTTTTGTTTTTTCTTTCTTTTTGGTTTATTTTGATTTTCTGCAGAAGAAAACCACACATCAATAAATCTATTTCATACTTGAAACCATTAAGTTACAGCTTCAAGCACAGAGGCTAGAGAATGGGAGGGAGTCAGCAGCCCTGGCAGCCAGTCCTGGGGTTCTTGGCCAGTTGTCTTACCCTCAGGCCCTGGCTTTTCCTACCTAACCAGTGGAATTAACATCAGTTGCTCGTTTTTCATTTCTACAAGAACTTCAGGGTCCCTTAGTAAGTTTTATAGAACTAGTGATAAAAATTTATAGCTCAATGGTGTTGCTTTAGATGCACTGTGTTTTAACATGGGGATTTATCTATGCTTGGGGATATACAAACTGTTTTAAGTCCTCTCCAAATACTCTTCAAAATGTATCCCAAAAAAGTATTAAGTCACTGTCACAGATTACACCCATTTTGCAGAAAGAAACCCAAAGATCGAGAGGTCAAGGGATGATTTCCTTTTGATTACATAATAGAATGTTTTGGAAAAGAGATTTTTTTTTTTTTCTCAATTCTACTTCTTTCCTTTTGGCCCATCATACAGACTTTTCTCACATAATCTTCAACGCTTTAATGTATTTGGTTTTTTATAAGTCTTTCTTTTACTAGACTTTAAGCTCTTTGTAGGCAGTGACTAGATTTTAGTTTTCTTTCTGTTTTTAGCTTAGGACTGGGAATTGTGTTGGCATGCAAAAAATGTTACTTTGCCCAGCTCTTACAAATGCTCTACCAATCATGCTCTTAGGCTTACTGTCATGAAAGCATTCCTCTCTTGTGATTTACTGAAATCTCAGCTTTAAAAGGTACTTAAATCTTTTGTGGTACCTTCCACCTCCCCACTCCTGATTGTACTAATGTTATACTCTACTTAAACTTCTTCAGGGCCGGGCGCGGTGGCTCAAGCCTGTAATCCCAGCACTTTGGGAGGCCGAGACGGGTGGATCACGAGGTCAGGAGATC
>NW_012114866.1:6471032-6504522 GCF_000951035.1 Colobus angolensis palliatus | reverse complement strand
AAAAAAAAAAAAAAACTTCTTCAGTAAATTAGAGCTCCTGTCTTTTCAAGAAAGTACAGTGTACCTCTCACTAACTAGGAAAAAGTCCTTAACTTTTCCTTCGAAGCTACAGAGAACATGATTTGCACATACTTAGCTCCCTAAAAAATGACCACCAATACAAATTAAAAAGCAACCCTCTGCAATTTTAAATTTAAATCTTAATTCGTCTAATCTAGATGACTTAAATGTTTGCTTTTCACTTTAACAGTAGGGAACCCATTTAACAATATTTTTCAAATAAATAAGGACTCCTAGATATTAATGCAGATACAAATCTGTCTGGAGATTAATGAATTACTGTCACATCCTAAAAGTGGCAAATAAAGAAAAGAGGAGTAGCTGAAGGTTTTGTAGGGGCTTAGTCACGTGGTCCAGTAGTAACAGTTGGGAAATGAGTAGAGAGGCGATAACAAAAATAAAAACAAACAGTTCAATTAGTCTACATGGAGAAAAACAGCCCATAGGCTAATTGATTATAGCTGTCATGACAGTTGATTATAGTGTCTGTCTGTAAACACACAGGAGGAAAAAAGCACAGAAAAACTAATGGCCTGTTTGGCTGCCTTTTGTTGGTGAAATATCCTACAAATAGATGATGCAATGCTAGCCAGCCCCTCTCTGGTAAGAAACAGAGTGAACCCAAATGATGTGGCGGTGTGCTAGGAGGCACGGTCTGCTGACACAGAAAGAAAGGTGGCCTTGCAGACTGTGGTTTGAAATGCCTCAGGAGCCAGGTGCTAGGTTACATTACTGTGTTTAAAGGCAGAGCCTTTGGGATTTATCTTTTCTGTGTCCAAATGACTTACAAACAATGATACTCAGGGCTACTGACCCAATAGTAAAGGAACAATCGCTGTTCAGGTCTATCTTTGGGAGTAAAGATGGCTTTACCCTCAAACCTGCTCCACACTCCCTCTGGGGCGTCCATTATGCTCAGGGGGACAAAGATGAGTACAGTACATGCTTTTGGGAGAACAGATTCATCATAAACGGTAAATTAAAATGCAATAGTTCAAATTCTATAGGGGCACCAAGGAAAGGGAACTCTCTCTGCCGTGGGCAATTGGGAGTAGAGACGGCTTCTCAGAGCAGGTCTTAGAACTAGGCTTCTAAGGTCATTAAGAGTTTATTAAGGCTGGGTGCAGTGGCTCATGCCTGTAATCCCAGCACTTTGGGAGGCCAAGACAGGCGGATCACCTGAGGTCAGGAGTTCAAGACCAGCCTGGCCAACATGGTGAAACCCTGTCTCTACTAAAAATACCAAAAATTAGCCAGGCATGATGGTCCAGCTACTCAGGAGGCTGAGGTAGGAGAATCGCTTGAACCTGGGAGGCGGAGCTTGCAGTGAGCCGAGATTGTGCCACTGTACACCAGCCTGGGCGACAAAGTGAGACTCTGTCTTAAAAAAAAAAAAAAAAAAAGTTTGTTAGATATATGTAAAGCGCTTAGCATAGGATTCAGCAAAGATTACGTTTTAAAATAAATAATTGTTTTGTCATGTATGAGAGTAATATTATTACTATGAATTGAAAAGAAGGGTGTTCCAGCAGGGAAGCAGTGTGTATGCAGGTGTTTAAAAATATCCCATGTTAGCCAGGCATGGTGGCTCACACCTGTAATCCCAGCACTTTGGGAGGCGAAGAAGGGTGGATCACCAGAGGTCAGGAGTTCGAGACAAGCCTGGCCAACATAGCGAAACACCATTTCTACTAAAAAAAAAAAAAAAAAAAAAAAAAAAAAAAAAAAAAAAGAATAAAAGAAAAATAGCCAGGCATGGCAGTGGGCACCTGTAATTCCAGCTACTTGGGAGGCTGAGGCAGGAGAATTGCTTGAACCTGGGAAGTGGAGGTTGCAGTGAGCTGAGACCATGCCACTGCACTCTAGCCTGGGCAATAAGAGTGAAACTCCATCTCAAAAAAAGAAAAAAGGAGGGAAAGAAAAAAAAGAAATATCCTATGTTCTAGAAACAATCAGCGGCACTTCTTGGTGGCTGGAAGATTGAGGAAGTGACAATGGGTTTCTTATTTTAGCGAGGTAAGTATATTGGTAGGGTGGAAAATGGACTGAGAGGCTGAGAGGGAGGTGAAGTTGGGGAGCCCAATTAGGCAGCTATTATAAAAAGTTAAGTCAAGATGAGTGGGATTACTCTCTAAGAAGACAATATTGAAGAAAATGTTGCCCTGTGGTAAAAAGAATGAGGAGCAACTGGGTTCTAATATACTGTAAGGCCAGCTTGCATCTTCTAGCCCAGTCCAGTTACCAGGCAAGTGAAGGTTACATTCTTGTCCAGACAACTGCAGATGGGACTAGTTTTGATTTCAGATTCTGGCACCTGTAGGCACTAGAGCAGCAGTTCTCAACCCTGTCCATTCCTCACCTGGGTAACATTTTTTTAATGCAGGTTCCTCAACTCTACTTCAGACCTACTGAGTGAGAATCCCTGAGAGGAGCTACAGTTTGAAAACACCCTGCACATCCAGAACTGAGAGCCATGGCCCACAGAGCAGTCAGGCATAACAGTGACTCTTATTTGGTGTCTTTCTGGAAAAGTCTACAGGTGTACGCATATGGCAGTGGGGACACATTGTAATGGATACAGTGTTAGAGGACTAAGAAGCCCATGAAGCAAGCTGCTTATTCCAGGGGAGACATCACTATTAGCAGAAATGGAAGAGGGGCCCTGCCACTATGTGACTTGAGTGTTTTGATCTTGAGAGCTTTGAACATATATTTGAGCACACTCAAAGGAGATGTCTTAGTCCATCTGTGCTGTTATAAAAATAAAAACAATTCTGAGGCTGGGTACTTTATAAAGAGATTAGTTTGGCTCACAATTCTGCAGGCTGTACAAGAAACATGGCACCAGCATCTGCTTCTGGTGAAGGCCTCAGGGTGCTTCCACTCCTGGCAGAAGGGGAAGGTTAGCAGGAATGTGCAGAAGTCCAACAGTGAGAAAGAAGGTAAGGTGGAAGTAGGTTCCAGGCCCTTTTTGGCAACCAGCTCTGTAGGAATTTACTCAGTGACAGCCAGGGAGGGCATTAATCTATTCATGAGGGATCTGCCTCTGGGACCCAAACACCCACATTAGGCCCTACCTCCAACAGTGGGAGCAAATTACAACAAGAAGTTTGGCAGGGGAAAGTATCAAAACTATATAGCAGGAGGTGATCCAAAAGAATTTGGGGGACTGACTCTATAAAGAATATAATACAGGTTATTAATCATCAATGACAATCAATAAGGAGACAGGGGGAAAACACCAGTCTTAGCCTTGGTTCCCGACAAACAGACTGGATAACTTCCATCAAGGTGAATCTGTATATTACACACTATCTCCACATCCAGAACTCTTGTACACTGTGAACCAGAAAATCTTAGCAAAAAGAATGAGTTTCAGCCGGGTGCAGTTGCTCACGCCTGTAATCCCAGCACTTTGGGAGGCTGAGGAGGGCGGATCACCTGAGGTCAGGAACTCAAGACCAACCTGGTCAAAATGACAAAACCCTGTCTCTACTAAAAATACAAACAATTAGCTGAGCATAGTGGCTCGTGCCTGTAGTTCCCGCTACTTGGGAGGCTGAGACACAAGAATCGCTTGAACCCAGGAGGCGGAGTTGCAGTGAGCCAAAATCACGCCACTGCACTCCAGCCTGGGTGATAGAGTGAGACTCTGTCTCAAATAAATAAATAAATAAATAAATAAAGTTCACCTAAGTTATGTAAGTTATGCCTGAGAAGCTAAAATCATTTCTGTTTCTCAAAGTTTTCCACTACAAAAGGTACTCCGAGTATATTGTGCTCTTTACCTTTTTCAAGATTCTCAAAAGCCCAGGGAAATAATAATTACAACCTACAGATGGAGAAATGAGGTTCTAAAAGCTTCATAGGCTCAGTAAAGACTATGTAAAGTCACTTGGGAAAGCTCACAGAGCTAAGAAGTGATGGATCCCTCCCTGAACCCATATCTGACAAAGCTAATGCTGGTAACCACCACACTATAAATACTTACATGTCTTCAGAAATCACAGTCCGTCTTGAAAATAAACACATTGAAATGAAAGAGTAAGGAAAGTTTAGGATTATCTTTGACTCCTTCAGCCCTCCCTAACTTTATTATTATTATTCTTTTAATTACCAGATTTTAGAACAGTGAGAGTAGGGCCAGGGAAGACTGTTCTCTAACTCAAGAACCCTCTCTCCTGCTACTCGCCAGGTCTGAAAAGCCCTTGTGAAGGCGGCATTTGAGAGAACTTCTCTGCCACATGCTGATTCCTCTCACCATGGGGAAAAAACCAACCTACCCTGGGAGCCTGAGAGCTCTTTGAGTATCTATGGGTGAATCAACTAGTCTGATTAATTGTTTTCAGAGGTAGGGAGCTGGGTACTGAGGAAGCGAAAATTTTGATGAGAAAGAATCTGGGCCTTTAGCACATGAAATATGAGGCTCAGAATTTAATGACTTGTTCAAAGTGAGATTTTAATAGACATGCTTTAACCAGCTATTTTGGACATCTTATACAGGCCAGAAGAGAAGGCGGATAGCAGTTGGCTAAGTTATAAGGACATGTATAAGGACACTATAAGACTGCAAACCAGATCAGTGTGAATGTACAAGTTAATTAATTCATTTAACAGACCCTTACTATTGAGTAACTACAGACATTTTTTATTTGCATGGTTCCAACATGCATGAATTTTCATTATCATGATTTAATGGAGTAGTTCCAATCCCCCAACAACACAATTCAAACTTTAGCTACCATAATATATTAACTATGAGTGATTGCATAAGGCACAAACTTGTTACTAGCTCTTCAGTTCACAAATTTCTACACAATAACACATGCGCATCATCATCAGTGACTCATGTCAATTCTCTCAAGGTCTGTCAGTGACTGGTCACTGAGCACCTGCTATTCACTTCACAACACACACAGTAAAGCATACTTGTTTTGCCTCCTTTTCTCCAGTGATAAATCCATATGACGTTTTATAAAAATGGATAATTCAAAGAGGGACTTTGTCAGCAATGAGGAAAGCACAGCAATTAAACAAAAAGTTATAATGCTGTAAGTGAAATTTAGACGTGACAACGAATTATAGAAGATATAGCTGACCACAGGAATGTCGACCTCAACACTCATTGAGAAATTCCACAAATGAAGCCAGAGGAACTTAGTGAAGGTGAACTTATGAACATAAATAAAGAAGAAGATATAAAGGATGAAAATGTCCCAGAGAATATGATACTGGCAAAAAACTTCACATTAAAGAACTCTTGTAGGCATTTCAAAACACAAAATGCAAAGGATAAAAGGTTGCAAAATGATTAGAAAAAAGTGTGCCAGTTTGCCAAGGCATACAAAAAATACTTGCTCTGTATCACAAGTTATACGACTGACAAGAAGAAAAAGGCAAGTACTATTCAAACTACTCTTTTTTTTACAAAGAAATAAAATAATTAAATTTTCACTGTTTCTAATATTTTAAAGAACAGCATACTAAGAAAATGTTATTTTACTATTTTTTATTTCCCTATATATCTAACAAAAAGATAATTTTTAACATTTTGACAAAAAACTGGAAAGTTTATGGGTCAATCATAGTTTTTCTCATAGATCATTATGGTTTCATCCTTATGGTCTCCCACTACCATGCAAAGTAAGAATTTTCCTGTTTTAAGTGCCAAGCATAAGACATGGTCCCTACCCTCATGGTGGTCTTACAGTAACAATTAATTCTAAAAATCTGTGATTGTTCTATGTTTAACGAGGGTGCCAGCCTATCTCAAGGCACTCACAAAGGCTGTAGAGGAGTTGTGGGAAGTATATTTGGTAGGGGATATGGAGAAAGTAGCAAAGGAAGTACTGATGGGGGTGAGTTCCAAGTCTGAGGAAAATGCAAATCTCTCCAGTCCAGCAAGTTTACCTCCTCACCTCCAGAGGCAGGGTGGGGAGTGACTCTGGGCTGGTTTTTAAACTGGCTGCCAACTGCTCAGCTGTAATGCCAGATACATATTAATTGCCAACAGAATGCAGAGACACAGGTTCAAGTTCCTTCTCAAAAGTAATACAGAAACTTGAAATGCTAACAAATGCCACCCTCAGCCAACTTAGGTGAATAAACTTTCTTAAAATCAGTACAAAATGTTTGAATTCTAGTCTCTTAGTCCCTAAAGTCACAGAAATGCAAAGAAGCATCAGGGGCTGCGACAATATATGTTCTTAAGGAAATACAGTTATAGCAGCATATGAAATGACACATCTGGCTTTATGAGCAGGTAATGATTTTTAAGTCCAGAATATATATTATATTGCACCATTTTTCCATCATAAAACATTTTAAAAACTTTTATTTAAGGCCCCTACCAAGGAAGATGTGTGGCTGTGTTATATGCATGCGGATGCAATTAGGAACAAAGCTATTAAGAGGCAGAAGGTTCCTTAGGATTCATCTTGTCCAATTTCTCATTTAAAAAATGACAAAATGGCCAGGGGTGGTGACTCACACCTGCAATCCCAGCACTTTGGGAGGCCGAAGAGGGCAGATCATTTGAGGTTAGAAGTTCAAGATCAGCCTGGCCAACATGGTAAAACCCCATCTCTACTAAAATACAAATATTAGGTGGGCATGGGGGCGGGCACCTGTAATCCCAGGTACTCAGGAGGCTGAGGCAGAAGAATTGCTTGAACCCAGGAAGTGAAGGTTGCAGTGAGCTGACATTGCACCACTGCACTCCAGCCTGGGCAACAGAGCGAAACTCTCTCTCAAAAAAAATAAAAATAATAAAAAATTAAATTGAAAACAACAAAACAACAAATGAGGTGAATTTAGTCTAGGGAGTCCAACTGCCTAGCTCCACAGTCACATTCCTGCATCATAATAACAACAGCCGACATTGAGTATTAGTTTGTGCTGGGTGCAATGCTGAGGGTTTTACAGAAGAAGCATTATCTTGGGGGGCCAGACATGGTGGCTCACACCTGTAATCTCAGCACTTTGGGAGGCCAAGGCAGGCAGATCACCTGAGGTCAGGAGTTTGAGACCAGCCTGGCCAGCATGGTGAAACCCCGTCTCCACCAAAAAATACAAAAATTAGCCAGGCATGGTGGCACGTGCCTGTAGTTCCAGTTACTCAGGAGGCTGAGGTGAGAGAATCACTTGAACCTGGGAGGCAGAGGTTGCAGTGAGCCAAGATCACCCCACTACACTCCAGCCTGGGTGAAAGAGTGAGATCCCATCTCAAAAAAATAAATACATAAATAAAAATAAGAAGCATGATCCTCAGAAATTATAAAATAGTTACTACTACCATTATCATTTCACAGGCTTATGTTATTCAGCTAACCACGAGAGAGCTGGGATTTGAATTCAGGCAGAATAATCTGAGCTGACATTCTTAACTATGAAACTATGATTGTTAAAAATTACCCTTTCCAGTTACTTAACTATGTGGCCCAAAATAAGGTAACCATGCCCCCTGGAGGATGTTAGAGTCTAGCTTTCCATATACTACTACTAATGTTTAAACAACCACCAGAATGTAATACCCATTTCACAGATAAGAAAACTGAATGTGTAAAATAAAATGGTTTCCCAAGGTTGTACAGTTTATGATTGGTGAAAGCAGAATTCAACATTCAAGTCTGTCTAGTTCTTTCACACACGTAAGCCTGCCTCCCTGGATTAGAACTAGGCTCTCCCGAAGCAGGCTCTCTGGTTTCTACTTGAACAGGACTTCCATACATTAAATATCTAATCTGAAATCAATGTGGATCCAGGTATTGCCGGAACCAATTTAAATCTAAGGCAAATATTTCACATTCCTTAATCAATCTCTCTCTCTGCGTCTGTGTGTGTGTGTGTGTGTGTGTGTGTGAGAGAGAGAGAGAGAGAGAGAGACAGAGAGAGAGAGAGAGAGAGACTATCAAGAGTCTAGCAGTTCACATGAGATAGTCTTACTGAAGAGGCCGGTGGTAAATCAAACTCAGAGTGTGATTTTGAGGTTGCATTTAGGTGAAGGAAGAGAAAAATTCACTGATTGTTGTTCTCCCAGAACATAGATAGCAACAGACATGAAAACAGAGCCACTGTAGAAAATGCCTGCAAGCAGAGGCTACTAACAAATGGCAGGGAAAGGCTGTTCTAGGAACGAAAGGGAGGAGAATCTGCTGCCCTCTTTTCATTTTACTGGCCACACCTCCCCAACATAGTCTGCCAAGAGAAACGGGTCTGAGAAAAGCAGCATGATTCTCACCACAGCTCTTTAGCAAGCTTCCAGGGGTTTTCAGCATAGCAGGCAGCTGCTTCCCAAATTCAGCTCTGTTCCCTCCTCCTGGTTGAGCTGCTTCGTGTATAAACTCCGCCCGGCCAGCACACACCTCCTGACGCTCTTGAGTGGTGGCCAAAGCCTGTTAGGAGTGAAGCAGGTAGGGCCACCTTCCCAGGCTAGTGGCAGAGCTAGTTTGAGATGCTTTGCAACACAAAAAGCCCAATTTAAAAGATGGGATTATTTTCTCCCTTTTAAACGCTGTAACCAATCACTTTCCAGATGTTGGCTATCTCGCTCACCTCTTTTTCTTTCTCTTCTCAGTTAAAAAGGCTTAGTCCTGGAAAAGTAGAGGAGGTGAAAACCTGCCTGGGGAGGCTGCTGAAGGACGCCAGGAAGAATTCTTATCTCCAAATTCGATCCTACCTCCCAGCTAGCTGCTGGTGTTTGAAATTCCAACTCTGAAGTGTTAGTCTGGTATCTCCTTTTAAAATGTAGAAGAGAGTAAACAAAGTTTTTCACAGCGTAGTGTTAATTCTTCAGCTGCGGGCTGGAATCTGCTGGCTCCCCTTAGGCAGGAAATGCCTGCTTAAATCGTCCCTTAGGTGGGAAGAAGATTCAAAAAGGGAAGGTTTATGGAGGCGGACTTTCACTAATTTCACCTTTTTGCGTGGCAAAACCAAGTCAAGAAATAAGGTCCTCTCAATCTGAGAAGTTAATCTTTGTCTTCATTTAATTTGAACCAAGAAAACTTCTAATGCCAACACCAAGACTTTGTTAGTTAAAGCTTTTCTTAATATTTTAGGATGAATAGCTAAAACTTGGAAATCAGGATAATGTACATTCCTTCCTAAAACCATTTTCCAGGTACGCTTAAGGACTTTTGTTTCGATTTGTACTATATATGCATTTGAAGCCAAGGCACAGATATTGATATTTATGTTTTAATGGTTAGCCATTTGATTAAGTGGAGCTCAGACATTTTCACTTTCCCTCTCAATATTGATTATCATTGCAGTTCAGTTTAACAGGGCACTATTTCCCAGCGCTATCTACTGCTACCCAAATCAGCTGTGGTGGTCACCATGGTAACTACCCACTCATTTTTTTTTTCCCCTGTTATTTCATTTTATAACACTTAAAGAGCAATGCACAGGCTAAAAAACCCGGTGAGAGAAAAAAAAACTCAAATAGGAGTCAATCAAGCTCACCTGAGATGCAGAGTCATCTAAGTGTAATTTTTTTTTTTTTAAGTTCGTTGTGAATATATTCAACAGAAACAAATGATCACTAGGAAAACAACACTGAAGGGTTGGATCTGCTCATTGCCTGGAGACTGAAAACATTTTAAAAGTGTTTTTAGGGATAAAATGGGGTTAACACTAACATTTCTAACCAATCTTGACAAAGGGCTTCCCTCGATGGGATTGAAAGCTGTGGAAGTCTCCGGGGTTTTAGGTTAAATCATAAAACTAAACAAGGTCTATTTAAACCACACTTACAGGCTTGGGATTGTATTTTTCTATATGAATTTCCTTCCCTCCCCCACAAAAATATTAGGAGAAAAGTTTTCTAAAAAGAACTTTCTTTCAAAGCAGTATTTTGCTCATTTATTTTATGATTGGTTATTGAGTCTGCCAATCATAGGTCTAAGTGACAAGGGGGTATGGGAAATCAGATGAGTCACTGAGCCGGGCAGGAAGGTAGGTATTCAATCAAATCTCCCAAAAAGATAAGGGCTGCACAACTGTAGACCTGTAGACCATCTCTCTGTTAAACATATGTATTTGACCATTGTCAAACAGGTCAGCCACAAGTGGAAGCTAATCTTGACAGCAAGTCAGTTATTGCAGACCCTGTGAGACATCAGATCTGCCTGAAAACAAACAAACAAACAAAAACAGTGCATTGAGGAGTATCATGAAGAGTCTCCGTTTCTCTGCAGGCATCCTGATAGCATGCCCCTTTTGGCTCCTAGAAAGACAGTAATGACCCATTCAGCTGGACACTCTCTTCCTGCCCATAAATGTCTATTGCATCTAAGACAGGTGTCTTACCTCTTTCCAGCCGCCATCATGGATAAAAAATAATGGAAAATGATTCTCCCACCATTGCAAAATGATTCTACTACTTCTAGTAGAGAACTTCTGGTTTTCAGGGATCAGGACTCTCCAGTTCCTCTGCTCACTGAGGTTGAGATTCTGTGTTGTTTTAACAGTATAAGAGCAGCTCCTATCATTTTTCAAACTGAACAAGCTTATTTTCATAGCCTCTACATAGTCTATATAGATAATTTTATTCAACACGATCAACAATCCACTCATTCCCTGGTTGAGATTGCCTAGGGACAGATTTTGAGGGTGATGCCTATAAGTAAGTCATAAGGGACCTCCTAAACAGACAGGAGTCTTGAGGGACCCAGGGTTCCAGGATCGGTCCTATGTGGAGGCCACAGTGATTGTTGTTCACAGTCATTATCAGCTGGTCCCTCTCCACCTTCCACTCCCCATCACCCAAGGCTAATGTGGTGCACAGGGGAGAGGTTTATAGGGAAAACTCAGTGGAATCAGGTGCAACAGGATGCCCTTGGACTGTGAGTAATACAAATATTGACATCTGGAAAGCCTAGAATAGTCACTATCACTTGGCTCCCCTTTGCCTTCTGCTGGCCACCTCTTCCTTCCCAAAAGTTCCCAGGATTTCTTTGTGACTTTTCCAAAGCTCCCTGCTTCCCATTCTATTCAAAAGTCTTTCCAATTCTAATATATTCCATGTAAAATATAAAATGGGTGGAGTGGATGGAGTGCAAAGCTATCAGATTTGTTATTTGATTTAAAGTTTAAGACTAGGGAACATGGAGACTTGGTTCTAGTCCAACCTCAGACAAATCCACTTTGGTGATTTTAGTCAAATCATTTCCACTTGGCTTTTTCATCTGCCAAATTCTATGTTTAGTGAGATCAAACAAAAGGAAGTTCTCTGTAAAGTTAAAAGTTTAGTTCAAATTTCAGAGACCACAGAACTATTACACAGCTGAAGTCATACTATAGATTGGAAAGTTCAGTCAAATTCATGGATTTTACAGGGTATAAAGTCTTTGGTTAGTGGTATCACAATTCTAGTGATATGAACTAGAATCTTCAGCCTCAAAACTCCACATCTAATTAGGCACCAAATCCCATTAATTTTACCTCCAAAATGTCTCTCTACTCTGTATGTCCCTCTGTTGCCACTGCCACTGTCATGAATACTGCTCTCTCCAAACTTGTTCCTTCCCTCTTACGTCACGTTCCCTTAGTGCATTAGCCACATCAGCAGTCAGAGGACTCTTTCTAAAATGCTCACCTGATCTTGTCTCTTCTCTGTTCAAATCCATTGCTGACTCCCAATCAACTAGAGCGCAAAGCCCGTGTTTTTAGTAAAGCACATAACACCTTCACAATTTTGCTTCCCTATCAGCCTCTCTTCTCACCATCTTCTTCCTAGAAAACTTGGTGACTTTGTACAGACAGCTCTTTCTTCTTTGTTGTACACTCACTTTATTCATTCTTCTAAAACACACTCAAACACTGCTGCCTCTGGGAATCCTTCCAAACCTCACAGACTGAGATAATGACCAACCCACTATTCCCATAGCATCTCCTATATGCCTCTTATTCCAGCATTTCTCACACCACTTGCAATGTTTTGGATCCTTGCTTGGCTGAAGGTTTCACTGGTATGACTCAGCATAGCATTTCTGATGGCCTGGTTTGAAGAACTCAGAAAGGACTTTGCACAAATCCCTGGACACATCTAAGCAGTTCTGGGGCAAGGAGTCATTTTTCCCCTGCTTTCAGTAATGCCATGCTGGCAACACTCTTGTCTTAGACCTGAATCACAGGGCCTTCCTCCTTGAAATAGGTTCAGTTCCTGGGAATCCATTTGGTCCCTGCACTTTAACTTACAACTGAACAGGGATTTAACAGCACTTAGCCAGTGTTTGCAAAACAGTGGTACACAGTTGTCTTGCCGAGGAATAAATTAAGGTTGGTAGAATATTGTTGCCCTGTTTGTTATTATTATTATTATTGTTTCCTTCTATAATGCAGGCATGATTATAAGCATTGTTACTTCCACTAGGTAACTTCCAAGATATGCTACTGTGAAGATATCTTAACAAATTACTTTACACAATGCTAGGTAAGAAAAAGTTCCACCCAGGAAGGACGTGTGTAAGTCTGTAAAGTATATATTTCTTATTTATGGACTGCTTAACACGCAAAGTTAGAAGGTTTAAATACTGATGTTTGGACATTCGTTGCCACTAAGGATAATATTATAAGTTATTCTGTGAATGACTCTAAATACAGCATTGAATGGTGGGGTGGATATCTTTCATTCAAATCTAAAGCTAAGGAAGGGAAGTGGACCTTATTAGGCAGAAGTTTCCTGTGGTACTTGTGACAGTTACTGAATGAAAAACAAAGGTAGAGTTTTTCAAAAGCGTATTTCAAGCCATACAATCTCTGGGTGGGACAGCCCAAGCCTTCCTGAAAATGAAGTACTCCAAGCTTCCTCAGGTTAATCAAGCCTACTAATGCAGGAATCACTCTTCCTCAGCTGGGCACTTAAACCCTGAGCCTGGAGATAGTACACATGTGGAGGACCTGCCAAAATGGACTATAAATCATATCACTTTGCCTTAAGTTCTTCAAACCAACCAGACCAGTCTTCACCATTCTCTGTGAGATGAAAAATACAGGATCATAGCTCGCATAGGGCTGCAGATAAAATTCTGCAGCAGTCAATTTGGTGAATTGATGAAGGCGGCAGTCAATTCAGTGGAGATTCTAGTCATTAGATTCCAGTCTGGGCAAAGTTGAATTGGCAGTCTTTGTGCATCTTAATAATTGAATGTTTTACAGTGAATCTGAGTTGCCCATTTCTATACAGATTCATTTATTGCTAAACGAACATATTATCATTAAAGTATATCTTCATTTAAGAAAAGCGAGCATGATACTTTATACACAATAATGTCAGATCAGAAACCAAGTAACTTGTATCAGAAAAGTCAACCACTTTATAGAACCAAAAATAAAACAAAACAAAACAAACTTCTTTTTTAAATTGTAGAAACAATTTGAGTTCACTAAGGAAAAACACAAGAGGTTTTTAAAGAAAAGATATTAGAACAAAATAGATATTACTACTCAGGGTTAATCATTGTGAGTATGTTGGTCATTTCCTTCTAGGTTTTTTTTAATTTTAATTTTAATTTTTATTTTTTACAATGTTGAGGTCACACTACATCAAAAAAATGTGCACTTTACTGTTTCATTTGCTGTAATTGCACGCATTTTCCTGTTAATACCTCTTTGTCAGAAGCATTTTAATGACTCCTTAAAATTTCACTGAGTACATACATTATAAATTACTTAACCATTTCCCATTGCTGAAAATTTATACAATATTTCAAATTTTAAGAACAGATACTTAAGCTATGATGTATAGGATTGTGGGAGACCAGAATATGCCTCCCCCAAATATAAAGAATTACTGAACTAAAGATAATGAAGAGGAAGCAGATGTGGGAAAACTTGCTGCCTTCCGTTTTCCTAAAAGCAGCACATAGATTTACAACGAAAAAGGTATCATCCCCCCATCCCTGCTTTTCTACCAGGGAGAACAAAGGTTAACCACTGAACGCAACTTTGGACCCTCATCAGCCTGGTGATGGTACCAGGAGAATCTACATTAACAAGCTTTACTAACTACCCTTTATCTGCCATTTATTTGCCTTCCTACAAATTGCTCACTGTGCCTGAAGAGACTCAAAGTCCTTTTCCTTCATCTTGTCATTTCTCGAAAAATTTGCTGTTTCTTGTTGAAGATGTTACATAAGCTGAAATTCAAAGCCACTTCTCTGAGAATTACTCATTCCCTGGTTGTCTCCCATGTGCATATGAAACTAGGGGTCTGTTCCAACTAAGAACTTATAGGAGTCATTCTTCCTTTGTCAGCATGATTATTTTCAATGAGGGGGCCTTATTAGGTCCCTAAATTTTAGATGATGAAACAGAAATTAGCAAGGGTCAAAAACATCTAAATAAAGCTCATTTTATATCTAGGCTAGTGGTTATAAGTGTATTCTTTGAGTTAGTATACGCATCGCCCTTAAGTCCTGGTTCTGCCACTTCCAAGTGGTCCTCTGCGTTATGTAATTTCCCTACCTCAGTTTTCTTTCTTTTTTCTTTTTTAAGTTCAGAGATACAAGTGCAGAATGTGAAGGTGTGTTACATAAGTGTACATGTGCTATGTTGTTTTGCTGTACCTAGCAACCCATCATCTAAGTTTTAAGCCCCTCGTGCATTAGCTATTTGTCCTAATGCTCTCCCTCCCCTCTGCCCCCAAACCCTGACTGGCCCTGGTGTGTGTTGTTCCCCTTCCTGTGTCCCTGTGTTCTCGTTGTTCATGTCCCACTTATGAGTGAGAACATGTGGTGTTTAATTTTCTGTTCCTGTGTTAGTTTGCTGAGGATGGTGGCTTCCAGCTTCATCCATGTCCCTGCAAAGGACACGATTTCATTCACTTTTTATGGGTGCATAATATTCCATGGTGTGTATGTACTATATTTTCTTTATCCGGTCTATCATCGATAGGCATTTGGGTTGGTCCCATGTCTTTGCTATTGGAAATAGTGATGCAATAAACACATGTGTGCATATGTCTTTACAGTAGAATAATTTATATTCCTTTGGGTATATACCCAGTAATGGGATTGCTGGGTAAAACGATATTTCCGGTTCTAGATCCTTGAGAAATCACCACATTGTCTTCCACAATGGTTGAACTAATTGACATTCCCACCAACAGTGTAAAAGCATTCCTATTTCTCCACAGCCTTGCCAGCATCTATTGTTTCTTGATTTTTTGATAATCGCCATTCCGGCTGCCTGCCTCGGTTTTCTTATCTGTTAAATGAGAAGAAATGCTATACCACCAGAAAGAGTTATCATTAAATTATTGCCTTTAAAGCACTTAGTACAGCATTTGCCACACAATAGTCATTTAAATAAATGTTAGCAACTTAGAACAACTGTCAATGGTATTAGTGCTTTGTTATTATTTGGTATTATTCATAATCATTATTACTAATAATTTGATTTTGCTGAGCCATGGCTATGTTGTCAGAAGAGACTGACTGAAATATACTTACTGATTAATTTTGATCTAATTAGTATGTTAAAAACATGTTCATTTAAGGAGAAAGCCATTTTGTGTTTTTGGATGTGATTCCAGAAAGCATATATAGGAAGCTGTTTTAGGGAAAAAACTCAGTTGTGGGTTGGAGAAATAATTAAATTAATTATTTAATTAAAACATACAATCTCACAGTTGGTAGGGTGCTAAAGAGTAATTTTGGATAACATTCTCCCCTTACTCCAACCAGATGCCAGGCGACCTTCAACTATTTGTAAATGTCTCTCATGTTGGGGAGCTTAATATCTACCAAGGTAGCTATTATGCTTAGAAATTTAGTTTTATATGGAACCAAAATATGTCTTTGTATAACTTCAACATATTGATAATAAACTTACAGATAACCCTAAACAAGCTTTAACAGTGAATTTTCCATGCAGTGAAGTGATGGTGATCACAACCTCTAATGGATTTATTTTGGAATTTAAAAGAAATTGGTGAGAGCCCAAAGGGAATAAAACCAAGAATTCATTACGCAGGCTTTGTGGGTATTTGAGAAGATTTATGTATTCATTATCATGTGTGCTTTCCTGCAAATTAAAAAATCTAAAATAAAAGGCAAGCTTAATGATTTTTCTCAAGAAAAAATGTCTAAAGCTAGAATTCTAAAATGGCTCCTTTGAAGTTCAGATGGAAGCTCTTTCATAGTTTCATGCTCCAGTTGGGGAGAGGAAGGGGGGAAGGAAGCATTGGGAAACATTTTCGCTGAGGTAGAAAGCTCGTAGCTCGCCTTCTGAGGACATCTACTTCTCCATAACTGAACCACTTTCTGCACAATAGTGAACACTCAGAAGTATTTAGAAATTGACTCAATGGCTGGGTGTGATGGCTTACGCCTGTAATCCCAGCACTTTTGGAGGCTGAGGCAGGCAGATCACTTGAGGTCAGGAGTTTGAGACAAGCCTGGCCAACATGGTGAAACCCCATCTCTACTAAAAATACAAAATTTACTGGGCATGGTGGTGGGTGCTTGTAATCTCAGCTACTCGGGAGGCTGAGGCGGGAGAATTGCTTGAACCTGGGAGGCAGAGGTTGCAGTGAGCTGCTGAGATTGCACCACTGCACTCCAGCCTGGGCAATGGAGGGAGACTCCATCTCAAAAAAAAAAAAAAAAAAAAAAAAAAAAAAAAAAAAAAAAAAAAAAGAAATTGACTCAAATGGCAACTTGGGTAAACAAGGAGCTCTGTGAGTCACTAATAAAACCACTCACTAGAACTTAACAAAATCTCTCAATATTGTATCTCATATCAGGCATGTTTACCTATCACATCACTGAAAAAGCAGGGTTTATTTGCATAAAGATTAACTAATGTATTTGGTATTTAATTTTCAGTTTCTAGCACAGAAGCTGGCAAGTAGCTGGTGTTTAATAGTGCTCAGGTGGCTGCATGAGTGAAAATCCATCCCTGGGAGCCATAGGAAGAAATGCTTAATCCCTCTAATGTCTTATTACTTCAGTAGCTGCTCAAATATTGGAGGACTGAGACTTACTCTTCTGGCTTCTTCCTCCTCTCTACAATCATCACTTCTCTCTAACTAGCCCAGGCTAACTATGCCCAGTTCTAGCCAACGACTTCAAATCCCTTCATCTAAGAAATTTCCAAATGTGCCTTTGCTCATTTGTTTCTCTGTTGTTGTTGCTTTAAATGGATTTAGGAGGATACATGTGCAGTTTGTTGTATGGATATATTGTGAAGTGGAGAAGTCTGGGCTTTTAGTGTAATCATCACCCAATAGTGAATATTGTACCCATTAAGTAATTTCTCATCCCTCATCTCTCTCCTCCCAAGTCTCCAGTGTCTACTATTCCACTCTCTATGTCCACAGGCACACATTATTTAGCTCCTGCTTATCAGTGAGAACATGTGGTAGTTGACTTTCTAAGTTATTTCACTTAACACAATGGCTTCCAGTTCTAACCATATTTTTGCAAAAGACATGATTTCATTTTTTTATGGCTAAATAATATTCTATATTTATATCTATCTATAGACAGAGATATATCTACATCTCTCTCTATATATCACATTTTCTTTACCCAATCATTTGTTGCCCACACTATTCATAGAGGTCAAAGCGAACATATCTGGTATATCTGAATAACATTCTTCAAAAGTATAAGTGAATTGTGAAATCAAATCAATTTATGATCACTAATTTCCCTTCCTCCCCACCTCCCCTCCCCTCCCTCCCCTCCTTCCTTCCTTCCTTCCTTCGCTTTCTTGCTTTCTTTCAGATGGAGCCTTGCTCTGTTACCCAGGCTGGAGTACAGTGGCACTATCTTGGCTCCCTGCAACCTCTGCCTCACAGGTTCAAGCAATTCTTGTTCCTCAGCCTCCCTAGTAGCTGAGACTACAGGCACAGGCTACAACGCCATGCTATTTTTTGTATTTTGGTAGAGATGGGGTTTCACCATGTTGGCTAGGCTTGTCTTGAACTCATGACCCCATGTGATCTTCCTGCCTTGTCCTCCCAAAGTGCTGGGATTACAGGCATAAGCCACTGTACCCAGCCCGTAGTTTTCTTTAAAAAAATAAAACAGAGGCCGGGCGCGGTGGCTCACGCCTATAATCCCAGCATGTTGGGAGGCCAAGGTGGGTGGATCACGAGGTCAGGAGATCGAGACCATCCTGGCTAACACAGTGAAACCCCATCTCTACTAAAAGTACAAAAAATTAGCTGGGCGTGGTGGTGGGTGCCTGTAGTCCCAGCTACTCGGGAGGCTGAGGCAGGAGAATGACATGAACCTGGGAGGCGGAGTTTGCAGTGAGCCGAGACACTGCACTCTAGCCTGGGCAACAGAGGGAGACTCTGTCTCAAAAAAAGAAAAAAAAAAAACAACCAGAAACTTCAGAGGATAATGCACACAGTAAGAGTATTATTTCATAAAACATTTATGTCAATTGTTTAATTATGTGTGCCTACGTATCATTATATGTATATTAATATTTTATACATATTTGTCATATACCACACACATACAAGGCACCCCACACAGAGTATGCAGAACTTGTTATAGGTATTAGCCTCTACTCACCTGTTTGTCTTGTCACCTTTGTGTAGGGCTCAAACTGCATTGACATAAATGGTGGCTTTGTGTATGTGTGTTCTGTGTTTTAAATATAATTTTTTTAACGTTTGATATTAATATTGGCTGATTAGAGAGGGTGAGGATGGAAGGTGAGGGCATCAAAATCATGCCACATAAGTTTTTCTTTGGCTTTTTAAGGTAAATCACTTGTAATTTCATAGGTACGTATTTTAAAATGTAACCAGCACTGAGTGAATTGTTAAGGATTATTGATTTGGTATTTAAATTAGTGTTTTACTAGAATTGATTAAGGATTTGATTTGGTATTATACCAGGAAGGTTAAGTCACACAGCTTCTACTGCACAGGCAGAGAGGTAGAATTCTCCCAGTCTGGGGGCAAAGTGCTTTTAAAAAAGCCACTGTATCCTCAGTGTTTTCTTTAATTTGTCATAGGTGTTAAATCCTACTATTCCTACTTTTAATTATAAATTTAATTTAGGTTTACCATTATCCCTTCTATTTGTTGTGAATAACTTTGTTAACTCTTAACGACACATAATTTGCACTCTGACTATATTTTGGCCTAATATTTTGTAATAATCAGGCTTTAAGACATATGGACACTGAAAGATAAATTGCATCTACTAAAGCATATGCAAATATAATTCTTCCCACACCTACATTTTGCTTTTATACTCACATTCTTTCTAACCAGCGGTTTTGCTTGCCACTGGAAACAGAGTGATTGAGACATAAGATGAATGATACATAATGAATGAGACATGAGATGGTTTACCCTTTCTAAGTGAACCGCCGTCTGAAAAGTTTGAGATCTGTTTATTTAACAGATGAAAAGACAGGTCCAGGGAAATGAACTGACTAATCAAAATTAGCAATGGCACTTGGAAAATTCCAGTCTCCAGATTCACTCTCCACCACCAAATCATACTAACTCCAGCAACATCCAGAAAACAGGGCCTGACCCAGAGCAGAGGCCTCATAAATGTGTGCTTAGTTGCTTTAGTTGCAATTAGATTACACAATATAAAACTACAGATCTGTTAGGTCAAAAACCATCAAATATTGACATTTTTCATATAGTTCAACCTAAATTATTTTATTTTATTTTATTTTATTTTATTTTATTTTATTTTGAGACAGAGTCTCGCTCTGCTGCCCAGGCTGGAGTGCAGTGGCACTATCTTGGCTCCCTGCAACCTCTGCCTCACAGGTTCAAGCAATTCTTGTTCCTCAGCCTCCCTAGTAGCTGAGACTACAGGCACAGGCTACAACGCCATGCTATTTTTTGTATTTTGGTAGAGATGGGGTTTCACCATGTTGGCTAGGCTTGTCTTGAACTCATGACCCCATGTGATCTTCCTGCCTTGGCCTCCCAAAGTGCTGGGATTACAGGCATAAGCCACCACGCCCGGCAATTATTTTATTTTAATATTTAATAACTCCTGCCTATGCCACTCTGAGGTTTTGCTTTTCACATGACGAGCGTGATAGTATATTTGTTAAGACTTGAACCAAACCGCCCAGGTTCAAGACCCAAGTCTTAAACTGATTGGTCATGTGTCCCTGGGCAGATTAGATTACTTAGCTTCTCCATCTCTCAGTGTCCTCATAGGCGAAAAGGTATTACACAAGTGTTTGCTTTTAATATTATTATTACTAGAACTCAACATACATACTAATTAGCCAGATGTCCTGACCAAGTTAGGGCAACTTTATGCACCTGTTCTGAAAGGCATTTTTTAGGTACAAAAAAAGAGAGAAAGATACAGAGATTTTGCAATGTTTTTCTTGGCAAGATTGGCTATTTATTTGACAGACATTTGGCTTTATTGTTTACAATGGTTATCTCAAAGGTAACAATGGTTATCTCAAAGGTAATAAATAAAACAGAGGCCAAAACATCCTAGCAACAGAAATCAACTGTGTTTATCATTTGTTGTTCTGTTTTAATTTCATCTATTTTTGAAAATGTAGTTGCTCTCTAAAGTGCCTGTTTCTTCTCTAGAGTATTGCAAGAAGAAGAAGAAAGAAAAGAAGAAAGAAGAAGAAGAAAGAAGAAGAAGGAGAAGGAGAAAGAAGGAGAAGGAGAAGGAGCAGGAGAAGGAGAAGGAGAAGGAGAAGAAGAAGAAGAAGAAGAAAAGAAGAAAGAAGAAGAAGAAGAAGAAGAAAAAAGCATCCAAACTTGAAGAACAGCTTTGATTAGCTCATAATGCATAGTGAAGACAACAATTTAAGGGTGAATCAGAGTGCAGCAAAGTGATTCCAATGAAACCTGATGCTGGCTAATTACTTATCTATAGATGGTAATGTTCAATTTGCTGAGCATCTGTGCATGACAGAATTTGGGACACTGTGGGTGGTACAATTCCAAGATATCTACACAATGTGAAAAGCAAAATATTTCATCTACAAGCATCATTTTATTAGGTGAAATAAACTATGTATACAAAATCTCATTTTGTAATTAAGCCATAGGCCACACTGCAGAGCCCAAAAAACCACATCTGTTTGGATAAAAGCAAACAAATCATACCATGGAAGCTGTGCCTCTTTGGAATGGGACTTAGAACAAAAGGGTTTAGAAGACAGATGCTACAGTGATGTTGGAAAAGATTATTTACCTCTCAGATTTTAGGTGTGGAACTGGAATAAAGTTCCAGTTTTACAACTCTTTTATCAGATGAATTATTTTTAGAATTACTTTTTCACTACATTCTCACAATGTCCTACTGAAAACAAGCATTCTCAAAAAGAAAGAGTGAGTGGAGGAGAAAAGCAATTAATCAAACAAAAAAAGATAAGAAAGTATGTTGAAAAATAAACTTTCATGTGGATTTGTTCTGTTTTTTTTAATTATGCTTTAATTAATGGCATAAATTTTCATGCTTTCTTGGAGCTATACTTTTTCTCCCTTTCTCCTGAATCTAAAAGACATGTTTCTACTTAAAACACATCTCAAATATATTCAGTGGCAAGGCATATCAAAGTCCATAGTATTATAAACACAGATTGGAAAAGGATAGCAAATAGAACTATATGCTTGGTCCATAGCTAACTCTAGATAATTGTTAAATGAATGATTAAGAAACAATAAATAGGCTGGGTGTGGTGGCTCATGCCTGCAATCCCAGCACTTTGGGAGGCCAAGGAGGGCAGATAACAAGGTCAGGAGATCAAGACCATCCTGGCTGACACAGTGAAACCCCATCTCTACTAAAAATAAAAAAATTAGTCAGGCGTGGTAGCAGCCACCTGTAGTCCCAGCTACTTGGGGGGCTGAGGCAGGACAATGGCATGAACCCAGGAGGCGGAGCTTGCAGTGAGCCGAGATCACACCACTGCACTCCAGCCTGGGCAACAGAGCAAGACTCTGTCTCAAAAAAAAAGAAAAGAAAAGAAACAATAAACACATTAATAGTTAAACTTGTGATTAAGAATAAAAGATTCTTCCACTCAGCATCAGCACTGCTTTGATCTCGGCATTTCAAACCATATTTTGATCCATTCATTTAACAGTCAATAATTTTATTGACTACTTTTTTCATATAAGGTATTGTTATAGGTGATACAATAATTAATAAAGACACACAAGATACACTCTAGTGGCAAATGCCCTCATGGAATTTATAGTCTAGTGGCAAGAGTCAACATTCATGGTTTCTGGTCACATGACATTTATGCAATCTCATTTTAGAAGATGACTAGTTGTCTTTAATATAGTATTTTTTCTCTTGGTCCCTTGTTGTGGGAAGTCAGGGGCCCCAAATGGAAGGACTGGCTGGAACCACGGCAGAAGAACATAAATTATGAAGATTTCATGGACATTCATCAGTTCCCAAAATTAATACTTGTATAATTTCTTATGCCTGTCTTTACTGCAATCTCTGAACATAAATTGTGAAGATTTCATGGATATTTATCACTTCCCTAATAACACTCTTATAATTTCTTCTGCCTGTCTTTACTTTAATCTCTTAATCCTGTTATCTTCATAAGCTAAGAATGTACATCACCTCATGACCACTACTGTACAAATTGATTGTAAAACATGTGTGTTTGAACAATATGAAATCAGTGCACCTTGAAAAAGAACAGAATAACAGCGATTTTCAGGGAACAAGGGAAGATAAATAAGGTGTGACTGCCTGTGGGGTCGGGCAGAATAGAGCCATATTTTCTTCTTGCAGAGAGCCTATAAACGGACATGCAAGTAAGAGAGATATGGCTGAATGTTTTTCCCAGCAAGGAATACCCTGGGGAAGGAATGCATTCCTCGGGGGCAGGTCTATAAATGGCCGCTCTAGGAGTGTCTGTCTTATGTGGTTGAGATAAGGACTGAGATACGCCCTGGTCTCCTGCAGTACTCTCAGGCTTACTAGGATTGGGAAATTCTAGCCTAGTAAATTTTCGTCAGACTGGTTCTCTGCTCTTAAACTGTGTTTTCTGTTAAGATGTTTATCAAGACAATACGTACACAGCAGGACATAGACCCTCATCAGTAATTCTAAGTTTGCCTTTGCCTTGTGATCTTTATTGCCCTTTGAAGCATGTGATCTTTGTGACCTATTCCCTGTTTGTACACTCCCTCCCCTTTTAAAGTCCTTAATAAAAACCTGCTGGTTTTACAGCTCAGACGGGCATCACAGTCCTACTGATACGTGATGTCACCCCCAGAGGCACAGCTGTAAAATTCCTCTATTCATACTATTTCTCTTTATTTCTCAGTCTGACTGACACTTAGGGAAAATAGAAAGAACCTATGTTGAAATATTGAGGGATGGTTCCCCCAATAGTCCCTAGAATCAGAGTTTTCTGCTTGGCCATGGCACCATATCTGTCAGAGCATCAATTTTCTCATCTGTAAGGGTAGGACTGTCATGTCTGCTCTGGGCACATTGCAGAGTTGTAAAGAATGAGTAAACCAGTATATGAAAAGACTTTGGAAACAGTAAGTATACATATATTACAAGTTGGCAGTAAATCACTGTGGTAAAGACCAAAGGCTCTGGATGCAGCCAGCCTGGATTTGAATCCCACTTTTTCCAGTTGCCAGTGTGACTGTCTTGGGCATGATACTTAAGCTATCTATCCATCAGTTTCATGCAAAAAAGGAAATAATAATGATACTGACCTATACTAATTAGCTTGGGCTGCCATAAAAAAATACCATAGACTGGGTGGCTTAAACAACAGTAATTGATTTTCCTCACAGTTTTGGAAGCTGGAAGTCCAAGATCAGGGTAACAATATGTTGAGTTCTGGTGAGGGCTCTCTTCCTGGCTTACACACGGCTGCCTTCTCACTGTGTCTTCACATGGCAGAAAGAGAAAGAGAACATGCTTTCTGGTGTTTTTTCTTATAAGGGCACTAATTCCATCCTGTGGGCCCTACCATTATGACCTCATCTAAACATAATCTCCTAAAGGCTCCAAATACCATCACACTGATGGTTAGGGCTTCAACATATGAATTTACAGAGGACGCAATTCAGTCCATAGCATGACCTCATAAGGTTCTTATGAGGATTATGTACATTAATCTGTATAAAACACTTTAAACAGTGACTGGTACTTGGTGAGTTCTCAATAACTATTTGCTATGATTATTTCTGTAGTCAAGTGAATAAAGAAGAAAACCATTTAATTTACAAAGAAGATTGTCTACTAATATTGTGTATAGAAAATTTCTAGAAACTACATTCAGCATTCTTTAAGCTCTGGGTCTTTTATATAAGGGCATTCTCAAATATGTCAATAGAACTGATTAAGCAATAGGTCAAGGAAACTTGGAGAGGTCTTGCTCTTTTGTCTCCTGACTTCTCACAATTCTCCTTTGAGGATTCATGCTGACTCATCCCCGGAAGCTTCTGCTCTCTCTCAAACATACTGAACCTCATGCATATTTGTTCCACTTTTCTGTATTGGTGGTATAGACAGAGGAGAGTAGGAGAAAAGATTAGGCTAGTATCTCTACTCTCAATTCCTTAAACATGAAAGGCCAGGATCATTGACAGCAGGTCTAGTCTACACAAAAACTATACTCAGAGAATCTTCTATTTAAAAGGGCCCTCTGGAGATCAACTTGCATTTGATATAATGGTGTCCTACTAAACAAGTCACTGTTTTCATACTTTCAGTCACAGAATCTCACTATAGTACAGGACAGTTCTTTTTGGTTTTGAACAATTCTATAAATGAGAAAATTTTTCTTTACTTTAGACTGACATCTAATTCCCTGTAGTTTCTTCCTACTGGTTCTAGTTATATCTTCTGTATCCTAGTGTTGAACACATAGTAGGCCTCTAAAAGGGTTAGTTGAACTGGTTCCTGAGGTTTTCTTCTGTACTTGCAATTTTTCTGTCTTCTCCGCTTATTCTTTTGGTGATGCTGCCTTACATAATCTTCTTTTCTTCTTCTTCTCTTTAATACCTGTGCCCCCTTTCTCTCCTCCCTCTCCTCTCAGATCCATATTCAGAGAGAAACTCCAGAGGGAAATAATTGAGAGACGAGAGGATGGCATTGGATAGCTTATGAAACAGGGTTAGTGGTGATGCCAATTCTCTTCCTCCTGATTCTTCTGTGAGAAAAGGAGGTTTAGAACAAGTTCAGATTCCAAGGGCCTGTGTTTTCCAGGGGGAGTTAAATACGCACCATCACAAATTATAAACAGCTGCTCTTTATGTCCAACCAGCCACCATTACAATGTTTACCCAAACCCACATCAGCAACTCCTCACTGTCCACAAAAATGCTGAAATTTACCAATTTAGGCTTCTGGAGGTAATATGATGTGCAGTACACAGCCAAGATTTTTTTCTAGTTCTTATGAAACTAGAAAAAGAGTTCTTATGAAACTTGAAAAAGAGGGGCAGGCTTCTCTTTGAGGGCTGCTCCCCAAAGACACACACTAGTCACTAGCAAACCACTGGCATTATTGTCCAAATGAAATGTACCTGCCTAGCACACTCAGCTGAGTGGGATGTGATTTGATAAATACATTAGGCAGAAAAGCTTCAAAATAATTTGAATTTAGTTCCAATTTCCTCTGCCTCAAAACAGCAGGAGATACAGTCAGATGGAGAAGCTGTGCTCTGTACAATATGGGACAGAATTCTAAGTCACCAACTATCATTAAAGTTGTCATAATCTTCCACATTTCTCTAAAATTTGCTCTCCTCAGAGATTCTCCATCTACCCAAATCCTAGGCATCATATTCTAATTACCAAGTGTTGTCAAGCCGACTTCCTACACACCTCTCATGTTCACCAGCTCTTCTCCCATCATAGCTGCATGAAGATGGGTCCTTGTTATCTCCCATCTGGACCATGAAAGTAACTGTCTTGCTTTATTTCTATCCATCTTCTACCATCAAGGTGAACTTTTAACACACAAATCCTGCTCAACATCTTTCAAGTGTTACCTACTGCTGGTGACAGTGAAGTCCAAAGTGCTGGGGGATAAGTAGAGCTCAATGAGTGTACATGATGATTTAAATGGTTCTATTTATATTATTTTATTATTTATATTATTGCTTTCTCCTTGTATTAGTTCTTCTCTCTTTTGTTTAAGGATTGTAGGCATCTTGAGGAAAGAGAGACATTCACAAAGCTGAAGGGCTTCACTATGCCCCCATTTGAATTCTATGATTCAAATTATCTTAACTGGACCCACCATTGGTGGGTTAAGATAATTTGAATCATAGAATCTTTGCAGCATTTTGTAATAGTCTGAAAAGTGACCATAAGAATCTTTTGTACTATGCAGAACTTCAATGGTGTCAAAGTACTTAAAAAGAGGTATTAATAATAAATTAAGCATTTTTATGTTTCATAAGCCTCTAAATTCTGAGAATCATTTCTATGGATAAATTATTAACAGAAACATGTTACTTAGCAGATAATTAAAAAGAACATTAAGCATTCTCAAGACATATAAAAAAATTCACTGGAGCCTTAAATAATATAATACTTTTGTGATATTAATCAGTAAGGAAAAAGAAAGATAACTCAATAGAAAAAATGACCAAGAGATGTGATCAGGCAATTCATAGTAGAAGATATTCATATAGTTGAAAAATATATAAAAAAGAGTTCAGCCTCAATCTCATTATTCATCAGAGAAATGCAAATTAAATCAAAATGAGATTTCCCAGAAGATAAAGTAGGCTTATTTTTCCCTATTCCTCCCTCTAATTACAGCTAAAAATCTTACATGTTATTTAGAAAACAAACATAGGAAGACTCTGAAAGGTAGACAGAAGGTAGCAGGCTGGCTAGGGACCTCAAGGTCCACCACGGTGTTGAGTTCCTTAGATTCTCATGGACTCATCACAGTGCAGCTGGAGAGGAGATGGTGAACATGAGAGGTATGTAGGAAGTAGGCTTGACCACACTTGGTAATTAGGATATGATGCCTGAGCATTTGGGTGGATGGAGAACCTCTGAGGAGAGCAAATTTTAGAGGAATGAGGAAGGTGATGACAAGTTTAGTGATAGCTGATGACAGAATTCTATCCCTTTTTGTACAGAGCCCAAAGAGAGCACAGAGCACAATGCGAAAGAAAAACTAATGTGGAAGTAAATTCACCTTCACATTGGAAAACTATTAAGCAGTTGCTCCCAAAGCTAAACTAACACATACCCTACATTCCAGCAATTATGCTACTGTATATACACCTTTGTTCCAAAGGACACGCACAAAAATACTCAGTGCAGCATTATTAGTAATAGTTAAGTACAGAAACAGCCTAAATGTCAATTAACAGTAGAATGGATATGTGAATTGTGATATTTTATACACTGGAATACTATACAGCACTAAAAATGAATGAACTACACGTATACCCAATGTCATGGATGATCTTCACAAGCATCAAGCTGAGTGTAAGAAACCAGAAACAAAAGATTATATACTATATGACTATATTTATTTAAAGTGCCAACTGTATAAAAACTAATCAAAGATATTAGGAGTTAGAATAGCAGTTACTCTTCAGAAGGAGGCATACAGTAATCATTGGGAGAAGTATTGTTTTCTCTCCTCATCTGAGTGGTGATCACATAGGTTTGTTCACTATGTATTAGCATAATCTGTATACTTCTGATTTGTGCACTTTCCTGTCTGTATGCTATTAATACAAATTTTATGAAAGCAGTAAAAATAAATATACTTTCTCTGTCCCTCCTGGTACAAAGTAAAGATGATATATTAGCAATGAGTGAAAAAGTAACTGCTTTTTGAAAGCACTTGTACCATGGAGGGAGCACTGTGAAGAAAAGAGTTTGGAAACATTTTCACTGCTGTATGCTTTTGCCATGCCCCAAATGACTTGTGTTTTACCTCTCTGCACACTAAAACACAAGGGGACAGAATTTTTGTCCTGCACAAAAATCCTCAACAAAATAACTAGCAAATTGAATCTAACAGAACATCAAAAAGTTAATTCACCATGATCAAGTATGCTTTTTCCTGGGATGCAAGGTTGGTTCAACACACACAAATCAATGTGATTCACCACATAAACAGAATCAAAAGCAAAAAACATATGATCATCTTAATAGATGCAGAAAAAGCTTTTGATAAAATTCAACTTCCCTTCATTGATAAAGACCCTCAACAGACTAGGCATTGAAGGAACACAACCTCAACATAATAAGAGCCACTTATGACAAACCCACAGCCAATATCATACTGAATGTGCAAAATCTTGTACCGTTCCACTTGAGAACCAGAACAAGACGTGGATGCCCACTCTCACCACTCCTATTAAACATAGTACTGGAAGTTCTAGCCAGGGCAATCAGGCAAGAGAAAGAAATAAAAGGCACCCAAATAGGAAAAGAAGAAATAAAACTATCTCTCTTTGCTGATAATATGATTTTATACTGAGAAAATCCTAGAGACTCTACCAAAAGGCTCCTAGTACTGATAAATGACTTTAGTATAAAGTTTCAGGATACAAAATTAATATAAAAAAATCTGTAGCATTTATATATACAAACAACATCATGGCTAAAAGTAATATCACAAACACAGTCCCACATACAATAGCCACAAAGAAAATGGAATACCTAACAATACAGCTAATCAAGGAGGGGAAATATCTCTAGGAGGAAAACTATAAAACACCTCTGAAAGAAATCAAAGGCAACACAAATACATGAAAAAATATTTCATGCTCATGGATTGGAAGAATCAATATTATAAAAATGGCCATACTGGCTGGGCCCAGAGGCTCACGCCTTTAATCCCAGTACTTTGGGAGGCTGAGGTGGGTGGATCATGAGGTCAGGAGATCGAGACCACCCTGGTTAACACGGTGAAACACCGTCTCTACTAAAAAAAAAAAAAAAAAGCAAAAAATTAGCTGGGCATGGTGGTGGGAGCCTGTAGTCCCAGCCAGCTACTTGGGAGGCTGAGAACCTTTCCCTGACATTCTAGACAGACACACTGCAACTCTTCCCTCCAAACTCACACTGTACTTTGGATGCTAAACCAAAAGACTGAGAATGCTGTCTCCCAGAAGACTGGTGATTTCTTGGGCACAAGGAGTATGTGCATTTTCATCTCTGTATCTCAGTGCCTCAGACCAGCTAGAACACTAGAAACTTCACAAGCATTTTCCGAATAAACAAATGGGTTTTAAATTTTAGGAAAATATTGTACTGTATAATGGAAATTTGCTAAGAGAGTAAATTTTACCAAACTTTTAACACACACACACACACACACACAGACATAACTATGTTAGATGATGGCTATGTTAATTTGATTGACTGCAGTAATTAATAATTTCATGATAACCATGTATATCAAAACATAATGTTGTGTACCTTAAATATATACAGTTATTTTAAAACGTTCAAAGAGAAAAATAAATAGTATTCTAAGGAAAAAACCTATGGAAAAAAGACTTATTAGCAGGGGAAGTTAATTTTCCATAGTCACAGACTTCTAACATTTATGTTAGCAGAAAGAATGCTGCCAAGAGTCAGGAGGCCTTGACTTTGCACCCAACTCTGCACCTTCTGGCTGTGTGATCTTTCACAGTCACTCTCTTTCTCTGGCTCTTTATTTCCTCTTTTGAAGGGGAATCCTCAACTCTAGATCCCTTCTAGTTTTAACAGTGTGTACTTACTTTCTGTATGATACTCCTGATGCTAATGAAGCAGTAGTATTTACTGGGCACATACTACATTTGGAACTTTCCCAAAATACCTTTCATCCTGGTTGATATTGTCATTTTTACAATAGAATTAGAATTAGAATTTTTCTGTCTTGGGATTAAAGTTTCATCATTGTCTGGCCCTAATCTACCATTGGACCATAAAATTCAATTAAATTTAACATATATTTATGGCATTAGACACCCAGAAGTTAGAAGCAAAGGAAGACAGCTCTATTGCTGCTTTAAAGTACCATATAGTCTAGAGAGAAAGACAAGATATGAACACAAATAAAGTAAAATATGACTTTGTGGGTTTCTGTAACCATCAACTTAATGTTAGTCAATAATTCTATCTTTGGCTGCATTAATAATGACTAAAAAGAAATGGATCTATCCAACCAAGACTAGGGTAATCTTCTTAGGCCAGATCATAGGTAGGTCCTACATTTGGCTGTAAAATTCATGTTTTAAAAGCAAGCTTGACTGAGTGGAAGAGGTGGTTTTATTCATCTCTGCTAATGGGACCACCCTCCACAGTCTTCTAAGCCAGTAACTTCTAGCACCCTTATCTCTTCCCTTTTCCTAGCCCTTGCATCTAAGAGGTCCTGAAATCCTGTCAGTTTTACTGCAGAAATATCTCTTCAATCCATTGTCTTCTTTTTCCATGCCCTAAGCACCCTACTTTATATCTCTGTCTCTTTGTCTCTCTCTCTTCCACTTACAATATACATAACAGTGGGCAGACTTTTTTTTTTTTTTTTAATGACAGGGTCTCACTTTGTCACCCAGGTTGGAGTATAGTGACGCAAACACAGTTTGCTACAATTTTGACTTCCTGGGTTCAAGGGATCCTCCCACCTCAGTCCCCCAAGTAGCTGAGACTACAGGTGCATGCCAACACACTCAGCTAATTTTTGCATTTTCTGTAGACATGGGGTTTCACTATGTTGCCCAGGCTTGTCTCGAACTCCTGAGCTCGAGCAATCTGCCTGCCTCAGCCTCCCAATATGCTGGGATTACAGGCATAAGTGACTGCTCCCAGCCATGGGCAGACTACTTTATCTTCTCAGTGCTTCAGTTTTCTTATCTATAAATTGTAGACAAAAAATAGTATGTACCTCAGAGGGTTGCTATGGGGATTACATGAATGAAAACAGGTAAAGTGCCTAGAAAACAGTGAATGTTCAATGAAGGTTATCTATATTTATTATGTACTGGGTATGTCAATGGGTCTTTGGCATCTATTCCTACTTCTTTCTATGGGATTTCCTGACTACAGATGCTGGAAAATGAAAAACTACATTTCCCAGACTCCCTTGCAGCTAGGTTTCACAATGCAAATTGGGTTTCCACAGTTAGATGTCCTAACTGGACATGAAAGCTGAAGTAAGAGAGAGGCTGTCTTCCTGTTATCTTTCTACTGTCAACCAAGTTTATCCAGAATTGAATGTTAAGAGGCAGTTCTGTGGTAGTGGAGAATATAACTGCTTGCTTTCTAGTCCTTTTCCCCTTCTCTCTAGATTTCAAGTATTGCAGTGTGTTCTTGACTTTGATCCAGCAGCTGCCTCCTAATTCCCACTCCTTCAATTCTTCAGTAATACTACAAACACTTAATTCCCTGAATTAAATTTCTTTCTTCTTAAACTCATAGGATAGTTTCTATTTCTCATATGCATCTGATTAAATCATATGGTGACCTGTGGTCCTACACATAAGTACAGGGCAGAGATACAAACCAGTACTGTACCATAGGAATATAAATTATAAGGCATTGCTTTTTGGTAAATCTGTGAACTCATTTCCTATACTAAATATGAAAGTCAACATCACCACCCTTTGTTATTAAAAAAGGACCTACACTTACATATATACAGTTTCCCTAAGCACATACCAGAGAGTGATTTATAGTATGTTCTAGAAAACAGATGATTTAATACTGACCCAGACATCATCTGCTTTTAGAATTCTGGAAATCCTGAGCAGCCTTTTAATCTTTGGATCTGTTACCACTTCAATTTCATAGCTGAAAATACTGACACAGAAAATGTCTCATGAATGTTTATGATTCACCACCTCTGGGAGTCTGGGACACCTGTTTGGCACAAGACTTTAGTATAAACAAGGGTTTCAGGAATTTTTTTATTCTACCTACACAGAAGCTAAAACTATGTTAAGTTAGCTGCCCAGACCTGCCCTGTAGTCATCAGATTTTGTTATGAAGTAAAATGATTAATTTCCAGAACCTTTTATATTGAGGGGAAAAATAATTCACGTTCCATACTTAGCAGTTTAATCCATGGTGGCTCCATGCCAGCTTTCTTCTTAGGATGCTGCAATACTCATACCTGTCATCAGCAATTAGTGAAAGCAACCAAAAATACGAATCTCAGTTCTCAAACTCTGGATACTGACACACGTGATTGGTTCCCATGCATCATGATCAACTCATCTACTCGTCCTGAAGTTCTTTTTACAGGATTTAAACCCCTCATATATTCTCAGTATTTGTGATGCATTCTGTAAAATAAAAACCTGGCCAAACGCTGTGAAAACAAATTTTGTTGGTTGTGTTCTTTATACAGCAAGAAGTGGCCAAAGTTTGAAAAAAATTAGAAAACTATGCAACACTATCCCTGAACTAAATTTATAAAATTGCATTGGATTCAGCTTTCTCCTGTTCTACTCTAATCCTTCCACCTCTGTTTTTGATTTCAAAACCTCCCTGTCTCTTTCAAGATTTTACTCTCTCAATTATTCCTTTACTCTTTCATTTTATCTCCAACTCCTTCCTCTGTCCTAGCTCCTCCCCCTCAACAATTAAATATACTCAAGTCTTTGCTTTCTTAAAAGCTTGTAGCTGAGCATGGTGGCTCATGCCTGTAATCCCAGCACTTTGAGAGGCTGAGGCAGATGGATCACAAGGTCAGGAGTTCTAGACCAGCCTGGCCAATATGGTGAAATCCCGTCTCTACTAAAAATATAAAAATTAGCCTGGCATGGTGGCATGTGCCTGTAGTCCCAGCTACTCAGGAGGCCGAGATAGAAGAACTGCTTGAACCCAGGAGGCAGAGGTTGCAGTGAGCCAAGATCATGACACTGCATTCCAGCCTGGGCATCAGAGCAAGACTCTGCCTAAAAACAACAACAACAACAACAAAAGTTGTAATATCATATTCCCTTCAGTTTTTCTTTCAAAGCAGCTCCTTATAACTTTATTTCTTAGATTGGAATTAGGTGATATATTTCTAAGGCCCATAAGTTCTTCACAAGAAGATTAAGCATCTGTTTGCATTTTCATGATTATCTTGAACAATATAAACACATTTTAGATAATCTGGATGCCTGTCCTAAAACCAAGCAGTACCCTGAGATTTCTTATCTCTTACCTTTGTATATATGAATGCATCAATACCAAAGGGTACTGATTTAATTTTCTTGAGCCAAGAAGAAAAGAAAATGGATGGACATATAATAACCTTAAACAGTATCTTGGAATATTATACAAATGAGGAGAAGTAGTGGGAGGATGGAGTGAGTCATAACATGGCACATGAAAGTAGAAGTATATCAAACTCAAAATTACCTGCAGCCAGTATCATACTTCATGTGGAGAACCGTTATGTAGTTTTGGTAAAATAACATAAGCAATTACATTAAATTAATATTGTAAGTTTGATTTTAATTTGCTTTAAAATCTTCCTTCCTTCCTTCCTTC
>NW_012114866.1:6467223-6470428 GCF_000951035.1 Colobus angolensis palliatus | reverse complement strand
GGGTTAGCCAGGATGGTCTCGATCTCCTGACCTTGTGATCCGCCCGTCTCGGCCTCCCAAAGTGCTGGGATTACAGGTTTGAGCCACCGCGCCTGGCCTTGAATTTTTTTTATATTTATTTTATAAGCATATTTAGTTTTTATGGTTGTATTACTGCTGCAAGTATAGATGTTTCATATGAAGTTTGTGTTTACATATATATATATATATTTAAGTAATATAAACAAAAATTTTAAGCCAACCTGACTTTACTCAAGGATTCTTTTCCTTTCTTATTTGAATTTTAGTTTACAAACACTCATAGAGAGCTTTCTATATAGCAGATATTAAGTATTAACTCCCTGTAATAATCATACGACATAGGTATTGTTATTAGCTCCACTGTGCTGTGGAGAAGATTGAGGCACTTACAGAAATTAATAACCCATGATCACACAACAAGTAAGTGGTACTGTTGGGATTTAACAGGCAATCTGGCTTGAGAATCCCCATCTTTAACATATAAAAGGCTGCTTTCCTTTAGATAGATTCGGTATTTACTCTGTCAAGGTTTGAAAAATACCACGTTAGGAAACATGATCTACTCTTGATACATATTCATGATGGCTCTGTTCTTAGCTTTCTTCCCTTTTCACTTGACATGTTCTCCGAGGACAATATCCTTGATTACTACAGTTCTAACTATCAACCACACCTTGATTAGTTCCAGATCTCTAACTGTGGATTAGATCTGTATTCTGTTCTCAGGATGTATACAATCAATGGGACACTTCAATCTGCAACTTTCAGAGACACCTCAGGTTCAACCTCGGTTTAAATAAAAACCAAGCTTTCCTTTTCCCTGACTCCACTCCTGTTCTAATAAACCCGCTTTTTCTACTTTATTAGCCCTCCTGTTTAATGGCCCCACTTCCTACTCAAAATGCTCACTGTTGAGTGAAGAAGAGAGATAAACAGTCATTACAGTGAGTACATGACAATCACAGGGACACGTCCAAAATGACATTTAGCTCAGAAGGAAACATGACTCTGCCTGAGGTAGAAGGGTCAGGGAAGGCTTCACTAAGACAATGTTTAAACTGATTCACAGTAATGCCTGCTTGCATTTAGAAAAGGAACTCTCATCTTTCTCCATTAGCATATAGTTTAAGGGTATATTTTATGTGCACTATTTATATTGATGGTAGAAAATAGAAATGTATGATAATTTTTCATTTTAGCTCCAAAATGAAATGTCTACTACTTTGTTCCCCTCCATTTCCCAGAAAAGCAGAAGTAGCAATTTTACAAGCTTTTTTTTTTGCCATTTGAAATGAAATAAATGAAAGATAATATTTTCTGTACTCTTTTAAAAGATCAATTTATCTCTAAAACATTTTTTCATACTCTAACATTTTATGGGAAAAAATCTATGTAGATTTTGGTCAATTATATCAGTTTTGACTGACTGAGTCAGCTGCAGTATGACGTTCATTAGCGGTCATGGCTCCCCATATGGCTTCTGTGGGTTGACCATCATAGGCGATAGGTCCTTCTAGACTTGTGCAGGTACCACATTGGAATTCTAGCAGCACAACACAGATGAGAGATGGCAGTGATGATTAGCATGGAGAGCCATAGAATCAGGTCACACTTGCCAAGGAGGCAACTTTTTTTGTCCTTCTTTTTGAAGGTGTTCGTCCTGATAGCTTCTCCTTCAGAAATAATTTTATTGCATAAAAGAGATGTCCATTCAAACTGCTCAAGCTAAAATGAGAATTTCCTTGTCAGGATACAGGGGTCATTTCCAGGAACCCAAGAAAAAGATGCAAATTTTGGCTTTGGAACAGTCTAGAAACAGCAACCACAAAGTCTAGGAATAAAGGGAATTTTTCAGTAATGATCTGTGCCATTTGTCTCTCTCTCGGTTATACGGTCTCCTCTGGTTTCTTCCTGTGTCAGTTCCCCTCTTCCTTCTCTCTGCCAACCCACTTTCTCTGCACACAGAGCCCCCACCCAGCAGCTCTATTTTCAGCCCTCACCCCAGCTGTATGCCATCTTTGATTTTAAGCACTAACAGAGAGAAATGCATCTCTAAGATGCAATTTCAAATCCTAAGGGAGTCTGATGAGTTCCTTTTGGTTCACATCTAGCTATGCACAGCAAAGCAAGATCACTTCTTAGGAATACGTATGTAGGGACCTACACTGGGGGAAATTGGCAGATACCTTCAAATTGCCTCCTATGGGTATGTTTGTAAACACTGAAGTTTTGTTTCAAAGAGAGAATAGCCATAAAGCCTGACCTCATAAGATAAAATAAGTGAAGCATTTTCTTTGCTTCCTACTAAGAATTATGCTGTTACTAATCAAAAAGACTGCCCTAATTACAGCCACCTGTACCATTGAATAAACATAATTCTTCAGCATCAGGTTATTATGAACTAATTTGACACATGTTACCTTTCACTCTTAGGGAGGGGGAATTCTGATTAGTAATCAGGTAAAATCATGAACAAGGACCAAAAGAGGTCACAAGAAAAAATGCTCAAGCTTGTCCTCACTCCAGTTCTTAAGTTAAAGTATCAAGAGGAACCCCCAAGATTCCCATATGAAGCAGCTCACTGGCCCTAGGATTTAAGGCTAAAAGTCATGTAGGAATAAAGAATATGGCTTTTTCTAGTGTTCTTCATGGGAAATCCCTCTGGGAGTTTAGTCATTATTCTGTGACTGAGGGTAATGACCATATATAATACTATTGACAAGTATGAGCAGTGTTTTCTTAATATTCTGAATACCTGAATTGCACCGAAATCCAATATAGTTAAAGAGCAGAGTCTTCTGGTTAATCAAATATTGAGATAAGAATTACCAAATGTAGAATAATAGGTCTTTTTGAGTAGATAATTATGCAGTTCAGTTACCTTTAAACTCTACTCTGAGGTGCCATAGAAGCAATAGAGAGAGGCTCTATTCCTTGCTGTACCCTACATTCATCTCTACTTTCATCTGCTCTACATATAGACATTTCAAATAATGTGTCATTTGAACAAATGGTTCCATGACATTATAGATATATGAAATACATATGTGTGTCTTGAGAAGACTGATGTACTTCAGTCTTCTCAAGAGAAAACTGAGGGGCGGAGCAAGATGGCCGAATAGGAACAGCTGCAGTCTCCAACTCCCAGCGCGAAGGACACAGAAGACCGGTGATTTCTGCATTT
>NW_012114866.1:6439261-6460910 GCF_000951035.1 Colobus angolensis palliatus | reverse complement strand
TAAATAAATAAATAAATAAATAAATAAATAAAAAAGAGAAAACTGAGAGTTCCATAAAAGTTAAATTTCCAGCACTGATAAAAACATATAGAATAAAAAATAAAGAACACACTAAATATGATTTATTTTTTCAATAATAATTCAAAAGGTACCTTTAGGACTTATTATATCCCAGAGTTATAGACCTCCTATCTTACAGTCCAGATATGGAATAGAGAGAGTTCATTTATTTCTTTATGCATTTAACAAACATTTATTGACCACTCTCCATGTGCCAGGTATTTTACCAGTCACTAGAGGTTCAACAGTGAGAAAAACAAGATAAACTCTGTCCTCACTGAACTTCTCTTCTAATGAGAGAGACAGACAGATATGTTAGATAAGTGAAATATATATTGATATTGTTCAATGTAAAAAGTCAGAATACAAAGCATAGAAGTGGGATATAAAATATATGTACACTGTGGAGGCAGAAAAGTTCTCATGGGGAAGCTATGTTTTTAATAAAGTTTGAAGAAAGGTGGTTATGCAGATACTTTCAGAAATAACATTCTTGGCTAGAGAACAGTAAGAACCTGAGCTGGAAGTGTGTACAGTGTGTTAGAGGAACACAAGGAAGCCAGCAGGAACAGAGCAGAAACAGCAGAGGAAGAGTAGCTAGAAACAAACTCAGAGAGTAAATGGGAAATGGGGGAGAAATATATAGGAGCTTAGAGGTCAATATTAAGGACTTTGGCTTTTACTCTGGGTGGAATAGGAGAAGTTTAGAGTAGAAGAATAAGATAATCTAACTTACATTTGTGTTGACAACAGATTGAAGGGAGAAAGAACACAATCAAGGCAACCATTAGGAGTCAGTCGCATTAACCCAGGTAATGAATGATAGTCATGTGGACTAAGATAGAAAAATGAGGATGCTAAGAAATAGTCAAGCCCTGGATATAAATCTATGGTGTAGCTGATCAAATTTGCTTATGGATCAGATGTGAAGATGAGAGAAAGAGAGAAGTTAAGGATGACATCAAGTTTTTTGGCCTGAGCAACTGGAAAAATGGGATTGTCACTGAGGTAGGAAAGATTGTAGAAGATTTTGGTTGTAGGAAGTAGAAGATCAAAAAGCCAATCTTGGACACGCTATGTTTAAGATACTTACTAGACATTTAAGTAGAGAAGTCAAATGGGAAGTAGAACACCAATATGGAGTTCTTCGGAGAGTTGTTCCAGTGTCCAGATTTCAGATAGCAATGGGAATTATTAGTATAGAGCTGGGATTTAAAATTATGACACTGCATGAGATCAGCAAGGGAGCAGGTAGAGATAAAAAAGAGAGGACTTGCCTGGGCGTGGTGGCTCATGCCTGTAATCCCAGCCAAGGCAGGCAGATCACAAGGTCTGCAGATCAAGACCATCCTGGCTAACACAGTGAAGCCCTATCTCTAGTAAAAATAGAAAAAATTAGCTTGGCATGGTGGTGGGTGCCTGTAGTCCCAGCTACTCAGGAGGTTGAGGCAGGAGAGTGGAATGAACCCAGGAGGTGGAGTTGCAGTGAGCTGAGATCGCGCCACTGCACTCCAGCCTGGGCGACAGAGTGAAACTCTGTCTCAAAAAAACAAAACAAAACAAAACAAAACAAAAAAAACAAAAAACAAAAAAAAAAAAAAGAGGAATAAGCCAAGGGACACTCCAAATTAGAGGTCTGAAAATATGAAGGTGAACCTCCTCCCCTCCCCAATCCAAAACACAGAATTGACATGGAGAAACCAGGAGGAAAATCATCCAAGTATGAATCACATAAACCTAGTGAATCAAGTACTTCTAGGAGAAAGGAGTGGTCACTTATGACAAATGCTGCTGACAGAGAAATAAGATGAAAATTGAAAATTGAGAAGTGACAATGGAGATCATTTGCAACACTGAGAACAAAAATTTTGGTGAGTGGTAGGGATGAGTGACTGATAGAGTGGGTTCAAACAAGAATGGAAGAAGAGCAATTGGAGACATAAGCACATGTTTCCAATGAGCTTTGTTATAAAGCAAGACTGTTTAATTGTTTTAACATGGGAGAAATAGCCGTGTGAGTTTTCTCCTCAGGGATTGATTCAATAGAGAGAAAAATGTTGATAATGCCAAACAGAAAGAGGAAGAATTGCTGAATTAATGTCACCTGGAATATGAGAACGATGTAGGCATTGGCCAGAAACATGGGAAATTCATCTACAGTTCCAGGAAAGACATTACAGATGCAGATAGATGGGCAGATGATTCTCTCTTGATTAAGTAAAGCTGTTTCAGAAAAGTAGACAGGAAGCTCAGCAGCTGACAGTGAGAATGAGGAGAGGGTTGCTGAAAGTTTAAGGTAAGAGGAAAAAGAAAAAGTAGTCCTTGAAGGGACAGTGAATTTACAAAGGAAATGTAGTATGATTTTTAGGTAGTATTAACTGAGACTCAAAAAGGGTAAATATTTTCATCAAGGTTATTTAGCAATAGAATAAGGAATAAAACTCAGATATCATGGCCGGGCATGGTAGCTCACACCTGTGATCCCAGCACTTTGGGAGGCTGAGGCGGGTGGATCACTTGAGGTTAGGAGTTTGAGACCAGCCTGGCCAACATGGAGAAATTCCATCTCTACTAAAAATACCAAAATTAGCTAGGCATGGTGGCAGGCACCTGTAATTCCAGCTACTCTGGAGGCTGAGGCAAGAGAATCTCTTGAGCCTGGGAGGCAGAGGTTGCAGTGAACCAAGATGGTGCCACTGCACTCCAGCCTGGGCAACACAGCAAGGCTCTATCTCTCAGAAACAAAACAAAACAAAACAAAACAAAACACCAAAACCAAAAACTCAGATCTATCAACTCATAACTCTTTGACCAGATTGTTTTCCTCTATACCATATAGCATAGTAGATGTTTATTTAGGGAGTTTTCAGGAGAAATGCAAAATTCATACTCAAGTAAAATTAAAAATAAAGTTTATTTAAGTCCTGCACCAGTCATCTATATATATATATATATAGAAATTATATCTATATTTATATATATAAATTTAATTTATATATATAGTGTCTATTTCATAGCTTTAAATTATGAATTACATGCCAAGTGAAATACAGAAAAAAGGCAGTAATACAACAGTTCAACCAAATCCTGCCTCTGCCCCATCCCCAATTCCCCAGTGCACATAAAAAATGCTTTTGCCCTAAACATGGAGCTTATTTAGTTAAAAATACTGGGTTTACAATTGGGGGAAATTTATCCTGAATTATCCAGATAACGATCTTAGTTCCCTACCAGTAGAATATCTTAGAAAAATACTTGACCCCTGCCAAAAAAAAAAAAAACCTATTAAAATCAATTGTGACCTATATTTCTTGGGGAAGGGGCAGAGTTTCTAACACTAACTTTTTAATGAGTATCTACTATTGTATAAATCCTTGGAAGGCAGTGGAGTTCTTATTTTGCATTAAATGTCAAGTATATTCAATAAAAGGATTAGAATTGCAAATAATGAATTTGACTTCTGTCTTGCCTAATTGTATTTAATTTATTATGTTGAAATCTCCTATATTTAGGATTCCCATTATGGAGAAGCAGTGCATCATGCTAATTAAAGTGAGTAAATTGCAAAAGTAACATTTATCATTTGCATTAAGAAGGTAGAGGTCTCCTATCCTCACTGAGGGTAAATAAAATAGGGGTCTATTCCACATAATCACTTTACATTCCTCACTTTGGTGCCTGCCTTTCTGGCCTGTGACTTAATGATTAGAGATTCAGGAGAACCAAAGGTTAAGAGCCTTACTTATGATTGCTGAAGCTTGTCATGTAAGACATACAAAGATGTCACTGAAACACAAGATACAGGAGGAAACAATTTGCCACATGAAAAAGAAGTCCTTAGAAAGCAAAGAGAGTGATGTGAGTTAGTTAGAGAAACAATATTGGCAAAGATACGGCTCAGGATGATAATTTAATTTATAATTATTTATTCTAATTGCTACAATAGCTTTCATTTAAGCAAGGAAAAAAAAACTAACTTGCCTCCAGGAAAATATAATACTATTTTAGGTAAGTACTAGAATATGTTTCTAGCTTCTAAATACCAGCATAGTTTAAATGTCAGATTTATTTGTTGTGAGAAAATTCAAATGAATGTTACCTATCATTAACATTCAAAAGGTAAATTGATGTGTTACAAGATCTTATCTACTTTTATCTTATTTCAAAGAAGGTTGTGTAAATAAAATAATATTTTTTTAAATGTAGGTTTTAAAAATGAAGAAATAAAAATAAATGTAACTATAATGAAAAAGAATACAAGTTAATATTTTTTAAATTACATTTCCAGCACACATTATACACTTGAATGACTATAAATGGCTTTAAGCTATTCAAAATTAGGTCTACTCTGATATCAAGAGTTTGTGATATGTTTATCAGAACTCACGTAAATCTGTGGCTGATGTCCACAAGCAAGCAGCAAAAACTAAATATGACTGTGTTTTCATTTCAATGTAATAGTCTCATATGAATGTACATACACATATAGTATTTTTAATATAATACACTGTAAGCATCTAGACAGTATATTTAAGTTCATTAACAAAGGGTAAATATAGGAATATTTTATTACTTTCCCAGACTCAAAAAACATTGTTTTGATTTCCACAGCCCTAAAAATTCCATAGTCATTAATTAGATAGAGTAATGGACACACATTATGATCTATAGTGTTTATTTACTGGCCAAGAATCTAAGCTATTAAAATAAATATGCAAGTGGACATGAAATGGTTAACCATGCAAACCTCAGGGGTCAATTTTTAGACCATTTGAAATTCAGCTTCTAGGAGAAAGAGGAAAGAGGGAGACAGTGAGGAACAGGAAGTGACTATGGGGGTTATTATCCAATTAAGGTTGAGAAGAGAATACAGATATCTCGAAATTTGGCTTTAGGTGGTTGGCAGACTCTCTTACTAGTTAAGGGTTTATTCCCATACGTGCCTTTAACAAAATTACAAATCACTACAAGCTATGGGCCTTATGAGTTACACTCACATAGTTGCAAATTAATTTTGAAAATGTCCTACTGTATATACTTTTTGCTTCAGCAAAAGATTAAATTGGGTTGTTTATTCCTCATTATATTTAATTCTTCTTAACTAATCCTTTACTTTATAAGCTCTAGAACCAAAAGAATAGTCTCAGGCATTATTATGGAGAGGCACCACATCCTCAGAATTAGAATATTTTTGAATTATATAATTATTTAATTGAATTAATTTATGAAATAATTTATAATTATTTCACAGGAGTAAAATCCAGAATGCATTACCTGCTTTTAGAACCACCTGGGCCACAGGTTTCATTCTCAAGTGTGAACTTATGTAATGTTTTGTGTGTTAAAGATGGCAAATAGCTATTAACTTGGTATAATTATATAATTGGTAAAGATATAAGATTGCCAAATGCATTCATTCTTACTGTGCTTTAAAAGACTGAGATATATTGCTAATTTTCATAGCTTTTATGCTAAAAGCAAACAAACAAAACAACAATAAGAATACGTGAAGAGACAGGGTAGTAGTTTCAAGTCCTGGCTCCACAGCCAGACTTCCTGGTTGGAGTCCTGGGTCTTCCTTCTACAAGCTGTGAGCCTCTACAGACCACTTTACATCTTTATTTCTCAGATTCCTCATCTGAAAGAAGGAGATAATGACCTCATAGGATTGTTGTGAGAATTGAATGTGGTAATACATGTAAAACAGAACAGTATCCTATACCACAAGCATTTGATAAAAGTAACCCAAACCAGTTTTAAAAAACTATATAAACAAATAGAAAAATTTCCATCTTTATCATCTGTTACTGGGGATTGTTACATAGAGTTAGCAGTGTTAGGGAGTCTTGGAGTTTGTTATTAACATAAAATTCAACATTTGTATGAGAAAAACCCATTATAGTTAGCCTTTCAGCTTTGTTCAGCAAATATTTATTGATCATATACTATGTGTCACACTATGTCTTAGGTATTACAGATACATAAAGCACTAATATAGAAATATACATCATATATTCTATATTAAACAAACATATACAATATGCATATGTGGCATATGTGCCTATGAGAATTAATATTATCATCTGTCCTATTCACGGAGTGCTTAGTTTGTATATGGTTCTCTACTAGGAGTTTCTGTCTGCATTATTTTGTTTACGTCTCTTACTTTTGAGGAATTTATATGATCCCCATTTTCACTATGAAGAAAAATGAAGCTCAGAAAGGCTAAACAACCTTCCCAAAGTGACAGAGTTGGAATTCAGACGTCAGTCTGACTCCAGAGGTAGGGCTCTTCTGCTTTTTGATATTGCTTTGGTTCTTACTGACTGCATATCAGTGAATTTATATATTTCAAACAATTTGAATTGGGTTCTACTGAATGGAAACTGCATTATTTACATTCTGAAACTTTTCAAAGCTAGAAAGTCATCACTTAATAAAGAACTACTTTGTGGCTTAAAGCGGCACTGAAAGTGTTAAAGAGGTGAGCTGGGACCCAGAGGTGGGATCCAAGACCACCACTCAATGCATAATGGTAGGGACAACCCACTGTGTTGTAAAGCAAACTGTCTTTAAATAGAGGCCGTGATGAATAGATGACGCCTTTCAGAGACTGGGGGCAAAGGTAAGGAAACCTTAGACAATTTGTGTTGATCAGAAACAGGGGTCCTGATGCCTTCTGTTGATCTCAGGGTTGTTTAAAGGAGATGGCTTGATGAAGAGGGGTTTAGGGCTTCTTAGAAAGCTTCTCTGACTTCACACACATATATACACACTCATACATGCACATTCCCTTTCCTCATCAGACTTTGATGCCTAAAGTTCCTTTAATATAACCCCCTTCTCTTCTTTTTCTACTTTTTTATTTGCCTATTTTCTTTCCCACTCACTTCCTATAGCCACCTGTAGAAAAGCTGGTATCAGAACAACCGCACTGAGTACTGATCACCATGTCTGTTGTCCCTATTGACTCGGTTAATACAAAGGAGAAAGCTAACATCTGTGTCCACCAACTATAAGTTAAGGACATAATTATTATAGAATTTAGGCTAGAAAATGGTTATATGGAAGTAATCATACAGAGACCTAAGTTCAAATAAAATTTTTGCTGACTGTAAATGTCTCTTCTTTTCTTGGGAGAAAGACACTGAAGGTTGTAATAAAAAATTCTGTAACCTAAGAAGTCACTCTATTACCCAACAACTCTGTCTCTGCTGGACTAATCTTCCAAACCTGCCACTTCTATTGGTTAGTTTCCTATTCATTTCCATCAGGATCTAGTTCAGCCTTCTTGGTCTGTCATTTAATGCTGTCCCTTTTCAAGCTCCACACGTCTTTCCACATCACATCTGATTACCCCACAGAACTATGCACCCTTCTCCACCTACTCCCCATAACCCAGTCCATCAGGGGACTGGATCCCTTGATCCTTTAGCTTACCAGCCATGTTCCCTTTCCATATCTTTGCAGCCTACAGTAGAATAGGCAGCTTCTATTCTCTAGTCACATTTATCCAAATCCATGAGACTTCATTGCATACATAGTATAGCATAAATGAAGTTATATATGAGTTGTACATGAAACCCAGCACTGCTACTTAATGACTGGGTAATCTAGAGTAGACTACTTAGTTTTGCCAACTCTCAGTTTCCTAATGTGTACCATAAAGAGAATACAAGTAACTATCTCACAGGCATGCTTTGAGATTAAATGAAAAAATGCATGCAATCTGCTTAGTCCAGTGCTTGACATATAGTAAGGAGGTAATAAAAGTAACTTAAAAATAATTAAATACCACAGTTTCAATCTTATTTTCTAGGCTGATCATTCTTGTTTTGATTATATCACCCTCCTCTTTACTTATAATATAGCTTGCAATTGTATCATTTATGTAATTTCTTAGGATATTTACCATTTCATAATATAATATTTTTTATGGATATGACAACTGAACTTTTGATGAAGAAGAAACTATAAAAGAGATGCTTTCCAAGGCCACAGAGAATGTATACTTCAAAGGACATGTTATTTATTTTCACTGATTGAGTGAAAAGTGGTAATTGATGGCTTCATTCATTCAGTCAATCAAGAGATGTACATTGAGTATCTAATATATTTCAGACACCAGAATGAGTCAGAAAGATTCTGATTTAAAGGAGAGAATAAGAAGTACATAAATTACTATGACACAACATAAAAAGTCTTAAGTGTCTATATAGATAAAGTACAATAATGGGTAAAAAGTCATAAGTGTCTGTATAGATAAAGTACAATAATGGTTCAGAAGATAGAAAGACAGCAACTGGAAGCTTTACAGAGGAAGACTTGAGCTGTCCTGGAAGGGCAGGTTGTATGAGTTGATTGGAAAATAAGAGGTAAGACAGGGATAGCCAAATGGCAGAGGGCACATTCCCAACCAAGGCACATGCATGAGCAGAGAATTGTGGTTGGAGAGAAAAAGTACCTGCGGTGAACAGCAAGGGAACAGCAGTTCAGATGGGGGCATCTAAAAGCTATTTTCAAAATTTGCTTGACCCCCTTAGGCTTTCTTTTAATTAGCACAACTGTGACCTTGAAGGCTTTAGGAAATGTCTTTGCTTTCCAGCTGTTTTTATTGATTTTTTTTTCATTGTAGGGCTTTAATTTAGAGTAGTTCCTCCCTGGATTCATTGTTCAACAAATTACACTCATGCTGCTGTCATACCACCCTACCTGTTTCTTTGAGAAGTGATTTCCCTCTGTGAGAGAGGTTCCTGTTGACACAAAATCACAGAATGTTAGATGAGACCTAGGAGGGCTTTGTACTCATAGTGGTTTTAAATGGAGAAAGATTTCTGCAAAAAAATTTATACTAGTAGCTAAGATAGACTGCCAAATTCCTGTTCTTCACTAGGAAAAGTCCTATAGGTTCTATAAAGGACATCCAGAACTCAAATTAATAATTAGAACACTGATAATAATTACCAGCTCAGCTTAGCTCAGCTCTGTCCCAGATTTCAAAACTCACAAGTAGGACATTCAAAAAGGAGTCTTGAAGCTCCCGAAGATGTTTTATTAAATCATTTCAAAATGAATAATATTAAATATGGGTTGTGATATTTGGAAGGCAGAGAGAACATACTAACTTTCTCTTCATGGATGGCCTTCTATTCACTTACATTTAAATCTAAGGCACTGACAGTTGAATTGCTTAATAAACAAACTCAACATCCAAAAGACCTTCAGCTGAGCAGTATCCTCAGACTCTTCTTGTGAATTTCTGAAGTTCCCTTGACATGCTCAGTTCATTAAAAGCCCTTTACCTGGTGGGCAGAAATTGTCTCCAGGCTCATAATGAATGTAAAAGAACAGAACACTAAATTTAAGAATTTAAGAAGTCCAGCTTATATTCCCATTATTGGCGGATAACAAAATTGAGGTTCAAAAGAGGCTGAAAGAACTGGGTCACTTAGCTGCATATTGCAAAAGCTGATACCAACTCCTAAACACATATTCTTTCTCATTTCTAGACTTCCAATTCAATGCCTGCTCACTTTCTTCTCTAATCTATCTCCCTCTACTTTTTTTTTTTTTTTTGTATTACAGGTGCCCACCACCACGCCCAGCTAATTTTTATTTTTAATAGAGATGGGGTTTCACCATGTTGGCCAGGATGGTCTCAAACTCCTGACCTCAGGTGATCCGCCCGACTCAGCCTCCCAAAGTGCTGGGATTACAGGTATGAGCCACCGCGCCTGGCCCACCATCTCCATCTATTCTAAAAACAACAACAGAAAAACAACAACAACCAAAAAAACCTGTCTCCAAATAGATCAGTCACAAATCCTGTCCCTTCTTTCCATTTCCACTGACATCTTCCCAGTTCAACACCATACTCTTTTGCCTAGATAAACTGTAGCAGCTTACTAACTCCTCTTTGTTTCTCTAGTCTTGCCCTACCTTTCTGCCTACATCAAGTACACTGTGGGATGTCTCTATAAAAATATTCCCTTATTTAACACCCTTTGAATGTACTTCATTGTCTTAAGGTATAAGACAATGAGCAGAAGATACAAGACCTTTCAAGGTTTAGCTAAATTTTTATCTTCAGATTTATGCTGTATAGATTTTCTTTGTTGGCTTCTTAGCTCTCCATCCTTCTTTACTCTAATCTGTGCCTGGGAAGCTGATAAGCACGGACCATATATGGCTTCTGGTTGGGTTTGGCAAAGGGAGAACACTAGCAGTAGATGAGAGGCAGAATGACAGTGAGAATGGGCATTTATTTGCTGGATTCCTCACTGCAGTCTCCTCAGGAGAATCTCTGGAGTTGGATAATTGCTACAAGGAGACCCCGTCTAGGAGGGGTAACAATCCCATACTTAATAGTCCTGTAGTACCTCTCCAGGACATCTGGCCCACTTTTTGGTAAATAACTCCTATGTTAAATTATCCACAAATTATTCACTTTGAGTCTATTAGTGGTTCCTTGCCGATCTGATATTTGGCCAATCCCAAGTTTATGCCTTAATTTACAATTACAATTTGCAACTTACAATTATATTGAATAATGATAGTCTCTGAAACAAATACACCTGTTCATTCTTCTCTGAAGCTTTGTACCTGTTGTTTATTTCTGTCTGAATTGCATCTGTATGCAAGTATTTCTGTCTGAATTGGACTCCTAGTTCCCATTGCCCCCAGCATCATATCTCAGGTCCTTGACTAACTAACTGCTCCTAGACTCCTTCCGATTGAATGCAAATGGCTGCATAGACATCTCTAATCCCCCTGTGCTTCCCCCTATTGAATCACCCTTGACAAAGGTGCTGTTGTGTGTCCCCTAGTAGATGGGAAACATGGAGGCCAGGAGCTGTATCATTCATCCTCATAAACTCACTACCTAGCACAGATCCCAGAACAGCATAGCTACTCAACAAATCTTACTTAATTAAAATGTATTTTATTTGGATGTGGAAGTCTTTCCCTTCCAGTTCTTACTTGGCTTGAAATTTTCCCTGGAATCTCGCAGGGAGTTATAATTACCAGATGCTGGGCAAGTACCAAGAAACTGTGAGAAGAACACTGCTCTAATACTTGAGAAGCTCAAAGTCCATGATCTAACTCCCAGGCTATTTAAGGGCTCAAAGAAGATGATATGTAAGTAAAAATGCATTTTAAATAAGTTATTGAAACTAAATATAATTTGGTTTCAAAAGAGAAATTAATATTTTGAAGAAGGCATCACAAATCCATATCCCTTTATCTTAAGTACAAGACTGCCCTGCCAAATTAAATGTCTGATTCTTTATTCCTGCTAGTTTCTAAAATCTGTCAGCGATTGCTGACTCAAAAACAAAAGCATAAACAACATAGTTTAAAGATGCTCTTAACAAGCATCTGATCCTTTCTGATGCTATGTGACAGAGCAGAGAAGACCATACTGCTGCTGGTGGACCATTCTATTCAAGTTTCAATGGCTTTCCAATTAAGTTAGGGCACAATTGACACCACATTCTAGCATCACCTCACATTTTGTTCCAAAGATTTTGTTGACTATACCTCACATTTTGTATAGAGACTTTGTCAACATATGTTTGTGCCATGAGTTTGGGAATTGTAGTACTTTTCATGATAAGGACGATGGCAAACCTAAGTGTTGAGATTAAGTATTAATTTTTTTTTTTTTTTTTTTTTTTTTGAGACAGAGTCTTGCTCTGTCACCCAGGCTGGACTGCAGTGGTGTGATCTCGGCTCACTGCAAGCTCCGCCTCCTGGGTTCATGACCTGGGTTCATGGCCTCAGCCTCCCCAGCAGCTGGGACTACAGGCGCACATCGCCACATCCAGCTAATTTTTTTTTGTTTTCAGTAGAGACGGGGTTTCACCATGTTAGCCAGGATGCTCTCGATCTCCTGACCTCGTGATCCGCCTGCCTCGGCCTCCCAAAGTGCTGGGATTACAGACATGAGCCATCGTGCCTGGCCAAGTATCAAATTCTTATACGACAGCTTCTTAGAAGCTTTGAACATCTGAGTCAGAGTCTGTGATATAGTTTAAAGAAAGTAGTTGTTTGTTTGGTTTTGTTATTTTCTGTTCCCATCTGCCTGGTTGGCTTTTTGAGCAGCAACCTCCCTGTCCACCCTTGAAGGCAAAGTTCCCTATAAAGGGCTGCCATACTACCCTTTTGCTAGCTTGGGACATCAGTTCTCCCCTATGGTCATTATACACTGTTATGTCATGTTTTAGTAATTATGTACAAAGAACTGAAATTAAGAAGTTTTTTCAACTTTTATTTTAGGTTTAGGCATATATGTGCAGGATTGCTATATAGGTAAACTGTGTGTTGTGGGGGTTTGGTGTCCAAATTATTTAGTCACCCAGGTAATAAGGACAATACTCAATAGATTTTTTTTTAAATCCTCTCCCTCCTCCCACCCTCCAACATCAAGTAGGCCCCAGTGTGTTTCATTCTTTTGTGTCCATGCATTCTCATAGAACTGATTTTTAATAAATTAATGTGAATCAAAATTGTTTCCATTATAGCTTCATTCTTACTTTTGCTTGCATTGCAAATTGCTCTCTTCATTAGGAATGAAAGGAGTGAACTTATAATAAATGCATAGAGAAACCCACAGCCAATTTCACTTATGCCACATGTGACTGTTCACCATGTGAGTTGCAAGGAAAATGTGAATGATCACCATATTTCATCAACTGTAAAAGGCAACTTTTTTCACATTTTTATATACCTGAAATAAGGCTGCATCTTACAGTTGATCACACCTTACAGTTAACATAGGCAGGTTTTTAAAATGGAATATAACATATAATGTTGCATCCCACATTAGCTGCATTTTAGACTCAAAGTTAATTATCCCAGGACCCATATCCCACTCTTTATTTTGAAATTTCTCTCTAGTCAGGCTCAATGGTTCCTACAATATTGTCTGTCCTTCTTCTCTCACTGGTCCTGTCATATTATTAACTTATTAAAATAATATTGATTGTCTATTTTGTGCCAGATCTCATATTCCTGTAAAGTGGTTCTATTTACAGAACAGGCATTGCACCTAATTCAGACCAGTTCAAGATCTTTCAGAATTTATCTTTCAGGTAAGCCCATGCTGGCCATTTGTTTGAACAAGAGCCTCTGAAAACTGTTTGGTAGATTCTAACTATAGCTGGGTTATTTAGGAAAGAGAAGCCATTTCTTAATGAATGGGAGTATACCCCATACCAGCTTATGTAAAATTACAGCAGTCCTATTGCATGGCTGGAAGCACATAAGCATTGACTACCAGATCCCCTGAGACAGGTGCAGAGCTCAGAAAATCACAGTGGGAGTGATTGTGGAGGGAATAATGATTGTGGGGCAGCAGGTGGGGGAAGATTCCTACCCTTCCACTGCCAGCTTTTGGAACTAGAAAGTACTGATGTATCATAGATATTCAATATATGGTTGTTTAATGAATAAATATATTTAGCCAAGCAAAATCAGATTAAAGCAATTTGAATGAGTGGTGCTGAAAAGAAATGGAAATCACAAAGGCCAGTTGCCCCAAAGGGATGTGCAGGGAAGGAAGAAGGCAAATGTCACTGACCTTGCTGTCGTGGTGACGTTGTATGGGAGTCACTCTATCTCTCTGCCTGTCAACATTTGGGATTTATTATCTTTGAGTCACTATTGTAAGAGCTTTATAAATATTAACCTATTTAATCTTCAAAATTATCTTATAACATAGCTACTATTATTATCTCAATTTTACTAATAAAGAGACTGATGCACCAAGAGGTTAAGTACCTTTCCCAGGGTCTCACAGCTAGTAAGTGACAGATTTAGGGTTTGAACACAGGAGTCTAGTTCCAGAGTCTGTTCTTTGATCACTTCATTTCAGTGCCTCTTTCTTCCCTCAGAAGGTGTTCTCTATTTTAGTCATTACAATACTATGGCCTTTGAAGCCAGATGTCTGTGGTCTGTCCCAGACTTGAGGAGAGACAAACTTGGCTCTCAGGTTGCAGAATGTTAGGCTGATAGGCCTGTTCTGTAGGTGTGGGCAGGCAGAGATGGCCGGCACACTCTCTAGATTTGACTTGGATATGATCCAGGTTTTTAGAAATACAATTAAAAACTTTACTCAAAATCACATGTTCTGTTATAGTATTAAAATGACATCTCCCCTGTACACTCAACTCCCAGGTTAGAAAAAAGTAATGTTTGACTTTCTTTGTTCTTTTTTTGTCCTGGTATTGTAAAATATAGCCTAAAGAAAGTCCTGGGGAACTGCTCATAGCTATATGTCAAATGAATTATTTTATCAGTGTGTTAAAACAATTTTTTAAGCCCACATTTTCTCTAAAACTCTTAGTGGAAAGTTAACATCTTGATGGGATACAGAATTAAAACAAATACTTTAAGAAATTACTGCTAGAGGAATTAATCAAAATACTTAGAGGCAGCAGATTTGTCCTGAAAATAATCCTGATATCTTAGTTTCTGTCTTGAAAAGGAGAAATATTTACCTTTTAAAATGACATACTATAAATATATTCTAAATCAAAATTCTGGCTCTTGCACTGTTCTTTAATATCCAGAAAGAAAATGGCTTTTGATTTGGGGTTGGTGTTTAACAGAAATCATACAAGTGTCCATTTGTACACCACAGGCTGGATTTGGGCCTATGATACTAACAACATACCTTCAGTTTTAACAGAGGTTAGATGTTTAATGCAGCATTAGAATCCAAGATGTAGACAGATGTCTCAGACAGACAAACATGGTAGCCAAGTAGATGTTGCTTTTTCAGCCTTTGAGACTGAGAGCTGTCTCTTTGTTCCTAGTGCCTAGAAAAGGGCTGGGAACATAGAAGGTATAATATACGTACAATTGAGTTTCTCCAACTGAAGAGAGATAAAAAACTGTTGCCTTTGTGTACCAATGGAAAGTAAAGGTATTAGAATTGCTACCCAAATATACTCAATAGTGATAGTGTATGTTTGTTGGAATGTAGATGTAGATAATAAATAAAAAGTAGATCCACATGAAATTTTGAGAGCACACTGGACAGCATGCAATGTCCATTTTATTTCCTTGACATTGTGTTTTGCTTGGTTACTTGGATGTTGACAAATGCTATTATTATATTTTCTTCTTAGAAGCAATATGGATATTAAGACTAATCTTGGGAGATTCCACTGAATGCTTTTTTTTGTTTTGTTTTTGAGATGGAGTCTCGCTCTGTTGCCCAGGCTGGAGTGCAGTGACATGATCTTGAATCACTGCAACCTCTGCCTCCTGAGTTCAAGCGATTCTCCTGCCTCAGCTTCCCAAGTAGCTGAGACTATAGGCATGTGCCACCACACCTAATTTTTGTATTTTTGGTAGAGATGGGATTTCACCATGTTAGCCAGGATGGTCTCGATCTCAAGACCTCATGATCCGCCCACCTCAGCCTCCCAAAGTGCTGGGATTACATGTGTGAGCCACCGTGTCTGGCCTGCCCTTTTTTTTTTTTTTTTAATAATGAGTTATGAGTTAAACCTATTTGTCTTTGGTATTCTTCTTTATGTTCCATGGCAATACTGATTCCACTGTGTTCCTCCTTATAAATTTGAAAAATGAAGAAAAATGAGATTGTATATCTTTAATTATATTATCAACAATTGAGGGAAAATATATGTGCCATGTATTTTGCCAAGGCTATCTTTTCTAAACAAACTGCCTGTTAATTTGTGGGCGTGCTTCTGAGTCATTATTAGCAATGCTTTTGTTTGCTATTGTCTCTTAGAATCTTAACTTCTTACATATATTTTCTTTTATTTTTTTACTTGATTCTCTCATCATGTTTTATGGTTTCTTAACATTCTTATTTACCAATAGTAAATACAATTATTATCATTTTTTCTTAGTAACTCACAGCAACATATATTTATCTGAGAGTTCGGAGTTTAGAAGACAAAAATAGGTTTCACTGGAATAAATCATCTGTCCACAGCACTGCATTCCTCCTAGAGGTCCAGGGAAGAATCTGTCTTCAAAGCCAGCGATGCCCCATCTAGTCTTTCTTTGGCTGTCACTTTGGTCTCTTATTCTGTCATAACATCTTCTTCTCTGACTCTCCTGCCTCTCTTTTTTCTTTTCTTTTCTTTTTTTCTTTTTTTATCAAAAGGCCCTTGTGATTAGATTGGGCACATCCAGATAATCCAGGATTGACTTCTCATCTCAAGATCCTTAATTTTGTCACATCTGAAAAGTCTTATATGCCATGTAAGGTGACATAATCACAGGTTTTAGGCATTGGGATATGGACATTTTGAGATTAATTATTCTGTAGTGTTCTTTTTTTAGGATAAAATTTTATTATATTTTTTCCCCTCAAAAAGTTCTGGGATACATGTGCAAACTGCAGATTTGTTACATAGGTAAACGTGTGTCATGGTAGTAATAATTCTTTGATCAGAGAATTATCCCATCGCCTGGGATTACAATTATAATTCAATTAGGTTCTTGTTCTCATGGAGCTTATTTTCAACTGGGAGAAGGAAGACCATGGCAAATAAATAAGGTAATTATATGTGGTGACATATGCTGTGAAGAAACTAAAACAAGCTATCATTTTACAATAAAAACGTAGTAGGCTCTGATGGTCAAGAGCAGGGAGGCTACAACCAGACTAGAATTTGAATCTCAGCACTAATACTTTGCCGTGTGATCTTGGGCAAGTTATTGAGCCTTTCTGTGCCTTGGTTTCTTCATCTCTGAAAAGGAAATAATCATAGCCCCTATCTGACAGGCTTGTTTTAGGGATTACACTAATTAATACGTGGGATACATAGAATGCTGACTGGTACACAGTAGGCACTTTGCAACATTAACTTTCATTGTTTTAGTAATTAATACTGGATACTTTCTATTGGGGGAAATTATGATTATAACTTGTTCATCAAAATTATGCTATGAAGTATGTGTTAGTCCCTTTTCACAGATGAGAAATCTGAAGATTGGAGAGGCTAAATAACTGTCACAAGGTCATGCAGCTAGCCAAGTAGCAGAAGCACTGCATTTGACTTCTGCTCTGTTCTCAAACATCTTCGTCTTTCTTCATAAGAAGTAAGTTTTATTTTTTCTGAATATTTAATTTCCAGTGGCTCATTAACTAAGCCCATTATATCTATAATCTCACATTTATGACTAGAGAGATAATACACATTTACTGACAATAAAACTCATCCTTCTTAGCCTTTTTCTTTTCTGATTTTTTTCTTTTAGAAAAGAAAAATTTTGCTGCTGCCTAAAGTCAGACTGATTATAACCTCAGCAACATCTTTTATATACATTTGATCTAACTTTATTTAAATAGAATTTATTAATTATGAGCCAAATATCTTGCTCCTTAAAGGTTGCGTGCAGTTTCCTGTTGCATCCGTATCTTCTACATTAGATGCTTTAGAGTAGGGTGCTTTAGAAAGTATTTCCATTTGTGATCCCTCAGATTTCACCTATTAAGTTGAAATTCAAAATTGCTATTATTTTTCTTTTCACGACCTTTTCAGACGTCTCTTTTCTTTTCCTAATCACAGTTCCATTTAGACCAAATGACATTCAGAAATTCTCACTTCAGTGGTAATCTGCTTCCTTTTATATTCAGTTTTAAACCATAATCACTACCCTCTTCCCTCAATTGCTCAGATAGTTGGTGTATATTTTATTAAGCAACGACTTGCCTTGCCGGATTTAAGAAAAGTGCTCTCTTAGAGCAAGTCATTCTAAAGCCCCAGGGCTTAGCAGCACAATGTGGCTCAGCAGATCCTGAGGTCATGCATATAAGTTTAATGAGGCTGTGAAGGTAAAGTGCTTTAAAATCCATGAACTTAGCCTATACTAGTTAAATGAACATGGCCTTTTTCTCCTTCTAAAGAAGTGAGGAATAGGTGAAGTCCCAGAGATTGGCAGTTAAGACCTGGCTGTGGGCCCCTCTTGGAGATGTGGTATTTCAAATGGACACCAGAGTCAGGCAGGCCATTGTCAGAATTTTGCCTGTGTTGTGGCAAATTCTGTGTAACTTCCCTGGGATTTTATTCCATCATTCACAAAATGGGAATAACGATGTTTACAGTGCTTTGTGAGAATTAAATGGTACAACATACATAAATATTTAGACATACTGGGCACTCCATAAAGATAACAAGTATTATAATTAGTTACTACCTGTTCTTTCTACATTCACTTGTGATTTTTTTCTGAATCCTTGAACCCAGTTCATTCCTTCATAAGTGGACCTTCAGGACAGTGTAGAGCAAAAGCTCTCCTTTGGCTTTGTTGAACTGTTTACCATTTATTTTTATTATTTTAAGGACTCGCATCAGCTTCTCCACATGAACCAGTCCATTTTCACGATGCTTTGGCTTAAAAATATTACTGGCACTCAAATTTTTATTGATCAATTGATTTAATCATTCATCAAACACTTACTGACTTCTACTAGAGTCACTCCTTTCCCCCATGAAGCTCCTAGTCTCTGGTGAGGTCAGATGCTTGTTTACATGAAGACAAGCCTGAGGGAGAAAGGCAACAACACAAGATGCTGAGGTAGCACAGGGAAGCAGTGTTCCTCTACTGAGGATGGAGGGTATGGTCAGGGAAGGCTTCCTAAAGGAGAATGTCTCTAGCTTGTTCTTTTTTTTAGGGGGTGGATGGAATTTCATTCTTGTCGCCCAGGCTGGAGTGCAATGGTGTAATCTTGGCTCACTGCAACCTTACCCTTCCAGGTTCAAGCTATTCTCCTGCCTTAGCCTCCTAAATAGCTGGGATTACAGGCACCCGCCACTACACCCAGCTAAGTTTTGTATTTTTTAGTAGAGACAGGGTTTCACTATGTTGGCCAGGCTGGTCTTGAACTCCCGAACTCAGGTGATTCTCCCATCTTGGCCTCCCAAATTGCTGGGATTACAGGTGTGAGCCACAGTGGCCAGCCTAGCTTGTTCTTTGAAAGTAAAGGTATGTTTCAGTGGCAGCTGTTCCAGGGCCTGCTTCCTCTTTCTAAGTCTGTCATCCTCTGGAAGGGAGGGGTCATGCTCCCATCTCTGGCGCCCAAAAACCCAAGCTTATTTCTCTCTTAACACTGGCAATAACCTGTCCACACCACTGTTGCCTTTTTAAAACCTCTGGATAATCTCATGCTGTGTTTGTTGTTGATTCCAATCCAATTATCACCAGGGCTGTGTGGGTAAATGCTTTTAAATGCTCTCTCATCTTGCTCTTTCCCCTCACCCCCCAGCTCTTAGGTATGTATGATGCTAATCTTGTCCCTAAGTAAGTTTCTTCCGGCTCCTTTGCATCTTCCTTTCTTGTCTTTCCTCCTACCTTTTGTCTCTTGGTGTTCGTTTTTTTTTTTTTTTTTGCCTTTTGTAGAAAGATTAGTTTCAATGTAGTCTGTAACCTTCTTTGTAAACCAATTAAAAAGTTTTTTAATAAAAAAAAAAGTAAAAGTGTGTTGAGCAGGCAAAGGAAAAAGGGAATTTGGGGCAGAATATAATTACTAAGCCCCAGAGAATGAAACATTAAGGCTTGTCGGGTGAATGACGAGCAATTTGGTGTCATTTGAGTAAACATTCAAGGAGCGGTATAGCTGGGGAAAGGATAAGAGAAGACATACATTTGGATGTATAAATTCAGATGAAAAGTGCCTAAGAAAACTGCGTGACATATAGTAAATGCTCGATAAGTGCATTTAGTTTTTTTTTGTTCTTCTAAAGACCAGCTCCTATTTTATAAAATAATATACATTATGCTTTAAAGCCAGATATTATATTTGATTTTCTTTATAGCTTGTTCTGTACTCTCAGGCTTTCTGTAAAATTTTATTTTTTATTTTTGGTTTATAGTTAAGAAAGTCAAAGATGGAAAATACAAATTGTGAGAAAATTTTAACGGCTTAGAGAAAAAAATTACAATAATATATCCTTAATATTTCAACATCAACAATCACAAAATGAACCAATAAGAGATTAATAAGAAAATCCACTTTTTTTGCTTTCAATAAGAAAATTAAACATCCATATGTCAGCAGACTATTAAAAACATTTTCTCTTGAATCTATTAGAAGGAGGGAAAAATGCGTTCCTAATTATAAATAGAACTATCCAAGTTGAAAACATTTGATTTTCCTCAGCAATTTTCTCAGCCCGTCCTTCTGCCTCCCACACCCCTCCCAATAATCGTCATATCTTTATTCCTTTGGAGTTTGTTTCAGCTTTCTTTTGACAATGATTGTGTAGACACAATACTTTCATTATTTCTCACTAATAGTTACCTAAAGCAACTATTTGTCTGCAATTTTATAGATAATTGTGTTTCTTTTAGAATGCTCTTTGTGTTTCTGCTGCTCATTACTAAGTATACAACAGTGGGGAATTGTCTCTAAAACTCTACTACTCCTTCTTTTCCTACTGGGAAAATCTCCCACAATGAATAATGCCTGTTTTTAAGAAATTCAAATATTTATTTTTCTTTTTCAAATTCAAATTTTTAAAAGGGAATTCAAATATTTAAAAGAAAATAAAAAGACAGCAATGTGTTGTTTAACGATGGTGATTATGTCTTTTGGTGATTGCGTGTCGTCGGAACATCTCAGAGTGCACTTACATGAACCTAGATAGTATAACCTAATAGACATCTAGGCTGTGTGGTATGGCCTCTTGCTCCTGGGCTACAAATATCTACAGCATGTTACTGTACTGAATACTCTAGGCAACTGTAACACAACAGTAAGTATTTGTGTATCTAAACATATAAAAGGTACTATAAACATGTGGTATTATAATCTTATAAGACCAGTGTTGTATATATGATCCACTGTTAACTCAAACATCATTATGTGGTACATGAGTATGTTAAAAATTTGGATAAAATGGGATATGATTATTTCTATTACTAAGAAATCAATCATTTATAAAATCAGTTCTTCTCAGTGACTTTCAACAGAGGTATTTATGCATTGACTATTGATTGCATAATAAAGAAGGATTATAAATATCTTTATATGAAGATGTCTATGATATGAGACTGGTTAATTTTTGCACATATTTCCAAGGGAATGGGGTAATTTCAACCTTGATTTCATATCCCTTTAGATGCCAGTAACCTCTTTAAAGATTATTGTGTTCCAATTTTTTTCTAGAAAATCACACCAGTTAATGAAGTACAATTGCATGGAGATTTCTTTTGTAACTTGTGATCCCTTGGCACTCTACCACACATTGGTTATTATGATAGTCACATTGAAAGAAAAATCTAGGCCAGGTGTGGTGGCTCCTGCCTGTAATCCTAGCACTTTGGGAGGCTGAGTGGGGCAGATTGCTTGAGCTCAGGAGTTTGAGACCAGCCTGGGCAACATAGTGAACCCCCGTTGCTACCAAAATTAGAAAAAAAATGGCTGGGTGTGGTGGCGTATACCTGTGGTCACAGCTACCTGGGAGGCTGAGGTGGGAGGATCCCTTGAGCCTGGGAGGAAGAAGTTGCAGTGAGCCAAGATTACACCACTGCATTCCAGCCTGCTTGACAGGCAAGACCCTGTTGGGAAGGGCAGGGCAGGGCAGGGCAGGGGAGGGGA
>NW_012114866.1:6400430-6438931 GCF_000951035.1 Colobus angolensis palliatus | reverse complement strand
AAGAGAAGAAAGAAGGAGGGAGGGAGGGAAGGAGGGAAGGAAGGAAAGAAGGAAAGAGAAATAAAGAAGGAGAAAGAAAGAAAAGAAAGAAAGAGAGAGAGAAAGAGAGAAAGAAAGAGAGAAAGAAAGAAAGAAAGAGAAAGGAAGGAGGGAGGGAGGGAGGAACGAAAGAAGGAAGATCTAATGCTATAAAATTATTTCTGATTTGGGAAAATATCTTTAGGCGTGAAGAGCAGGTGTCAGTGGTAAGCCAACTAAGAAATCACAATGTTTCATTCCTTAACTCCCCAGGCCATTACACATTCTCCTGTCAAGCATTTTTTTCTTCTTTAAAATAATACCAATAAGATTTACCTGTATTCCTCTATGGTCTTAGTTTCAGATTTTATTTATATAAGTTTCTCATTAATTTAACTGGCTACTAATAGGGGCAAGAGGAAATTGGGGTCAATGGAGATGAAGAGGATATGTGACTTCTCAGTGTACACATTTTAATATTATTTTGATTTTTGAACACATGTATTATGTTAGTATTAAAAATAAAGTTAATATACCACCAAGCATTCACTCATCAAACAGGCAAATACGTTTTCTCAAAATATGTTTAGCAAACTTATGGAAAGCCTGATAATTCTATGCTCCAGCTAGTTATTATTTGGATAATAAAATTAATTAGAGTATGATGCTGAAGAAAGAGCACAAGAAATGGACTCAGAGCATCTGGGTGCAAGTTCGGCTGATAGTATTTACTAGTTGTGTGATCTTGAGCAAGTCACTTAACTTCACTGAGCTTTACTTCTCTTATCTATGAAATTAGAAAGATGATAATACTACCAGTCTATTTACCTCTTGGAGTTGTTCTGTAGATTCAACGAGAAACATACGTGAGAGCCCTTTGTAAACTGTGAAGTCTTTTACTTGTGCTAGTTAATATTTTATATTTCATTTAATGTTTCCAAGACTCTATTTTCAAATTCTCAAAGCCACTATTAAGTTCATTAGGAAATACGTTTATTTATTTGCTTAATCTTTTGCTTTGTTGCACAAAACAACCAAAGTAAAACTGAGTGTGTATTTGTCTTTAGTTAATCTTGTCAGCAGAAGTGTCAGAATCATTCTTGGAAGCAAAGAAAATCTGCTCTCATAGAATGGCTATTTTTTCAGCATTGAAGATGAATATTTGGGAGCTCCAGTTAACTAACACAACTCCCAACAGGAATTTCAATGGGGATAAATTTACTTTGCTACCCACAGTTCAAAGAGGAACTGCAAGGTATGGTCATTTGTTTGGTGCATTTGTTCATTCCACAAATATGTATTGGGTGCCCACTCTGTGCTGGGTGCTCCTCTAGGCACTTCGGACATGGCCGTGAGCAAGACAGACAAAATGTGATGCTCTCATGGAGTTTACATTCTAGTGGAAAAATAACTGAGCTTACAGCTTTTTTCGTCCTAAGCACACAAATACCTTAATCTGAAGAGCATTTCTTGCCTTCTGATAAACAGCTTTTAAACTGTTTTTTGGGCCGGGCATGGTGGCTTGCGCCTGTAATCCCAGCACTTTGGGAGGCCGAGGCAGGTGGATCAGTAGGTCAGGAGATTGAGACCATCCCGGCTAACATGGTGAAACCCCGTCTCTACTAAAAAAATACAAAAAATTAGCTGGGCATGGTGGTGGGTGCCTGTAGCCCCAGCTACTCAGGAGACTGAGGCAGGAGAATGGCGTGAACCCGGGAGGCAGAGCGTGCAGTGAGCCAAGATCATGCCATTGCTCTTCAGCTGGGGCAACAGAACAAGACTCTGTCTCAAACAAACAAAAAAAAAATAGTGTTTTTTGGTGGTAGGATCCTTGCTTCATGTATCCAAGACCAAACATGAAAAACAAATAAAGGTTGCTCTGGGATTGGGGCCAGAGGTCAGGTTGTCTCCTCCCCTACACTCCCCATCCCTGCTCCTGCCATCCCTCTACTAGAGCTCAGGACTCTTCAGAGGACAGTTTATTTGAAACTTCCACACAGGGCGTTATCTCCACATCAGTTTTGATACTGAAGACATCCCGTAAATGCCTGCATCCACAGTCTCCCAAGGGTTTTCTCAAGTTCCTTTCCCCCTCTGGGTCTCATTATCTCCCTCTCCACATAATAGCCACATTATAGAGTTTCTGGTGTTTCTGATAATTGTGACAATAACGGCAGTTATCACTTATAGAGGACATACTATCTGTCAGGACAGTGCCAGGCATTTTATATGTACTTCATTTAATCACCAGAGTCATCCTGTGAGATAGGTGTGAATCATCATTTTACAGATAAAGGATGAGATTCCAAGAAGTGAAGTAATTTTCCAAGGCTACAGAGCTGTTAATGGTGGAGCTGGAATTTGAACATATCTATCCGATTTCACAGTAGGAATTCTTTTTTTTTTCTTTCTATATTTCAGGCCCATCAGCAGGAAGTAAGGAATTCTTAACTACTGCTGCTTCCCAAACTCTGTGAAGCTCTTTGACCCTCTCAGGGATGGTTCTAAGTATGGTGCAAAGGGCTGATGAGAGCAAAGGGGAGCACAATGCTCACTCAAATATGTGTTGAAGTTTATTATACTAGCTCTCATTTACCGATGGCCTACTCCATTCTGAACATTCTACATCCATTTTCACTAATTCTTCCAGCAACTCTGGAAGGTAAATATGATTATTACTCCTACTTTCTTGATGAAGACTCTGGCACAGAGAGGTTGTCACTCACTTGAGGTCTCACAGCTAGTAAGTGGTGAGCCCTCTGCTTGCCTTTATGACAGCTTGGGACCAAACCATTCCTAAAGCCAAACTATTCCTAGACCCAAGCCCAAGACTCCCGCATCCCCCAAAAGAACAACAATTTTAAAAAGAGAAAGACAACATACTCTCCTAACCTACATCTGCTCCTAATCCAGGCCCTACTCCAAGCTGCTACTGTCGGACTCTGTTCTCATTTATAACTGGGTGCTAAACTCTCTAACTCTACCAGCATGAACCCTCCTAACTCTATTTCTTTGTCTGACAAATTTTGTCCCTCCATGTCCCTCTCCTGGCATCTTTTTCTTTTGGTTTCTCCACACCCACTCCAAACCATTTTATTTGTTTCCTCTTCAACCCTTTTCTCACAGCATGAATCTGTTTATATTTTCTTCCTTTTATGAGAAACAGGATGGTGCATGGGTTGTTCTGGAACCTTTCTGCCTGAGACTGAAACTTTGTTTTTTACTCTACTGTATAGTTGTTTAACCTTGGGAAAAGCACTTACGCTTTCTGTGTCTCAGTTTCCTCATCTGTAAAATGAGTAAGGGAATATAACCTACATCATAAGTTTTTGCAGTTTAAATGAGTTGACACATGCAGAGATTTTAGAAAGGTGTCAGGCATGTAGTGAGTGCTTCATACATGCGAGTTTTAATTATTCTCTTTCTTGTAAACATGTCCCATTCTCTCTCCATCTTTCTTTTTCTCTCATCTATATTTTACTCTGCTTTAGCTACACATTTTTTTAAAACAGTTTCTATAAAATAAGTTCATTGTCATTATTCTTTTTTTTTTTTTCAATTTTGTCTACACTTAAATGCCCACTATTGGCCAGACAGTGTACTAAGGAATAAGAAGGAATATAAAGATGAATAAAACAAGCTTTTCTGTGAAGGGTTTGTTAGTTTTTTAATTAGTAAATCATGCTTTCCATGTTTTCATGAAATGGATGAATTTATGTATTTATAGGCCAATATTTATGTCTATTGGCTTTATCACCTACATTGCTACCTGAATCTATCTACTTTTCTCTACTATTCTGCCACCACTCTTTATTTTTTATTTTACCTTTTTTGGAGACAGGGTCTTGCTCTGTCCCACAAGCTGGACTGCTGTGATGTAATCATAACTCACTGCATCCTTGAACTGCTGCTCTGCCACCACATTTATCAAACCAGCACCATCTCTCACCTAGACTCATGCCTTTCAACTGGTCCTACCCCAGCATCTTCAGTGCTTTCTGGCCTACTCTCTATTCAGCAGCCAGAGCCATCTTTGTGAACAGCAAATCTGATCTTGCCAGCCTCAGGCCTAAAACCTTTCAAAAGTCCTTTCATTGTTTTCAGGAGAAATAACTGAGTGCTTTACACAGTCCTGTGTGATCTGTCTCTGCTTCTCTCTTCTGCCTCCTCCAGAGTTTCTCCCACGTTCCCTGGTTTGCTTTTCAGTCCCTCCATTGCACCATCTTCTCTCCTTCAGATATCCTTCACACATCTTTCCCTCCTGAAACAGTCTTCCTCAAAGCTCCTTTTTCTGCTATGCTTTGACAATGCCTACTCACCCTTCAGATTAAAGAAAGTATTATTACCATGGAATGCCTTCTTGACCCTCTACTCTAGGTCAGAGCTTTTGTTTGTCTTCGTTTGCTCTGGTTTAGTATTCTCTGAGTACATTTGAGTACCTAGACTTTAAGATTTTGGATCCAAGTTCTCTTCTTTATCTTGAGCATTCACTTTGTATAATTCATTACTGTGATTTTACTTGGCTGACCGTAGATCCATTAGGGAAAGAAGGGGTCATGTCTATTTTGCTCACCATTGTATCTCCAGAGTGCAAGGCAGCATGTCACTCACTGGAATAATTTAATAAATATTAGCCAAATAAAGATTGAATGAATGAATGTCGTCCTGCCATTGCTTAATTTTACCAATGTGCCAGCAATTCTTTATTAATAAAGTAAATTACTTTTAGCAATGGGAACATGATAAATGTGAAGAAGCTGAGAAGAGAATAAGATATTATCTTGAAACAAAGTGCAATTTGGAATGTTTGTCTTTTAAAGACTTAGGTAATGAGTCTATCAGGAATTCTATGTGAATTAGAAATCTAAAAAGCACATTAAAGATGTATACTTTCTATTTCTTGGGCTTGGCTTTCTACCCTAAAGCTGCCACTACTTGTGATTCTGACAGTTCAAGACATCTCCATTATTTCAGCTTTCTGTATCTTTAATGTCCTGAAATTGATTTTTTTATATTAATTTTCTTCAACCTCAAAAAATCCATTTGCAAGCTTAGCAATTACAATTTAATGTATTAAACTGATAAGATTTAGGCCACAATGGTTCTATAAACAAAAAGATCATGAACAGTAAGTTGTTAATCTTCAAACCCCCAACAAACAATAAATGCTTCTACTTGAATTAAACTTAAAATCATTATTGAATGTTTCAAATCCCATGGTACACAGAGACAGCAAATACACAGATACAGATCTTTCCCTTTCTTCTGAGTGGGTGAAAGATAATTTCTGTGTGTTTAAAATGTATGGGGAAAAAGGAAGCATTTAGAAATTACCTGCTTGTAATAACTGTTATTCGATGGCATTTTTTAATTAGAAGACACAATAAACTAAACTTCATACAACAACAGCCAGAAAGGGTCTTAAAACTAATCTCTCAAACCACTTTAATTAACGAACAATGGAATCCATGTTCAGAAAAGTGATATGACTAGGCATGCTCAATAAAGTTGCAGAGTGAGGGACAGGACGAGAAAAGTGCCTCATTACTCATTATTAAATTTGAGGACTGACAAATAGCTATTCAAAGATATGTGAGGGTAAACTACCCTGGACACCCAGAATACACAGTGAAGTCAGAAAATTTTAAAGCTGTCTTGCTTTATAGTTATCTTTGCATATCTCTGTGGAACATTCTTTTATAGTTCTCTAACACCCTGAAATTCCTTATCAAATTGAAGGATTATCTAGTGAAGATCTGTGTTCATTTTATAAACTTATAGAGTCAAGAGTAGCATTAAAACTCTTTATTTCCATGCATTTGATCTGGGTGTTGCTAATGATTGGTGTGAATCTAGGAGGTCTCCTTGTCAAAATGTCTCTAACATAAGGATTTCTTTGGCTTTTTCCAGCACTAATGAGTGACTGATTTATGTCACTAAATGTCAAGACACCCCTCAAATAATATAAAATCACAAGATGAAACTGTCAAAGACAAATACACTTTATTATGGAATGAAAGTTGTTATGGGGATGGGAACTGTAATCATACAATGAGAGGAGGCTATATCTATTATTAATCTATAATCAGTTTTGTAAATATTTTTAACCCCTTTGATATGAGTTAAAGATGTAGCATTCCCAGGATAGATAATAAGATGAAAAGAGTTTTCTGAGTTAGGAGTTAGGAAGTGTTTTTCCTCATTATATTACTCTAGGTCAAAAACTGACTTTGGGGCATGGGGAGAGGGATGCAGCATGATTAATGATTAAGGAATCTGGAAAGGACCTTTCCTGAATGAATCTGCAGACTGTTCAGGAATCATCTTTTTGGTCATATTCTACGATGCTATGTGTTAGATGGAGGTTGGGGAGGAAAAAAAGTCAACTAGGAGAAGGCTATTAAAAGGATGCAATGAGTGAAGAGACTTCGTGGGAAATGTCTAGTTGCGGGCAGATGCATTTTGCTGTTAGTAGAATGTGTACGTGTGTGGGAGAGAGTTGTGGAGAAAGAAATGTCTAAGCAGTAAAAATCTAGAGTCATGTAAAGTTTTATTTAAGTTTCTTTCCTAATATTTCAGTAAAAATTAGAATATAACTAGATTAATTAGAACAGAATTAATGTAACATACAAGGTGAAATTTAATATTTGGCAATAAAGAGTATCAGCTAATTGATAACAGATAAATGAATGGATAAGCAGCTGCTGGCTGGCTGGATAAAGGGTATGCACAAATAAGTTAGGATTGAAAAGAGAAAAATTGTAATATATTTGAACTATTTGTTGAAAAAATAACTATTTCCAGATCTGTGGCTATTTTAAAAATTAACAATAGTTGCCTACACTTATACTAATGCTGTCATGCATACATCATTCAGTTCTGATACAGGAACAATAACAATTAACAACAGTAACATGCTAGAAATGAAAGTGATACAGTATGCACGACAAAGTGGTGAGGTTCCCTCAGAAATTTTTTGACCCCTTTATGTCCATTTGATTATAATAATCTCATTGGATTCCATTCCTTGGGCTATTAAAGCCACTCCCCATCATGAGCTACTACAGTAAATTTTAAAAATCAAGGAAATTACTAACTGCTCAGCTAGCCTCAGCTTTAACAGCTGTACCAATTTTAAAATACTAAATGGCTTTCCTATCTAGATGCCGAACTTTAGTTCCTCCATCTGTGAAATGAGTAAACTTGACAAGATGATATTTAAGGATTTCTAAAACTTTTAATTTCTATTTCTTAGTGATTCTAGTTAAACTACATAGAATCTATCAAGTTTAATAGGTTGTGCATTCATTTCTCCTTACGTATTAAAAGTGCAAAGAAAAGACGTAATGTTAGTGACCAAACTCAAGTAATGAAACTTATGCTTCTGTCTCACCTGAGCTGGAATTTGCACTAGAAAACTGGTCTTGTCTACTCCAAGTCGTGTACGGTACTTTCTGTTCTGAAAGCTTATCTTAAATGTTCTCTGATGATTCTGATGCAATTTCTGATCAAGATCCACAGCTGGACTTTAAAAATCTTTCCTGGGTATTTGCGATGCAGTTACGTGAGTTGGGAAAGTGTTTCAACATGCCACAGCTGCTCATTCATATGCATAAGCCTACATAGATGCTGATTTAAAGAAAGAAATATGTCTTGCATTGTAAGTATGCTTCTTGGATGGTGTATGTACTTTCATTTCTGAGAACCTTCAGGTACAGAAGGTGTCTATATTTTTCAGGGGATAAACTGCATATTCGTGTCAAGCTTTCATTGTATCTTTGACCCCATAGAGAAATGCACCACGGTGTCCCACTGTGGTTTAAGCTCTGTGACAGCGGTTACCGCAAATAACATCAGAGTTTCACTTATTGCTGAAAAGAAGAAATAGTTTTCCTTCTGAATTAGCCTCACAATTTAAAAGGAGTTAAATAGATTATTTACATGAGTTTTTGCATTAAAGTGAAGTAAGCTATTCAAATTTAATAGTGAAGCCTTAATGACTTTCCCTTGGTTCACAGAGGCCTCTGTGAGGATAGGAATCAATGTTACTTCATCCCAGCTCACTGCTTCTAAACTCACTTGCTGAAGAGGTCATAACTAAAGGCAATGAAGCCTGAATAGGTTCACTGTTTCACTAGCTGAAGAGTTCTAGCAAGACTTACGAATTTGCTTGACATTGGTATTTAGATGGCCGGGTTAGACAAAGTAGAGTTGAATGGCACATGAAATTCTTAGATCTCCTGCTGCTTGACCTATCCCTACTAAAACCACTGAGCCATGACCAATCATTGGGTGACACATGCCAGAAATCAAATCTAGTGGTGCAGCCTCATGTGACTTTACCCAGTTCTCTAGGTAGAGGGAGTCCAACCTAACAGTGACAAGTGACAATTTTTGCAGGTCTCCAAGTGTGTTAGGGCAATGCCTCACAAACTCCAATGTGCATACAAGTTATCTGGGGAATCTTGATAAAATGCAGATTCTGATTCAGTAGAGTTGGGTTAAGACCTGAGATCTTAAAATTCTAAGAAGGCTCTCATTTAATATCTGTGCTTCTGGTCTGTAGACAACATTTGGTAGAACAAAACTCTAGAATAATTCATTTCTTCCTTCAGATGCCTGCATAGATTACTCCCTCATTTCTTTTAGATCTTTGTTCAAATATCACCTCATTAGCATGGCTTTCCTTGCCCACTACATATTTCTCTGTCACTATCATCCTTCTCCTGCTTCTTCTTTCTTTATACTGCTCATCACCATCTGACACATTTTACATTTATTTGAGAGGGCCTTTTTTGGCTCACTGCTTTGTTATTTCCCTATAACATGGACTGAGGCATAATAAGTATCCAGAAAAAAATACCTATTGATTGAATGAATGTATAAAAGAATAAATGAACCCTGTAGTCACTCTGCCACAATTCCATAAACTAGACTACACTTATGAGTCTCCAGGCAATTATCAACTCTGCTCTTTGGGATTTTCTTTTAACTCAAGTACCTTATTAAAGAATAAAGGGTGGATGAAATCAGGTCCCTTCACTATCTACCAAAGTTCCTGATCACTGGTAAGGACTGTACCATCCACGACTTCTTTTCTACCTGTAGGCCATTCTGAAACCCTTGCAGTCTCTCCAACAATGTCCTGAGAGGTCATATTAAAGGTAAAGGAATTTGTGGTTCTCATAGGGACCACTTGGCTCTTCGTCAACTCCATTGTGAGCTTTATCCAATACTAGCTAATGCCTACCTAGTTCTCCAAGTGAATATCTGGTGGCTTATTATTTCAAACCTAATCAGTTATCTCACAATAAATGTAGATATTATTAGAAAGAAGGCAGTAAATACAGATCAGATTTGCCCTGATCTAACTTGGGGAAATGTTGTGTTATCTTTTTTGAAAAATGTATAATTAGGTTGTAATCAATGCCCTTTTTATTCATCAATGGTGTCAAAGTTGAGTTTCAGAACTTGAAAAAAAAGTTAGTGCTTTAATCATCTTGTCTTTGTGCTATATTACAAAAACAACAGCTGTAGATTTTCTGCAATGAAGGGGAAAGGGATTTTATCTACTAGGGTTACTAAAGGTTTTGTAACTGAAAACAAAAAGGCACCATCTAAAAACTGTGTCAACACCAAATGTCCAAACCAGGGATTCAGTTGCTATCTCTGCATCAATGTAAAAACCCCATGTCATTCCTTCAATATTTACTCAGCAAACGTTTCTTAAGCACCTACTATTAATATATGTCAACACACTGAAAACATTATATTGCATTTAAATTAAGAGCAGACCCATTCAGTAACTCATTAATAAACTATAGTCAAATTCATATTGCATGGATTAACACAAGATAGAAAATGAGTGACAGAAGGTTCCCTGCTGTCTAGGAGCTCACTCAAGTGGAGAGGTGTGCAAACTGTGATAATGGGTACACCAGGTATTTACATACAGTTTTGGGGAACTCAGATAAAGAATCAATCAGTGCTGACTAAGCAGATTAAAGATGGCTTTGCAGTGGAACTGACATCTGAGGGCTCTCAAGATGAGTAGGAATCCTGCAGGTGGAAAGGGAGAAAGGCAGTTCTGGGTAGAGGAATCCACAGAGCAAAGGCACAGCTCAGGAGCAAGTGTAAGAGCAGAGAGCAGTCCTGTGTAGCAGGGGGACAATGAAAAAGGCTGATACTGTGGGTGGTGGAGGGGTGAGTGTGGAATGGAGCACAGAAGTTGGCTGGGAATATATTGTGAAGGGCAAGGAGTTTGTGCACAGGCATCTTGGTGTCATATCTCCATATCTCTTAGAAAGATAATTCTGAAATCAAAGGGGAAGGTGTCTGGTAAGGGTAAGGAAAGGGAAGGGGTACCTATGGGTACACATGTGTGTAAGGCATTATATTTCCTTGTGTGAAGTGGCATTACAGTAACTTCACTAACTGGGTATAGGTAATTAAAGATTTACAATAATTAACTTTGCATAGTGCTTAAATGGAATTATTATTGGAGTATAACATATGTAATCCTCTTGAAAGAAAGAAAAACAACAATTTCATTATTTTCCTCTTCTTATGAATGTAATACATGTTAATTTCAAAGTAAGTGCATGATAAAATTGAATTTTAAAAGATGGCAAAAATGAATCACAATCACACCACCAGAGAAAAACATCATATATAACTCTTCAAACTGGTGTTTACTCTACTACCATAAACCAGACATTGAATAAGATTGAGGATGGATAGAGTAATATGGACACCTGGAGACAAGCTCATTTTAAGCAGAAGGGAGTATAATTGTGATCTCGCTTTGTGAAGTGAAACTTGCCAAATAGGACATCTATTGCTACATTATGATAATTATACATTTTATAAATTATTTATAATTATCACAAAAATATGCTAAGCATTACGAGGAGCACAGTTGGAAATAGTTTTATATTTTGCAATACACATTTCTTTAGCAATTCCTTTATGTCTTTGAAGCAAAAATGAAAAGCGCAAGTAGTGAAAATGAAGAATCCCTTCAACCTTTAATTACCTTAAAGTGATAACTCAAGTACTGAGGAATGGTAGGCTTGTATCCATTAGTTCAGCAACTCTTTAAGAAATACCAAGTATGACACCAGAGATAGAGCTATCAGTGAACAAAATATAGGTATGGTGTCTGCAATGCATGGAACTCACAATTTTGTAGTTGAGCAAGATATTCTTTCTCCCTCCACTCCTGAATAGAAATTTCACCCATTTTTCAAGGTCTGGCTCCATTTCCACATTTCCATGGTGCACTCTTGCACTGTCCTGACCCCTTCAGGCTTATCCTTTCTCTGACATTCCATAATTCTTAGAAATGCTGCTGTTAGGATCATTCAATTTGATCATATGTTACCAGGAACTATACTCTATTAAATGTATAAAAATCTCTTTTCCCTAATAAGATTTAAAAAATCCTTGAAGATAAAGACTATCCTTATTACTTGGGGTTAGGGGCAGATTTTTCTGAGCATCTGATAATACTGAGAAATACATTTAGGAAATTTTTGATAAAGCATTTGATTATGACTGAACAGTGTATTTACTGAAAGCCTAATTCTTGACCATACTAAAAGAAATGTCAATAAAATCTTCTCTCAGCACTGTCTTAAGGGTTGAATGACTCACAAAATGGGTGCAGATAAAGGAGACCTGCTGAGAATTTCCTAATGGAATCTCATGATGCACTCTTCATTTCATTTGTTATTTTAAAGGTAAATTGTTTAATATTTCCTAAAACTGTTATACAATTTAAATGTCTCTAAACAGCAATTTGATTAATTTTTCATTGAAAACTGCAGTTAAATTAAGGCTCAGTTACACATAAAGTTTGGATAGGAGAGGAAAAATATCTGATTGCTTGATGTTGCCATTACCACATTTCCAACTAATTAAAAACTGCGACAAAATAGTATACAGTTAGGCTATTAAAACAGAGAAATCATTCTGTGAATCCAATCTATACTTTGGCATTTTGCAAAAAGCTTGTTGTTATTTGCAGGTTTCTTTACAAATACTTTAAAAATCAATTTATATGATTTATAGGACGTGCTTTGAACAAGCATCTTGATAAACTACAGAATAATATCCAAATTAAACCTATTGCTTAAAGGAAACCAAGATGTAAGAAGGCTCCAGTAGAAAGATAAAGATTTACATTGATAGGACAGGGACATGTTTGTCCTTTTCTGTAAACTTTAAAGCTTGAGATCATTATCAAGAGCTTCTAATTGCTGTATCCATGGTTCTAACCATCTTATCGTCTGCAGAATTGTTTGAGATGAGATTTTTCAGAAACAGGAAAACAGGGACATTTATGCTGCATGTCAGGTAATGGTGAAGGGCATACAGTTTGAGACTGAAAAAAAACAGCTATTAAGAAAATGGAACATTCTGATGAAAATGTTCTTACTCTATATAAAGTAGAATTTGTTAATCAAATGGTGCTAGCACATATCTTTTAATTTTCAGTTTTATAATGGATGTGTGTGTGTGTGTGTGTGTGTGTGTGTGTATATATATACATATATATATATTTTTTTTGAGACAAAGTCTTGCTCTGTGGCCCAGTCTGGAGTGCAGTGGCACAATCTTGGCTCACTGCAAGCTCCACCTCCTAGGTTCACACCATTTTCCTGCCTCAGCCTCCCAAGTAGCTGGGACTACAGGTGCTCGCCACCATGCCAGGCTAATTTTTTGTATTTTTAGTAGAGATGGGGTTTCACCATGTTAGCCAGGATGGTCCTGATCTCCTGACCTTGTGATCTGCCCGCCTTGACCTCCCAAAGTGCTGGGATTACAGGTGTGAACCACTGTGCCCGGCCTATAATGGATACTTTTTAAAGCATTTATGCCTACTAAAATACAAGTCTACTAATATTTAACAAATAGAAAGACTTTTCAAAACTATCTAAGAAGAGAATGTTTCCTTGGTGTTGTCATTATCCATCTGTGACCATAGCAAATCCCCTCTTCCCCACTCTCTAGCCATATCTGGCCTAGGCCACATAGAAGAAAACATTTATTAAAAGTTTGGAATAAATTAATTGCAAATTCTAATTCTCAAGCCAGGCACAACTGAAAGTAACATGTCAAAACATGCATGGAAGAAAATCTTTTCTTTATTCATGGGCAGAGCATGTGATTGGCCACCATTAATAAGATCTAAGCTGTCACAGGCAAGACACAAACCTCAGGCTTCCAAACAACAATAGACCCATTGATGTTAACAAATCATCACTTGAAAAGGAGCTCCTAATACTCATATGCACAGAGGCTCTTCCTTGAAGACATCTTGTAGTCTCATGTTCAGCTGTTTAACACTCCTCTTTGCTAGCCATGTGGACCAAAAGCAATGCACTTCATTTCTTGAAGACAGTAGCCATATTCCTCTTATTTTTTTTAATAACAAGATCTGACCCATAATTGTGTGCTTACATTAAGGACGTTTCATTTCCAAAGGAGCAACCTATATATGCGTGTTCTAAGAAATCAACCATACAATAAGTAACATCCCAGTTGTCTCACTGAGCCTCATTTTAAACACAGAAACAGACGTTTAAATAAACCAAAGAGCAGGGCATGGATAATCCAATTTAGGATGTCTCATCAAGTTTAAGTTTGCTAATCCAATTTATATGATCTCACCGAGTTTCACAGTTTACGGTGATTTATTTCAAACAAGGGATATTGTAGGAGTAAAGGTAAAGAAAATCCCAATCAGGAACCTCCAAAAGCCATGTTAGTGTTAATGAGAATTAAGTTAATGCCATGAGGAGAGAATACGGTCTACTGGTCTATTTCTGTAGATGAAATCTCTCCCCTTTGCTTCTTAAGTCTTAACTGATTTTACAGCATCCATTGGTGAAAGAAAGTGTGTACCAGATAAGAATATAAATGAAATAAAGCTGATGTTGGTTGCTATTTATTTGAATTCATATTTTCATAGGCCTTTCTAACTGCCTGATATTTTCCTGGAAGATTAGAGGTAACAAAGCCATGATTCATGTTCTTTGGACATGAACCATCAATTTTTCTCTATAGGTAGATTTACAAAACACCAATGATGGTGACTCTAGTTAATATAAATGATTAGTAATGAGGGTACAGATCCACACAGAGATATATCAGAACATTATTAGTTTGAGTTCTGACTGACCTTCAGGTTGATATTGTGCTATAATCGTCACTGTCTGTCCAGCCCCCTTTAGTGCAGCTGCTGCCTGTTCGTGGGATGCACCACGGAGGTCAATACCATTCACCTGAAAGAAAGGAAGCCAGAGAATCTTGGTATTTCATAAGGCATATTATTCTGGTAGAAGAAAAAAGTTTCCCCCAAACCATGCTGTCTAACATTATATCACATGCCTCAGAAACTCCTCGTATCCTACTCAGGTGTTTATGGACTTTCATGGTCTTAATCACTTTTAGTTAGGAGAGACATTAAATTTCATCTTGTGGTGTTTGTGCCATGGTCTGACCAGGTTGGAAACATTTTTATTTATCCATGTTCTAGTGTATGCATTTAATATGCCTCTGTGAGCTTCCTAGATTTCTAGGGTAAATAGGGATAAATATGAGCCTTCAACATTAGGGGGAAAACAGGATGATAGAGACACATATAATGTAATAGACAAATATACGCTGAAAGATTAAAACATTCAGATGAGATTCTGGGTACATGGTATAAAATGGGGCCAGCTGGCTGCAAAATCCCTCTCTTTGGTCAGTTGCCTAGCCTTGTCATCCTGAGCCTGGTGAGACAGCCCTAAGCCTTGTTTTAAAATATACTTGACTGTCCTATTTCTCATATACAATTCCAGAATGAATTCTGACAAAAATGAAATAAAGAGTGCCCGGAGTTTATTTAGCTATTGCTAACTCCCATTTTAGGTCCTATGCCGAAAGAGAAACAGAACATCTTAAAAGCTCCAAACTCTGCCAGGGTGAAAATCATTCTTAAGTCAAATTTAATAAGAAGCAAATGCTAAAATTTTTCTTGAATCAATTCAGTCTAAGTCAATGCAATGTAATTAATAAGTGCTCTCCAATGACAGAGTTCTCTGTCTGCCCCAGAAGAGGGACAATGACTGGAGCACAAAGGGAGACAAGATAAACCGCCAATAAGTTTTTCTGATGAACACACAGTAGGTATGGTTTTCTAACCTACAAAAAACTAGCTTTTTGCAGATGATAGCAGAATTCTGCTTCCTTTTGTTCATGGGGCAGGTTGACATGGGCTATGAAAGAAGAATAAAAGAACTGATTCGCTTATATACATTCAAAATATATAACTGTATTTTGCTTTTCATCAATCCTATTTGACAATGACATTGGGTGGCAGATGGGGGTTACTACTTTGTTTCCCCATCAGGTCTGGGACATCTATATGCTTAAATTGCACATCCTTATCCTCACATAATAACTTTGTTAACATCTCCTTATTCTCTTTGGTAATTTTCCTTGCCTCATCCCTGGCTTTCTAGTGTGGTGACCTCCTTACAGAAAGCATTGATTACATGGTAACATTGGGGAGTCCACTGAGCTAGGCCTGATCTGGTTGTGCCACTCTCTTCTGACTGACTGCCATACTACTTCTCTGAGCCTCAATTTTTCTCTTCTCTAGGAGGGAAGGGACTGTTAGGCTTTTTGAGTCTAAAGTCCCCTTAAACTATAAAATTCCAGATCTATTCCTTGGTAGATACAGCCATTTCAGAGACTGTCTAGGCTATTGAGGAGTCAGAAGTATGACTCTGCCGGCCAGAAGAGACAGGAAAGGCAATTTGATCCAGGCTACTACCTACAGGAGGCTGAATTCCACAAACTTCACATGCCAAATAATTTATTCTCTTGTCAAACAGTTAAGGTTAACTTTTTATAAAAGAATAATACATGGTCATGGCAAATGCATTCTGTTTCAGAAATGTCTAAAAGGAAGAGGTGAAAGTCCCCTCACCATCTCCATTTCCAGAGGTAACCACTTTAGTGTATACTTTTTTCTTTTATGATCATCTAATATTTCTTCAATCATAATTCTAGTTCCATAGGTTTTCATGTTATGGCAATTTGTGCCCGAGTTTAATGACAGAAAAGGCAACAATTTCTAAATTGGTGGTAAACATTTATTTACAATTTTTTAGTGTAACGCCATTTATTAAAATAGGCAAACTATAAGATGAAAATGAAGGCAACAGAAAAGCTCAACTTTTCACAACCAACAAAATTAGCACAACCTAAGAAATAATTTAGAAAAAAATGTTGTTAAAAAGACATAGCAATTTCCATTATGTGTAATGCATAAAAATCACAGTGGATAGCAGCAAAGGACTGGGCAGGGCGGGGGGGCATTGAGGAGAATTTGATAATTCACATTGTGATTACTCTGCACATTGATGAAAGATAATTCACACTTCTAAAACCTCAAGACTTCCCTTTTTAGAGAACCAAAATAAATCCAAGACACCTTGCTGACACTTCTCACCCCTAAACAAACTGATGACTTTCTTTTTTTGAGACAAAGTCTGGCTCTGGTGCCCAGGTTGGAGTGCAGTGGCATAATCTTGGCTCACTGCAGCCTCCGCCTCCTGAGTTCAAGCAATTCTCCTGCCTCAATCTCCCGAGTAGCTGGGACTACAGGCACGCGCCACCACGCCCAATTAATTTTTGTATTTTTAGTAGAGACAAGGTTTCACCATGTTGGCCAGGATGGTCTCAATCTTTTGACCTCATGATCCGCCTGCCTCGGCCTCCCAAAGTACTGGGATTATGGCGTGAACCACCACTGATGACTCTTACACATAAAACTGAAATAGTTATGGCAGCAAAAGATTTTGATGGCAAGGAAAGTTTGTAAACTGTACTTCGATCTCTTTTTCTTATTACCAAAGTGCAAGATGCAGGGTTCTCAGTCTTTCAGTAGTGCTTCTCCTGTAAATAATTCATTTTGTTTGGCAAAGGCAGTTTCTGATTTAAGTCTATTCTGGTATACTGACATATAACAAAACGACACAGGTATTGCAACAAGTGCACCTGCATGAACCAAGACACTGACTTGGCCAGTCTGACAAGGTAAGTTGCAGATCCAGGCAGTCGAGACCTTGAATAACAAAAAGCTCCACTTTCAGAGTCCTTGATGGAATGCTCGATTAGATCAACTATGGATGTATGCCCTTCCACATCTGGCTGTTCATAAAAGCTAAACCTATCATTTGAGTGCTCAATTCTAGTGTGAAGTGTTTTACCATGGGAGTGAAAGCTCAAGCTTAAAAGATAACACTCTTCAGAACTGTCCTGATCAAGGAAAGAACCATCTGGCACACTTGATAGCTTCCCTTCTGCCTCCCAACATGTGATTGGTCCCCAGTATCATCCTGGTTTTGCAAGTTTTTTCAGCTCCTCTGTGAGACTTGTCACTACCATGGGACCAGTGCTTTCCACTGAGACATAAACTCTTGCAACACCAGGAGCAGAGTTAAGATCAAAATTCAGATGACAGAGCATACTTTCAGCTACGTGGGCTTCTGTGCCAGTAAGTCCACTGAAGTTCCTTTGGATTTGATTATTCTGCATTGGAGGTAGCAATGGTGAGAGTGGAGGGACATCATCGTGACCCACTCTCGGGCTCTGCAACATGACTCCTGCAGTGCCAGTCAACAACCCATTTATGGACTGATCCACAAAGATCTCTGGGGCAACAACTAGGTCCTGGTCTACCTGACTTTCATCTTCAGGGAAAGAGAGCCCTTCCACTTGAGGAGGAACCACAGAGACTTCCATGGCAGAAGAACTGTCCAGACAATAGCTACGTGATCCTTCCAAAGGACGCATCCCGTCATCTAAAGGCATAGTATACTGAACGTAGTCCTGAGGCAGAAGTCCAGTAACGACAGGCACGTGTTCATCCAGGCGAAGATACAGGTCCTGTTCTGAGAAGCCGAGCTTTTCAGTGAATTGGCTTGTTCCTGGCACGCGGTCTCAGACTGAAGGTCGTGGAAATCCTTCCAGACGCCATTCAGGGGTGGACTCGGGCTGGAAGAGTAGTCTTGACTCTCACCTCCATCTTGATGCACGTCTCCTCAGAGTTTGTGGGCTGAAGAGGCCACGGCATGGGACTGCAGTGATGGCTGCGGAGGCAGGTGGCCTTATCGGCCTCTGAGCGCTCACGTCTTTAAAGATTATCAGTGCTGAGGAGGAGGAGAAGGTGTCCTTATCTGCAGAGCTCCCAGAGGGTGTGCCCACCCTTTTGGCTTCTGTTTGGCAGAAAGCCGCCTTTTTAACGTATCCATCAAGCTTTTGCTTTTTTATCTATTTTTTTCCCGCCTTTTTCATCTTCCCTGTTGATATCGCAGCTGGCTGTATCTTTACCATAGCAGCTACCAAATAAGGAATTATCTTTCCAAAGTCAGTGGCTAGCGATGGTTGTTGTACTACCATGAATCAGTTTATTTTTTACTTTTATTCAAGTTAAAAGATTTCCAGAAGGTTTTAAGACTAATTTTCTTCATTACAACTAGTTACCTAATCCAAAGGATCAAAATGGAAGGGATTCACTTCTGGCATGATGGAATGAGATGGTCGGCCAGGCGCGGTGGCTCACGCCTGTAATCCTAGCACTTTGGGAGGTTGAGGTGGGCAGATCACTTGAGCCCAGGAGCTCAAGACCCGCTTGGGCAACACAGGAAGAGCCCGTCTCCTAAGGCGGCCAGTCTCCACTTCCTTGCCCAGGACCGGTGCGACGGCTGCACTGGCCTTTCCTCCAGCAACTCCTCCTCCCGCCTCCTTCCTCCTCCTCCTCCAGCTTGTGTGTACTTTTTAAAGATTCACTGTATGCACATGCAAGCACATGACTTTATCTCTATTTCTCTTGCTTTCCTTACATACATATTTTAATATATTAATGCCTTTTTATTTAACTGAATAGGTCATATCATATATAATTTGACAGCTTTTGTTTTGCTTTTCATTGAGCAATGTATCTTGGACATCGTTCATTATCATATCAGCTCATATCATTCTACCTTTTTTTTTTTTTTTTGAGACGGAGTTTCCCTCTGTCGCCCAGGCTGGAGTGCAGTGGCCGGATCTCAGCTCACTGCAAGCTCCCGGTTTTACGCCATTCTCCTGCCTCAGCCTCCTGAGTGGCTGGGACAACAGGCACCCGCCACCTCGCCCGGCTAATTGTTTTGTATTTTTTAGTAGAGACGGGGTTTCACCAGGTTAGCCAGGATGGTCTCGATCTCCTGACCTCGTGATCCACCCGCCTCGGCCTCCCAAAGTGCTGGGATTACAGGCTTGAGCCACCGCGCCCGGCTCATTCTACCTTTTTAATGAAAGCCTAGTATTCTATGTTACGGATGTGCCAGCACTTTTCAGTGAGATCCCTCTTGATGTGGTTAAGGTTGTTTCCAGTTTTTCTGCTACTATAAACACTTATAAAAGTGTTTCTGAAGGATAAATTCCCTGGAAAGACTTCTTGGTGAAAGGGTATATGCATTACTTGTTTTTTAAAATTTGCTATTGTACATTTTCAAAATAATTATTTATTCATTAAACATATAGAAACTAATGAGAAAACAAAAACAGGCCATAATCCAATTGCCCAGATAATGTATTGATATGAAAAGTAAAATTAATATACACACATCATGCCCATATATCAAGAATAAGGCAATGAAAAGATATACAAACAAAAGGCTCCCCTACCTCCTATTATTCGCTACAAAGGTAACCATGTTAATGGCTTCTTGTATATACTACTAATTATTTTTGTTATGAATATAAGCCAGTTTATAAAATAGATAATTTAAAATTTTATACAAATAAGATCATGTTCTACACCTTGATTTTTTCCACTTACTAATATACCTTAGTGAGCTTTCTAATTTACATATTTCTTCCCATTAATCTCATTCTTTTTAATAGCTGTGAGTGTTCTATTATTCAATGAAAAACAATTTGTTTTACCAGTAGCATGGCTGATAGCTAGGTAGCTTCACCATTTTGCTATTATAAACAATGAGGTAATAAATATCATCTAATAGTAAGTTGTTGAGTAAAGGGTATGAATGTGAAATTTTGATAGGTATCGCCAGACTGTCTGTAAAAGTGTAGTATTAATTTACATGCCCACAAATAATATATGATTTTCAACTTCCTCACACTCTTGTAATAGTTACATATACTTCAACATTTGACTTTCCATTCTGATAGGTAAACAAATTTATTTTTAAATTTTGCATTTCTTCAGTTATAGGGTTAAGCATCTTCTTATATGTTGATTGGATATTTGAACTTATTTTTACATAAAATCCCTTTTTATTTATTTTGTTTTTGTTGTTTAGGCAGTTTGCTCTTTCAAAACATTATCTGCAAATGAAGAATGTTATTGCTCCTTCTTAGGTAACTATTGCAAATATTCTTAGTTTGTTATTTGAACTACTGTATTTTGACTTTTCTTTTGTACATTACTTCCTATCATAGAGTGAGTTTTTAAATATTTAGTGAAGTCTATTTAATTTCCTTTTCTTTTTTGGCTCTTGAGTTTTAGATTATATCTTCTTTTCACCAATATATTTAACAAATTACCCATGTTTTCCCATAGCAAACTATAGTTTAATCTTTAGTCATTTAATCCTTAATCAATTGGAATATACTTTGATGTTTGATCTGAACCAAGTGAACAGCCACAATTTCTTGGACGTTTCCTTTACAGCATAAGATTCCTACATGTTTCATCATTCTAGTCATCCTCTGAATTTTTTTTCAATGCATTAAGGAAAGTACATGGAAAAATGGGAAGGAACAAAAATTTGCAGTTAGACAAAACAGGTTAAATCTCAAGTCTACCTAGGTTACCTCGGTAACTTGGGGAAGTCACTTAACTTCTTTGAACCTTAGCTTTCTTTTCAATAAAATGAGTATACCTACCTACCTACCTATCAGGGCTGTTGCAGGTACAAACAGGCATTCAGCAAATAGTATCTATTATTATTGTTTTAGCATTTCTTCAAAGAGCTGTGATTATAAGTGATGAAATAAATCTAATGGAAATTAACCAACACAGAGTGCAATATATTAGTTACTTCATGCTTTTTTAAAAAAGAGGAACATAACATTTTAGGACTAGAAAAGCCTTAGAAACTTGTTTATCTAGCACTTATACCTTAGAGATGAACCCCGTAAAAGAAGGGAGTGGCCCAAAGTCATACTGAAGTTAGCATAGAGATAGGACCAGCCAAGAGCACCTCTTGCCAAGCCCCAGAGTTCCTTCTAGTTTAGCAGATGTGCTCTGTGAGTTTGTTTCTTTTTCACTGGACCAATAATACAATCTTGTTCATTTTAGGCCCAAATTTACATGGGCCTCTGCATTTTTGAAGAGGTGTGCTGCTGCTGTTATCCCGAACGATATCATAGTACCCTTGTTCCTGTTGATTTCTTCCCTGGTTTTAGCAAACATGTTCTACTCCAGTCATTCAAATTTTTCAAGATCACTTTGATTCTTATTTCTTTCCCTGAGGTTTGAGTTTTTATCAGCAAACCTTGCACAAATAACATTTTAAAAAGTATTCACAGTTTATATCATTGATATGACATTTTAAAATACCAAGTGTGACACAACCTCATATATTTATTATTATTATTATTATTATTTTGCTTCAGTTTGAACTTTTTCATCTGGATACATGGATTCTCAGAGTTCTGTTTAGAGTCCTCTTCTCTCCAAGAAAAATTCTTTTCTTGAAGCATACATTCTCAAAGATTGGATGCCACTAATTATTGTTGAGATTAATAATAATAATTATTATTAACATTAATTGAGCATCAGGTATGTACATAAGAGATATTTATATATTATCTCACTTAATCCTGAGGAGGGTGGGATTATTTTTCCTATTTTACTGATAAGAAAACTAGGCTCAGAGACTCACTGACTTACTCAAATTTATATGGTGGAAAGAGGCTAAGGATTTAAAATAGTGTAATACTCCTGAGTTCTTAACTACCAATTTACGCTATAATTTAGTATCCTGTCTAATTCCGAGGGTCTATGCCTACAAGATTCCAATTCTGAAACCTGTCTTTCAAGGGCATAAATCAAGCTCCCTGAGACTGGCAGCAAATGATTGTGTGTTTTGCCACTCTGCTCTGCAGTGGTCCAAAAGCAACCTGATCTAGAAATTATGGCCCAACTTATAATGATTAGATCATGTAGGGCTAAGGTAAAAGGCACTGTCAAGCTAGAACAATTTCATTTATTGCTACCTCTTTATGTATATGACTTGCATTGGATCATTAAAATATTTATATTTCGGCCGGGCATGGTGCTCACACCTGTAATCCCAGCACTTTGGGAGGCCAAGGTGGGTGGATCAAGGTCAGGAGATCGAGACCATCCTGGCTAACACGGTGAAACCCGGTCTCTACTAAAAATACAAAAAAAAAATTAGCCAGGCGTGGTGGCGGTCACTGGTAGTACCAGCTACTTGGGAGGCTGAGGCAGGAGAATGGCATGAACCCGGAAGGTGGAGCTTGCAGTGAGCCGAGGTCATGCCACTGCACTCCAGCCTGGGTGACAGAGCGAGACTCCGTCTCAAAAAAAAAAAAAGAAAAAAATTGATATTCCATATGTTTTGGCATCCTTTGCACAATAATGTTGGTAATGAATAGAAATATGGGCACTTTTAGTTGACTTCTAGTTGTGTTGCTGCTGTTGTTTTTCAGATCCTAATGTGAAGATGAGTGGTTTACCATCCCCAAGGTCAATCATTTTTTCTTTTTGTTTTTAAAAGATGATCATTATATTTGCTACTTCTGCCACTAGGGGCCTTGGCCTGGGGCTCCAGGGGTTCCCTGAATAAATGATGATTCTCTGGAAATATTTGTCTGTTTCTTAGTACTATCGAATGAATGATATCAGAATCAGAGGATTTCAAAAATAGAGGAAGTCTTGTGATCTTCTTCAACCCCAGGGTATATCATTAGGCTGATTCAAACACATTCTTATACCCTTGTCCCTCACTATGTTGACCTTTTAAAATTTCTCTGATTCAGCCACTTCTGCATCTATGCACATGCTATTTTCCATATCTAGAACATAGCTTCTCACTCTTTCCTCATCTGGAAAACTTCTAGTTCTTAAAGACTCAATTCAAACTGAGTTGTGTAATGTATCTATTTATAAGCTCCTTGAAAGTCAGATCTCTGCTTACTGGAACTTGTGGTCCTGGCATAGGGTCAGGCAAATAATAGGTGCACAAGAACAAAAGAGGAGAGTGAGTGAATAAGCAAGTGGATGAGTGAATAATATATTCTCGCATTATCCCAGGCAAATGATCATCTAACCTCCATGTGACCCTGGATCAACACTAATGAAGAACTCACTGTCTTTCAGGAAAATCCATTGTATTTGGGTGAGCTACAGTGATTAAAACAAACAAACAAAAAACAAAACAGTTCTTTGTGTTGAATCTTTCTTTCCACCTCTTAGTTTCAGTTCTGCCCTCTGATGGCTCAGAAAACAATATTTCTTCTTCTATATGATCCTAATGTGTGAATACATTTTTCACTTTTCGAGGAAGTGATCCCACTCCCTTCCCCATCTCTTCATATCATTCTCACCAAGTGACCATTTGCTTCTGCTTGCATACCTCCAGTGTCAGGGAACTCTCGTTCCCTGGTTTCTAAATTCCATTTTTTGTTATCTCTTATGGGTGTTATTTCCAGCATCTTGATATCATGTAATATCTCCTTAGAGACTCAGGTAAGTGAATGTGAGATCAAATATGGCAATATGGATACTCACCCTATGACTCACTGTACTATCTTTTAATGTGTGCCTTCTATAGTGCCTAGAGATAAACACAGTATTGAAATAAATTTGTTTTTGAAAAAGTATCCACTTAGTTATTTCACTTTCCAATTTAAGGGAAGAATGAACTAGAGCGACACATAGCCATTGTTAAACAATGTGCTGCTCAGTGGAGGACAGTGACAACTAAACACATGATTAAATACTGGGTGGTAAGTGCTAGCACAGGAAAAGGTCAGAATTCTATGGGGTACAGAGGAGGCATTCCTACCAAGGGATGAGGAGGAATAAGGTTTCCTGGAGACAGTGACATTGAGAAGAGGTCGTGAATGTTAGCAAGGTGAGGATGGGTGGAGGTTCTCACCGATGGGGAGAGTAGGGTGAGGAGACTAGTGGCAAGAGTATTCCAGGCAGAGAGGGAGGCACACATGGAGGGCTGGAGGTGAGAGAGGGCCTGCACATCTGAAGAACAGGAAACAGTTGTTATGAAGGGCAGATACTGGAGGAACAAATGTGAGAAAGAAGTGATGAAGAAAAAGAAGATGATGATGATGATGGTGATGATGGTAGCTGACATGTATATAACACTTAATATGTGCCAGGCACTGTTGTAAGCATTTCATATACAGAAATTCCCTTAGCTCTCATAATAACTGTGTGAAGTAAGAACATACAACAATCCCCATTTTACAGAGGTGGTAACTGAGGCACAGATTAAGTAACTTGTCCAAGGGTACATTGCTAACATATGGCAAAGTCAGGAATGAAACCCAGGCAGTGCGGTTTAAGCGTCTTCATTCTTAACCATGACATAGCCTCTCAAGGATCTGGTGATCCAGGGCATGATAAGCCATTAGTATATGTGACCATAATGAGGAGTCATTCCTCAGCTTAAAATTGAGAAATATTATTTTAACATCACTCTTGTGCCCCAGGAGTGCTTACAGGTAGAGAGAATGTACAGGAAGATAATGTGCAGGAAGCATGTGCTTATGGCCATCCTGGTTGCAAGAATCTGAGGTTGGATGGACCCCCTTGGAGATGCTGCTCAGAAGGCAGAGCAAATGCTCATGGCTGCCAAAGTTTTCCATCACAGCTCATGTCATCTGCCTGCTCTGAAAGGAGTGTCATGGAAGAATACTGGATTTAGACCTGGGAAGGCCAGGATTCAAATCTTGGTCCCTTCCCTTACCAGCTCTATGACTTTGGGTAAATTCCTTAATCTCTTTGAACTTGTTTCCTCATATGCACCAAGAGATGTGAACCCTTCTTTGGTTAGGCTGTTATCAGGATTGTTAGAGTTTAAGCAAATAAAATGCTTAAAATAATACTTGGTACATGGTAGGTACTTACTAAATAGTTGCTATCTGTATTATAGCATATCCATTATCCATGTAACCAGGACTTTTAACTGGCTTTTATCAGCAATAATAAAACCAAAGAATATGTTTGAGAGAAGACTGTCTTAGAATAAAAGTAGCTAAGAACTACAAATTTAACAGAATTATTAACTGCGAAAAAAACACAAAGGGGTAACCAAATGGGAAAAGGCTAGATAATTGGCACCACATTTCAATTAAAATGAGTCAGGTCCAGAACATAGGGGACTGTTTCAAGCCAATAATTTCACACTTGGGGGTCTGGGTGGAAGGTGGCAGGGGGCAGCAGGGAAGAAACTGGGGTAGGATCCAAATGATTTCTACTTTATTCAGAGAGACTATGGATAGTAAGATGAACAGATGTATATTATGAATGTATTAAATACACGTAGAAGGCTCCCATTCTTTCTCAAGAGGGAAAAAAATCTATTTTCATTTTTCCTGAAGTGATGAGATGCAATGAAGTGAAAATGTAAGTTTTGTTGCCAACTCTGCCATCAGCTTATTCAAACCAGCTAATGAGCTGCTCTGCAAAGTGAAGGTGCTGGGCCGCACCATCTCTAGGGTCCCCTGTGTTGTAAATTTAATTATTTCTATGGCTTAAGAATAACATCTCAAAAGTATTTTATAGTTAATAAACTGTTTTCCTGCCTCACATATGTTACTGAACAAGGTGATATATAAACAAACAAATAGAACAAACACATTCACATGTATTAAATGATCTTATCACATACTTATGTGGGTAACAGGGAAACTATAAATATCACATTTGATGTTCATTTGTGAGCAGTCTGATGGCTGACATAGAACATAGAAAGGGAGAAAGAAAAAATGCTGCCAGCAGAAGTAGACCTTGAATGCCAGGGCAAGAAGTTTTGTCAATAAGTGGCTATGGAAGGCTTTTACAGAAGCATTTAACACAATAGGACCCGTGTTTATGGGAGAACAACTCTGGCAACAGTGAGAAACTGGGGTTAATGAACTAAGTGAGTTCAGGAAAAGAACTATCCCAGCAGATAAACAGATGGGAGACTACTGAAGTATTACCAATGATACAGATAATTGAGGCCCAAATTAGGCAAATGAGGGTGGAATTGAGGATGGGAGATGCAGCGCAGATATGAGAGAGAAAAACAGAGGAAGGTTCTATGCAGCTATTCTCCTCAAATACTTCTGGAAGCCAAATAGAGTTTAAATAATATTTACAGTGTTCAGCAGATTGAAAATGGGAGATAAGGGAAGGTGTCAAAAAGCTTTAGGATGATTGGAGGTGTGATGATACCATCAATCAAGATGGGAACACAGAATGGAGAGTGGGTTTGGGTGAGAGGATAATGTATTTTGTTTTAGACATGTTGACTTTGCTATGTCTGTTGGATATCTACAGTTGTGCAGACAGTTGGAAAATATCTACCTGAAGCTTGGAGAAGTGTCCAATGTTCAAAATCATTTTAGATTTCATATTCCTATGGTCAGTACCATGGTCAAATTAGACCCAGATGTAGAAGAAGCTTGATATACAAGATGGGGATAATAAGAATACCACGTCACAGAGTTGCTATAAGGTTAGATTTGTTAATATACATAAAGTAATTGGAACAGTGCCTGGCATCTAGAAAGGGCATATAACTATTAGCTATTGTTGAACCCTCTCCTGACATACACAAAGAGGATGACTTGGGAGAGTATAAAATTATGTCAGTGCAGGCTCATTTGACCAGGGAAAAGTGCTAGGGTTGTAGGCACTAAAACAAAAAAGCACAATCCTAGGAGTTACGAGTCCTGAGTTCCAGTCATGCTGTTAGCTTATTTGACTTTGAGAAGTGCCTTCATCTCTCTGGGCCTCAGTTTCTTTATCTAGAAAGAGAGCCTCACACTAAATCTCAGAGGTCTCTTCTAGTGCTTAATAAACAAATACATTCTATGCTCCATATGTATTTTGTTGACAACTTGAGACAAACAGATCATTATGCATTAAACTTTTCAAACACCCTCCAGCATGTTTCAGAGTGAATGCACTATAAATTGTATTTGAGATGGAAATTTCTAATTAAGTTCCCTTCTCCTCCTGGAGGCTGTTGTACTTTGTGGAGAGTGGTAATATTTCTGACAGTATATGCATTACAGCTCAAGACTAGAATCCTGGAGCAGAGGCAAAGTGAAAAACTGATGTTGAATATTTATGTATCTTAGCAGTTAAACATTAACCTCCCTTTAAATTTGGCTTCCTGATGCAAAAACAGGCTTATAGTTAAAAAAAAAAAAAAAACTTAGACCTTTAAAAATGTTTTGGCTTACCAGGTCATTTCTAGAGGGATGATTATTTTGGAATCTTTAAATGAAAGTTATAAAGTAAAATTTGGCTATCCAAGCCCAGCTTACTAAAGGCTGAAAGACAGTAACATCTAGAATTTATGCATTTCAAGTAAAAAGTTAACTATCTTTGTCAGAATATACAAACAAGAAATAGTTGAAACCTTATAAAAATATTATACAAATACAAGGTGATACTACTATCTCCAAGCTCTGATTTTTACCTTAAGTCTAAACTTGTAAATCTTTCTGCTTACTTGTCATCTGCAGATAGATGTGCAAGACTTTTCAAACTCATCGTACTCAAAATCATACTCAAAATTTCTCCCAAACATGTTTCTCGAGAGTTTTCTCATTTCCAGCAAACAGTACTACTACCATTCTCCTCTCAAACCACTGAATCAAGAACCTCCATTCATTTCTTTGCCTTCCACCTCACCATGCAATCCCTTAGTTCATAGCCATATTCCAATTCCACTTTTCTCTAACTCCACCCCATGCCTGTAGGCCACACTATCATTTTCCCTGGGAATACTACAGTAGCCTTGATGGGCCCTCCATTCTCTTTGTGGCCCACTCCTCCAACCCTCCTTTATCCCTTTTTGACTCAGCAGCTAGAATGATCTCAAACTGTGTATCAGATCATGCCTCTTTTCTGCTAAAATCTTTCTTTTGACTCCTTGTTAGGCTTTGAATGAAATTCAAACTCCTTTCCTTGGACTCTGCCTATCCGTCTTATTCCATCTTATTCCACGCTGCCTACTTTACTGTTTGCTTGCCACAAGGGCCTTCATTCTGTTTTGCATCAGTCCAAGTTTTCTCCAGTCTTACAGAATTTGTGCCAGTGGTCCCTCTGACTGGAGTGCTCTTACCTAGCTTTTCTCATCTTTGACAACTTATTTTCATAAGTGTCAGCTCAAATGTCAATTCCTCAAAGAGCTCTTTGCTGACAATCACATTTAAAGTAGCCTCCCAGCCTATCTCTAACTCACCCAGTTTTACTTTCTTACAGAATTTAGACCCACATGTTATTATATTTATTATCTCACCCACCCCAAGAGAAGCTTCCCATAAGTAGGGACCTTGACTATCTCTTTTAATTCCATACTTTTAGTGCTGAGTATGCTATGTAGATGTTCAACAATATTCCTTAAACTAATGAATGATTATAACTATTAAATCACATAGCTTTATTTAAATCATTAAAATTTATTTGACAACCAGTTATTGTGCACTTGTTACGAGCCAGTCCTTTTCAGAAGGCATTTTTCCTCTAGGGGGAGAAAAGTTGATGAAACTGAACTCACTGATTCAGTATCTTTGAGGGTGAGGCCCAAGACTTTTTTTTTTTTTCTTTTTTTGAGACAGGGTCTTACTCTGTCTCTCAGGCTAGAGTACAGTGACATGGCATGCACCACTATGCCTGGCTAATTAAAAAAAAATATTGTAGAGCAACCAATATGTTCCTTGAAGCACCCAATATGCCTTAAATGTCCTTGTAAACATTGTTAAACAACCATCTCCACATCATCCAAGCCTTTAAACTGTTCAGGCAGCGTCAGACTCTGGGCTGGAAGGCTACATTTCTACCTTTCAAGATCTGCTTTGTGGCTTCTCACCTCACCCACCAAATGTTCTATCCTGAGATGAGATGTGTGTGTGCTGCTAGACTGACAGATTCCCTTTGGTTAGGGTTAAATTTGAAGCTGAGATCCTTTCTCTGGTGGATGGTGGTAAGAAAAAAGCCTTCTGAATTTGCTCAACATGCTCTCCCTTTTGAATCAGTGGACTAACTGAAAGTGCTCTGTTATTCTTTTTTTCAACTTTTTTTTAATGATTTCTGGGCCTCAGATATTAAAATATCACTAATCTACTGTTAAAACACTATCAATAATAAATTGATTAACTAGATAATGAACTATTCATATAATGGAATACTATGCAGTCATTAAAAGCAATAGCATACATGTCTAATATTTTGAAACTAAAAAAAGTCATGATCTATTGCTAAATTAAAGAAAAGCAAGTATATATATGTATATATAACTCCATTTGTTTCAAGAAAGAAAAGGATGAATGATCTTATAGAGAATGCCTCCAATGTTACACAACGACTTGATAACAGAGGCTTTCAGGGGCTATGGTATCGTGGTGGGGAGGGGAGAAATGCTGAAGAGGAGAGAATGGGTTACATTTCATTTTATAGCCTTTAACAGTATGTGAATATTTTTAAGTAAACATGTGGTACCATAACAATTTTAAAAGTCATACAAAAAAGTTTTAACAACTGAATTTGAGGTTTGTGCTACCTTAGCAATAAAAGACAAAAGGGACTATGTAGGTAAATTAAAAATACAGTAATATTTATAGAAAACATGAGTCCTAGAGTATTCAAAGTTTCAAACATTGCATTAATCCATTCAATAAATATTAACTGAATGCCTTCTTTGTGCCAGTCATTGTGCTATTGTTGGGGGATGGATTGGTGAAGAAAGCAATGGTTCAGCCCTAAGTGACTTAGAATCTAACAGTAGTCCTCAACTGGGTATGAAAATGTGTCTATTTGTGAGGGGGGGGTGGTATTTTTTGTTGTTAAAATGTCCAAGTCAGGAGTCAGCATTGGCATTAATTGTAGAAGGTGCATGTGTGTTAAATGTTTTGCAAACTGTGGCACAATCAGGCACAGTGAAAAAATGTCCTTCCAAAAGTGCAATAACACCTGCAAAAAGAAATACTAAATCAATACCATTTTCCACATAAATACCCTAATTCCCAGTGAACCTTATTATTTTGTTCAAACAAGTTCAGTTGGCTAAGTTCTGGGTCAGAGTTATTAATTAGGAATTTGTCTAAATAGTATACAGATTTGAAAGCAATAAGGATGTTCATTTCTACATATCTTATAATATTCACTAATTTGGTTTAGTTTACATAAACTAATCTGAGTGAGATTGTAATGTAGGTGAAAAGGGTTCTTGTTTCCTTTTTTCCTCATACACAGTTAATCTTGTTCACGAGCTTTGGAATCAATTTTAAAGGAAGGAATAATGCTGTCTCCAGAGACATATTTGTCAAACAGTCCACTCCTAAAGCATCTGAAAGGCTTGAGCAGGAATAGGATACTAATGGAATTAATCTTGCTCAAAATCTGTTACTGCAAAACTCAAACTCTGGCTGCTGCATGCGGGACTCACCTGATGTTTTTTTCATCATAGCTCCTCAAGATAATGACATTCTTTTGTGTTTGGGCTTATGTGTATCTTGGCATCTGGCTGTTGCCCATAATTACAGCTTAGAATTTCTTTGACTTATTCCTCACCTAAAAATAAGTTAATCACCTCATTGCCTAAAAGCTCCCAAAAAACAGGTTTTGTGAGTTTAGGCAAACTGTGTCAAGAACTCTTAAGTCCCCTCTTCTCAATTACTTTAGTCAAATCTTCCCAATTGCAATCAGTCAAATATTTTTGGGAAGTCAAAATCTTCCCAACTGCAATCAGCCAAATCAAGAGCAGGAGATCTGAATAAACAGAGATGCTTGAAAATCAACTTGTATTCACCACTATGAATGAGAAATAATATTTATTAAACTATTTCTCTTCAAAATATCTTTTGCTTTTGTTTTTTCCTTTCTAATTTACTATGCTAGTTCTAAGCATTGATCTAAACTATTGAAACAGACTGTTTCCTGTTTATTTTGAAAAATATCAAATTATAGAAAACTTGAAGAACATTATAATAAAAACTCATAAAGATTCAACAGTTCTTAACATTTTGGTACATTTGTTCTCCCTCTTCCTCCTTCTGTCTATCTCCACTTACCTACCTATCTGCCTATCAGAAGACACACACACACACACACACACACACACACACACACACACATTTTTCTGAACCATTTGAAATATGTTGCAGACATTATTCCACTTTCAGCCTAACATATCAGCAAGGCATCTTCTCAGTGTAAAGATATTTTCTGTATAACCACAATGCCATTATTACTCCAAAGAGAACCAACAAAACTAATATTTTATACCATTTAATATATTGTACCTATTCAAATTTCCTCAGTTATTTTCCAAATGTCTTTTACCGATGTTTTCTTAACTCTAGGATTTGATCAAGTTTTATGCATTGCATTTGGTTGTTATTATGTCTTTAGTCATTATTAGTCTAGAACATTACCTACATTTTTCTTTAAATAAAATTTACTCTTTTTTTAAAAAAAATTTCAGTCAGATGCTTATATAGTGTTCTGCATTTTGAATTTGTCTGATTATCTCTTCCCAATCAGAATCAGATAAAACATTTTTAGCAGAATCCAATGTGTAATGCTGTGTGTTTCTTACTCTGTCATAGAAGGAGGCTCAAAATATATGGACCACCAGATCCCTTCATTCAAAAGGCACCTTTCTATTTTGCAAATAACAATCTATAAGGTGGTTTATTTGAGACCGTGTAAATATCTTTTTTCCAGTAAACTTTAACACCGAATTTTTTTTAGCATCTATGGATTATGCTTTCTTGAAATAGTTATTTTGTTGCGGGTTAAAAAATGCTTATTGTATAATTCTTTATTTCTTCTAGAATTATTAGCTGGTATTATTCTGTGCAGGAGAGCTTCTCCTTTATATATATATATACATATATTTTTTCCTCTATCATTCTGGATTTATTTTTGATATATCATGACTTTATAATTTTTTATATATCATGTTGTTGATATATAATATTGTTCTTTTTGACATATTTTTTGATATAGCATGATATTATAACTTATTACCATGTGGTAGACTTCTAATTGATGTTTGCTTTTCCTCCAATCTTTGTCTCTCTCCCATCCTCCCCCTTCCTTTCATCTACTCTCAATACCTTGATGGTCATCTTGTATATCACAACCATTCTACTTTTCTCTAAATACTGCCTTTCACATTTTATAGATGCCACAGATGCTCAGGTTCATCTGTGTTCCTAACTGCTTGTAAATTATGTGCAAATTTCTTAGCCGTATATTCAAGCCCTTTCACAATGCAGCTTTTACCATAACCCTCTCTAGTCTTTTTAAGACCAGAGACTTTGGCCGGGCGCGGTGGCTCAAGCCTGTAATCTCAGCACTTTGGGAGGCCGAGATGGGCGGATCACGAGGTCAGGAGATCGAGACCATCCTGGCTAACATGGTGAAACCCCGTCTCTACTAAAAAATACAAAAAACTAGCCGGGCAAGGTGGCAGGCGCCTGTAGTCCCAGCTACTTGGGAGGCTGAGGCAGGAGAATGGCATAAACCCGGGAGGTGGAGTTTGCAGTGAGCTGAGATCGGGCCACTGCACTCCAGCCCGGGCGACAGAGCCAGATTCCATCTCAAAAAAAAAAAAAAAAAAAAGACCAGAGACTTCTCTGATATGAGGGAGCATTAGAGTGGATTCTGTCTAGTCCTCCCATATCATTGGTGGAAAGAGTGAGGCACAGGAAATGAAGTTATTTTCCAAGGTCACTCAGTGTATTTGTAGTAGAGTCCAGATGAGAATGCTAGAGTTCAGTGTTCTACATTACATGCTTCCTCTCCTAAGCAAACCCTCTGCTGCTGCCAGAAGCTTCACGTCCATCCCTATTCTAATGTTCTCTTGGGCCTAACTTCCTCCTCCTTGTTTTATTTCCTGTTTTCCTGGATTCTTTGAAGTCTTGGCCTTCTCTCTTGTCCAGGTCAGGTTCTACCTTCCCAGATCTCCTGTAATCATGATGGTCTGTGACACTTACTCGGCCATCAGCCCCACAACCTGGCAGCATTACATGAATTTTGGTCCTCCTTTACTCTTTCGTTACTATTTTTAAGGTGAGAAGTAATGCAAGCTCATTTTAAACAACTAAAACAATACAAAAGAACAGCAAGTAGGCCGGGCGCGGTGGCTCAAGCCTGTAATCCCAGCACTTTGGGAGGCCGAGACAGGCGGATCACAAGGTCAGGAGATCGAGACCATCCTGGCTAACATGGTGAAACCCCGTCTCTACTAAAAAATACAAAAAACTAGCCGGGCAAGGTGGCAGGCGCCTGTAGTCCCAGCTACCCAGAGGCTGAGGCAGGAGAATGGCGTAAACCTGGGAGGCGGAGCTTGCAGTGAGCTGAGATCCGGCCACTGCACTCCAGCCTGGGTGACAGAGCGAGACTCCGTCTCAAAAAAAAAAAAAAAAAAAAAAAAACCAGCAAGTAAACTGTGAACATCCTTCTATAGTAACCTTCAGGTAACCACTGATAATAAATTAGGCAAATGAACTCTATACACTTTCAGTACACATATTTACATATCCCCAGTTACATTCCCAATGTCTAGGATAGTGCCTGGTTCCTGCCAGTGAGTGTAAAACATTCATGTTTACCTCCATATGTAGTCATTGTTTTAAAGAATGATCCTATAATAACACATGATGTGCTGTGATTTGCTTTCTTTTTCTATTTATCTTTTTAATGAATAAATATCACTAACTAGACTATAAGCTCCAAGAAGGCAGTGTCAGACACTGTTTTAGTCTTCTTGTTTTCCCAGGATGTGGCACAAATTGCTGTCCTCACAAATTATTATTGAGGGTGACTACAGCTTTATGTGCTTGATGAATCTTTTTTCCTCAACTCTGAAGAAGCCTTAAGGTTCACAAAGACTCCTGTTCCTCTAAAGAGGAATTATTAATCAGCTCGCCAAGGATTTCATGGCCAATTTCAGTGTCTAACAGTGAAAACAATGTAAACTAGAAAAGAAAGTAAAGCGAGGAGAATAATATAACAGACAGGCAGGACCCTGGAAGGTGGCAACCAACTTTGCCACATTAAAGGGTATAGTTCTCTACACTGGAGCTGCCATCTTGAATGTTGACTGTTGTGTTAGGCAGACCACATAAACAGAGCCTTAACTCTAAGCATTATTGATTTCATAAAGTGCTTCTAGACATTTGGGAGAACTAGAAGCAGCAACAGAATCATTTCAAAACTCTCCTGAAAAGATAAACTCCATTCAATCAGGAGTGAGACAGAGTGACCATCCTCTGGAATTACCTCTCCATCATCACTTTCCTTTGTTCTCTCAAGCATATATCAAGACTTCATAAAAGCAGTCAAGGCTGTGCTGAATCTTTCACTATCAGTCCCAAGTGGATATTGTAAGCATCAGAAAAATTTTCCATTTACACAGGCAGGGAGGTATTTTCAGTAATTTAAATCTTTTCTAATTACTAACCAATACCCGCTTTCCAGCCTCCCAGTTTAGCACACAGAATGCTGCTCCCTGCAGAAAACAACTCTCCAGCAAGGTGTGAGTTTCCACGGTTAGTTGCCAGAGCTTCAGACGTGAACGGAGCTGCAAAGTCACAATCCCTTCAGTAGATAAAAACATCAAGAAATAAAGTTCCACTGCCATCGTTCAGTTCCTATCACAAAGTAAATGCTCAGCAAATAATAGGAAGGAGGGGAAAAGCGAATCAGAAAGGAGAACAGAAAAGAAAAGGAGAGAGGGAATAAAGAGGGAAGAAATCTAGTCAATTGGCTTTCAAACTGTGACCAACAATTTAAGTGTGGAAGGAGATCACTAATAAAGATAATACTAGTTACTGAATACTGAACAAAAAGGTATTGTATTAGGCTTGTTATTGTTAATCCTCCCAAGAACTTTGCTGAGGTCAACTTTAAGATGGGGAAACTGAGGCACAGAACGATTAGATGCTTCGAAAGTAGCAGAGCTAAGATAAGAGATATGGTCTGTGTGGCGCACACACTGTGTCCTGTGTCCTTTCTCCCCTACTTAATCTTCCCTCTTACAATACCTGCTGTCTCCAGCCTTAGGGATGCAGGTAACACTTCTGTCTCTGACAGACACCAATGTTGCTATGTGCTTCCAAATCTACTTCTGCCTCCCACGCATACACATTCCCTTCCCCATAATATCACATGCCTTCTCACAGCAGCCTCAGCTCCTGCTAGTGCCTGTCATCACAATGGTTCACTTTGCTTTTCCATCTCAGTAAACAGCCCCCTCCAGGCATACTGTAGTCTCATCTTCAGGGGCTGTTTCCCTGTTTCTTCAGGGTGAGCTTGATCAGTGCAGGGACCAGCTTTCCTCAACAGCTCTGCCACTTTGGGTATTACAGAGAACACAACAATCCCCCAGAGGATCTTAACGTTAAATCCTTTTAATATCCCTGTGGCCAAATTCAGTGTCTCCTCACCCAGCTTCTTCCTTGAACTATGCTTCATCCTATACTGGGGTCAGTTCTGTGAGAGGCTGGCTGCAGGCTCTGATCAGTGGTGGGCTCTGCCACATCTTGTGAGACCAAGAGGCATTAAGTCAGTAAGCACAAAGCCAGCAGTCATCCAGAAGGGGAAGAAGCACTGGAGGCTGCCTGAAACAGGGCACCTGGAACTCTCAAACTTCATTCACTGTACTAACAGTTGCCAGCATCAGAATAAAACATATATGACTAGCCCTTGCTGCTCTTGGCATGGGAATTTCCATGAAACCAGACATATAATTCTGCATTCTTTAAAATCATCATCCTCCATCTTTTCCCTTTCCAAGTTTGAACTGCATGCAGTTTCCTATTGCATTGTTTTCTCTTTTGTTAAACTCCTACCACCTGGAAAAGTTGCCACGTACACTGCACTGTACACTGTACACTATACACTGTACACTGCTCTGCAAAGTTATGCTGCCTTGATTCTCAGTGTTTTTTCTTCTCTATTATGCCCTCCTCTTTCCCTCCCATTCTCCCTTGCAGGGTCTCACCTCTGTGATCCTCTCCTGATCTGTCTCTCTGCGTCTGTGACTAGATTCCCTTCACTTCTCCCTTCCTTACCTTTCCTCTGCGGCTGGGCTGCATCTATTTCCTCCTCCTGCAGCTGGTCTCACTTGCTTTTTCTTACCACCTCCCTCTGAGTGATCTGCCTCTACTTTCCTGCTGCATCCTCTCTTCTCTTCCCTGGTTGATTTATCCTGCTTTATTGGGAAGACAGCCTATGACTGACTGTTTGCCACCTAAATTTCTGGAATTGTGTTACCCTTTAGAAGTCTAAACTGACGTGCTGTGAGAGTCTCATAATTAGGCTTATAAAAATAAATCTTTCTTGTTCCACTGTCAATACAACTATAACACTGGGTTAGTTGTCAAACACAGGCAAGCCAGAGGAGCTTGCTCCTGAAAGCTAAAATAGCAAAATTATCTGTGCTAGCATTTTGAAATGCTATCTTAGGCTGTGTTGCTTATACTTAATGCTCTGGGACTGTAAGTCAAGGACAAGCCTCAAGGTAGGGTTTTTCTATGGAGGGCTTCTGGAGAAGCTCTTCAGGATTTATAGGTCTCCGGATCTTTAAAATCCACTCGTTCCTGTCTAATATAGAGACCTGCTGCATATCAAAGAATCAACTGAATGTTCAACCCTCTTCTAAATATCATCATTATAAACTGAATGTTCTAGATTCTATATTTGCTCCTGATCTGAGCCTTAGTCCTTGCCTAGAACCAGTCAGTCAACAATAGCTCAACTTTGGGCTTTTGGGTATGTGCGTAGCTCAAGGTTTATAACATCTGCCTTGTAACCTCTATATCTTACCCATCCTTTGCCAATGTTCCCTCTTAAAAGTATGAAATAAGTACAGAAATGTTTCAATTTTGGTACAGCCCTAAGATACAAAATATGGGTTGAAGAAGCACTAAGGGGAAAATTCATTTGGAGATGTGAAAACCATGAATGTTATATTAGAAGACAGATGCATGCATACGACCCATTTGCAGGGACTGCATCATTGCTAAATATTGCTTCTCTTCAAAACTATGCATAATGAGAAAGTCAGGTAAACCAGAAAAAAATATGGATTTTTGGATGAATAGGAGACTAAGCAAATAACTATGCATAGAAAGCATAAATCACTCACCAACAAAATGTATAATCTACAATGTGTTTTCCAGGATAATGTGTGTGAAGGTATCTGTTGTATGCATACAAATTCACCCTTCTTTTCTCTTTTTTTGGGCTTGTGAGTGTTTGACAATGTAAATTATTCTTCCTGAGCACAAGTCCACCTGAGGATTAGTGAATGGGTGTGATTTTCAACCAAAACAACTTGTATTTAGCTGCCTTCTTTCTGACACCTAGAAGTTCCTGGCTAATGTTATTTATCAAATGCTGTATGCAATAAAAACAAGTATTTCCCCAAAGAAAGTAAATTGTGCTGCAATTATTTATGTGTATGTGTATGTATATATGCTGTGTATAAAAATATAAATAATTTTGGTAATTATTGATGAGTAGATAATACCTTAGCACGTTTATGTCCCTTAAAGGAAGAAAAATCCAGGGATAGGTGTATTTTCAAGAAGGCTCAGTGGATTTGGTTCTGGCTTCTGTCACCATTTAGCTTTGGAATTTTGTGCTTTAGTTCCTTCATTTATTAAACAAACAACAAATAAACGAATATTGTGCAAGAGGGACTCTGATATTCCATTCAGAGTTATGATTCTGTGATCCTATCTTGTTGTTTTAAAATACCTATATACTGTAAAACGTTTGATTCTGCAAAGAGCTATGAACCTATTGTGCCTTTTCCCATGCAAAAGTGATTCTTTTGTTTACTCATTTATTCTAGAAATATTTACTTGTGATTTACTATGTTTGCTTATGATTTACAATAGGTTCTGTGCCATGTCCCACAGATTCAAAGATTATTTACACGCAGCCTCTGTTCTTGAGGAGCTCAGTATATATAAGATGACCTCCTACTTTACAGAATTTTATCTCAAAGGCCTAACTGTAGAAAGTCAAGCTTTCTTTTCTTTTTCTTTCTTTATTTTTTTGAGACAGAGTCTTGCTCTGTCGCCCAGGCTGGAGTGCATTGGCCGGATCTCAGCTCACTGCAAGCTCCGCCTCCCAGGTTTACGCCATTCTCCTGCCTCAGCCTCCCAAGTAGCTGGGACTACAGACG
>NW_012114866.1:6395864-6399255 GCF_000951035.1 Colobus angolensis palliatus | reverse complement strand
TGGCGTGTGAAGTCACCACCCTGACACATAAACCCTGGAATAATTCTGTGAAAGCAGGAACCCTTATAACCAAATCCTTTCTCTCCAGTGCTCAGAGCACGAAAATTTTCTGCTGTCTTTGGAACTTTGTCTGCAAACAGCTTGAAGGAGACGCGGCCCAAGGGCTCGCCGTCGACGGCAATGTCGAAGAACACGGTAGGGTTGACCATGGCTAGTAGTACAAGAATTTCCTGGGCGGCAGCGTCTGCAAAGCCCTAATACCATTTTTAACACCACTAAGAGAAAATTTTAATTTCTACTTTTTAATGTAAATAGCATGTACAATTTCAATTTTTTTCTAGATGAGTATTTCCTCACTAAAAATTACGTTTAGTGTGTACAATTCATGACATTTGCTGTTTTGATTAAGAAAAATAATGTTAAAATAAATCTTCCTGGCTCTTTTTTCCAAAATAGTTTTAGGAAGTTTAAATTTGAGTTAAATGTTGTGAAAATTTTAGCCTCAGGAAATGTGAAAAGGGACATTAAAGCCATATGTATTGTTGGCTATCAGGGAAAAGAGTAAATCTTTGACTATTCTAAAAGAACAACATTAAAGTTGTCAGTTAATGAGCTGAAAGTTTTTCTGTGATATATTACTGAGCAAAAGATTAGAGGAAACTAGTATAACAGAGAGAAAGAGAAAGAGAGCCTCATTTTTTCCCCTGCTGTATATGTGGCAGAGACAGAGGACTGCGAGTTTGAAGAAGTGTGAGAGAAAAATGTGGGAGAAGTGTTTAAAGTGTTCAAAGGAAACTAAAATGAAGACAACCGCTGGTGTACAGGTTTTCAAAACAAGCTAGTTTCTACCTAGAACTTGTCATCAACATCCTTTAGTAGTAGCTTTTGAACTTCCATCTGTCTACTTGCCTGTGAACACTCTTCTTGGTAGCCACATGTCATGCTGCCACCCTTGCCTTGGGAAGCTCAATTCAAATCCTACTTCTTCTATGAAATTCTCCCCAGTTACAGGGCATTACAGGGCATTTCTAGAGGAACTGTTATTTCCTCTATCCTTAACACTAAAGCAAAATACTTCTATGTCTTCCAACTCTCCCATCCCAAGTGTTAAAGCTACATAACTTCAACAGTAATAGATGGGCTAAGAAATATATTTGTCCATCTGATATGGCCTCAAGACCATCTAGTCCACATTTATTGAACACCTACAATGTGCCATGGGCTGTGTCATGTCATGTACTGAGATCAATAAAAATAAGACTTGGATTTGGCATTAAGAAGATCACAGCCTTATGTAGCCATCTTTGAGATGTATAAATGAATAATCCTATGAAGCACTCATGATGTTTCTGAAATTCTTTCCTCAGAAGGTTTACTGGAAATCCTATAATTCCACCATTTGAGATTCACTGTTTTGGTCTCAAGCTTGGTAGATATACTGTGAAAATCTTGATATAGTTAGTTCAAATAATGCTTTGCCTATTTCCTAACATTCAACCTCAGTGTGAACTCCTTCATCTGATTTCTTTCATTGAAGGACAGACAAGAAAAAGCATGAGGACAATAGACCCCTAGGTACCACAGAGTGTGAGGAGGGACTAGAGTTGTGGGAAATGTACGTTAGGTCAGCTTTTATCTGGCAGGAGCTGCACAATGTTACAGAGTTGAGGAGATGGGATGATGACCAAAAGGCTAGTGCCCATTCCTCTTAGAGTTGAGGCTCATTCTTAGAGCCTCGAGCACTGGGACTGTTGGTGGCACTGTCAAAGAAGGCAGGACCACTTGCTCTGTGTCAGGCACCATGATGGTGCTCTACACCCCTTGGCACATTTAATCCCCATAACAATCCTTTGAAGCAAGAGTCATTAGCTCCATTTTATAAATGAGAAGACTGAGTTTGGGGAAGCTAAGTACTTGTCCAAAGTTTGCACATCTAGTTGATGGTAAAGCATGGTTCAAGCCTCTTGCTGGATCCAAAGCCATACTTTTCATCTTCTTAACCTTTGAGAAATAAAGGAATCCAGTTACCCTCAAAAGGCAGGTACTATTTCAAGGGAAATACTTTTGAATGCAAGCCCATTTGAGGACCAGCCTTGTGCCGTATCAGATGAAGACAATTTGAAAGTGAGAACAAATTTCATTTCCAACATTTTCAAGAGCAGAAACAAAGATTCTTTATAGGATCCTTGTAGATTTAATAAAAAATTCCATCCTTTGCAGGAATGCTTTCTCCCAAGCCCTCTAAATGCCGGCAGATGGTCAGCTGGCTCCTGCTTGAGTAATTACAATGCAGTGACACAAGGCCTTTTCACTCTACCCACAGTGCTTAGCACAGTGAGCAGACACATTAGGTGCTCAGTAACATCAGAAAATGGAGACTGGGTAAGGTTGAGTGACATGTTCAAGATCAGTTAGGTGATATATGGTAGAAACAGTGTTTGAAACTAAGCCTGTTACGAACTCTTGCTTTTAGATGATGCCTCTTTTGGTTCTAATAGCATTTTCTAGGGCAACACAAAAAAGCCTACCTTCATTTCTGCAGAATGGTCTTGCAAGTGCTTTATCAACAAAAACAACAGCAGCAGCAGCAACAACAACAAGAAAAAAGGCAACATTTATCAAGTCCTTCCATGTGCCAAATGTTACACTAAACACCACATGTATTATCAATTTCTCCTCATAACAGCCCTATAAGTAGACACAGTCATCATTTTATTGATAAGAAAACTGAAGCACAGAGAAGTTAAATAAATTGCTGAAATTCACAACTACAAACAACAGTCAGGATTCAGACTCACTTTTTTTCTTTATGTGTACTTTTATTTTTATATTGTAGAGAAAGTAACAACTTCTAAAAAGAGTATATAGATGAGTATAATATAAGCCCATCAGACCAAAAAATATTAGAACGTACTTAAAAGAATTAGGATTTCTATGATACAATAAACACCGAGATCATACGTTCTTTTGGACCAAATGGCAACTGCATATACATACAAAGCAAGTACTGGCACACTAGAGGTATCAAAAACACCTTCTTTGATGCAATCGCTTAGGAATTGTAAGAAATAACTATCATTCAGCATCTGGATGCTAATAATAAAAGAGATAGAGGCTAAATAAACAGGGGAGTCACTCTACCCCCTTCCCTGTTTCCAATTTTTAGGAATTTAAGTTTATTCAAAAGGTTTATATATAATCCCATAACTACTATTTCTCTTCTTCAATAATTTCAGAATGACAGCTTTACACAACTTTAAAGCTTAAGCTTCTTCTGAATTCTCAAAGTGTTTGTAAAGTGCTCCTTTACAAATGGGCTGCCTCAAAGATCAGATGGCTGTAGATGTGTGGTATTATTTTTGAGGACTCTGTTCTGTTCCATTGGTCTATA
>NW_012114866.1:6353493-6391759 GCF_000951035.1 Colobus angolensis palliatus | reverse complement strand
AAAAAACAAATGGGCCACCTCTTCAAGGGTCAGCTTTACCTGTGTAAGGTCTGCAAGACCATTCTCTCTTAGATACAAGGAACACTGAGGAATACTTCATTCATTCCACAGAGGCTCTTAATTATGTGGAAACTGAATGTACTCTCCTAGGATTCCCTAAAATACTTTCCGTTCAATCAGTTACAGATGGGCCAATGGCCCAAGAAGTATAACCTTTCATTTTCATAATTTCATAGGCACTGGCAATCACTTCTTTGTGGACATTTTTCCCCTTGCTCCAGATTTTGATTAATTCCTTTATCTGAGTTCAGATCCTTCAGAGCGATACCAGTAATGTTCACTGCACTCCACACAGGAACATTTGAGTCCCTATGCTCTCCAAAGATCCACCCATGGCAGCTTCCAGAGTGGATTCTAAGCATTTGCACAGTCAAGAAATGGAAATGGGCAGTGTCTAGATTATAGCCATTTCCAATAATATGGGTTTTGGAAAATGTACTCAACTTCCAAGCTACATAACTTAAGATATCCACTGGACTGGAAACTATCAGTTTGCAGCAGGACTATATTGGGTAATATTAGAAATCATTAATTTGAAGATGGCCACATTTGGACTGTCTAAATTAAAGTGTTTCACCTTTTTCCTGGCATGCACCTGATGTGATAATCACTAGGTTGGAGTTTGCAGAGATGAGATAATCTTTGCTGGAAACACTATTTGGCAGTTTCAAGAAAAGACTGCCTTGTCTAAGATCCATTGTCTCACACCCTTCAATTCACCATTATCAACATCTACAAAGGCAAGTTAATCTGTCAAGTCTTTTAATAACATGGTGATCCCATGGGCCATGCTAACTGATCTATTTCTTATAATGGAGACCTTACTATGGTTAATAACCTCCTCTGAAGCAAAATTCTCAATAAATTCATTCTGGATAGTTACCATCATGTAACCAGAGGTGGAAAGGTTGGTTAAGGGCCAGCTGACACTGTGATACGCATTCTCTGTTGGTGACACAGATTCCTGGGGCTAAGAAAATTTATTCCCATAGTGCCTACGCTTCAGCTAGACTGCAGGACTCCTGATACACTCCTGCAGTGTATCAGGGATACACACACAAGAGGTGGATGGAGAAGAGAATGGAAGAAAGTGGCGGGCAAACTGCAGGTTGAGCTTGCTGGGGCAAGCAGAAAGAAGCTGCTTGAATGTTCAATGCCTTTCACTTTACTTCAGCTATTACAGCTACCAAGCAAGGACATGCTCAGCTCCCTGTACACAGACCTCATAGGGGCCTCTGGAAAGTGCTTCTGATGTCTGCTCAGATTAAAGCAGTAAAAAGGCTTCTTCTTTAGCTCCGTATGGATCCTGGAGAATACAAACATGTATTCTCTTCAATGTCTGACATGGATTAAGAGGCCAGCCCAGATCTCTGGAATTATTCATTTCCTATTTTTAGTAGGTATGCCAAGTCAGACCCACTCTGGCTCCTGAGCCCATAGCGTATGCATTACTGTGTCTAATTCCTTCTCTTTCTCTCTCTTTGGGACATTTCAATTTCCCCTTCACCCTCTAATATATCATGTCCATGAACCTTAATCCTAGTCTGTGGCTTCTTGATATCTTTATTAAAATGCAGCAACTAGAGTGGAACATATAGCTTAGATAGAGTCTAACCAGTGTGAACACAGAAGGATGTCTTCTTCCCACATTCCAGGACTACATTTCTGTAAATAGGCTCCAGCCTATTAGCCTATTGGCAGCATCATCAGATGGCTACCTAAAAGCACAAGATCTTCTTTTAAGGCGCTGCTGCCATATGTCTCCATTCTAAACTGGTACAATTAATTTTGGAACCTGTATTTTCCCAGACTGTCTGCCTTAGCAGAGGATTTTGTATGCCTGGTAAATGTAAGTAGTTAATAAGTATTTATAGGGTTTGTGTCAATATTTTGCTATCTTATGGCTACTTAGTAGCTTAATGCCTCTGAACCTAAGATTTTTTCATTGGAAAATGGGAAAATAGTATATTCCCTGGCAGTGCCATAGGAGGTTCATATGAGATAATGCATGCAATGTAAGGTGATGTTATTATCACAGATGATCTAGGTTTTAATTCTACACTAGAAAGGTAATTATAACTACTAAACCCATAATCACAGAAACCACAGCCTACAGGTCCTATAACTATCCCAAACATAAGATTATCTGCCCAGATTTCAATCAGAAAACATTTTACAATTCCTTAATCCAAAAGGATGTCCAACTTTCATTGCCCTCTAGTGGTTGCTATACAAAAGATATAACCACATTTTGTTTGTTTGTTTTACATTTTGATTTTTGAGATGTCAGACACAATATCTTATAAATACTCTTCAAATTTTGTTAGGTTACACGCATTCCTGTGAGCTGGCAACCTTTAAATAATCAGCCTATAATAATCAGAGAGTGCTTAACATTGTGTCCTGTGCAATATAGGTATATACTGCCCATGCATTGTTGGTTATGCATTTATTTTACTAGATCTTTACTCAGAATCTACTGACTTAAAATACTAATCTAGCTTTATTCATTCATTATATATTTATGAGATACGTCAGGTACACAAGACAGACATTGTCCTGGCTTACAATGTAGTGAGGAAAATGGAGTATTAAACATGTCTTTAAAAATTAGCATGGTAAGTGCTGTCATAGGAAGAGTATGGGATACATGGAGCACATTAAGAGGGGTACCTAACTTGGAGGTGTTTCTGTTTGTCTTGGGAAGGTGGAGTGGGAATGGCGAGAGACGGCATTTAGAGAATATAACAATCTAAGATTTGAAGGATGAATAAAAGAGTTATTTCAAAGAGGGTGGGGTGGGGAAAGTTTTCAGGAGAGGATACAATGTCAGATAGAGTTACATGATGGAGAAAAGATTGACTTTTAGAGATATGGCTGGACAAATTAAGAAGAAGCTATATTGAGGAATTTAGACTTTATTTGGATGGTTAAATTATAACCAATGGACTCTGAAAAAAACATGAATGCATGTCTTCAATTTCAATTTCTGATTTTAAAACTTTTAGTATCTAAAGAGAAGTCTTAGGCTGGATGAGGTGGTTCACACCTGTGATCCCAGTGCCTTGGGAAGCTGAGGTGGGAGGATTGCTTGAGGCCAAGATTTGAAGACCAGCCTGGGCAACATGGTGAGATCCTGTATTTTAAAAATATTTTAAAAATTAGCTGGGCATGGTGATGCATGTTCATAGCTGATGTGAGAGGACTGTGTGAGCCCAGGAGCTCAAAGGTTTAGTGAGCTATGATTGTGATACTGCACAATCTAGCAGCAGCAAAACCCTGTCTCTAATTAAAAAATAAATAAAATAAAGGGAAGTCTTTATTCATAACCTATGTTTAGTCATAACTAATAATAAATTAATTGTTAAAAAATCCTTCAGTGCATCCTTTTTATCACAGAAAGTTCTCTCAAACACATATATTCCTACCATATTGGAGCTGGAAGGGCCTTTAAAGATCCTGAGTCTCTGTCTTTTCACTTTACAGAGGAGTGAGAGGATCAGGAGTTTGTTCAGGTTGCCCTGAGTAACTGAACTGTTGCTCCTGGAAGCTGTTTGCTTTTCCTAGCCTAGCCGGGTGCTTAAACTCCTCATCCTGTTTATTTAGAGGCCCAATAGTCTCCTGCATCCATCTGGTGTCTTGTTGGCCTGGGCTGTTGATAATTCTTGAGCACCCCTGGTTTTCAAAACTTCTGCATCGGACTTCATGTTCTTCCTTTGTGGCCTGATGAAAAAATGGTGGCCTGATGAAAATCTTAGACTTGCAGTGAGGATCTGGGAAGGTCTTTCCATTACTAAGGAAAACACGAATCCTCCTCAGAATATCTGGTGAGGTTTTGCCTTTTCTATGGAACTCCCTTGCCTCACCGTACTTTTCTTATGGTATAATTCAGGGTGGACCTGCTCATTTCTTCTCTTAGACTACAAGCATCTCAAGGACATGACACATGGCTTAGTCATCGCTACATTCCACCCAGCAAGGTGACATAAACATGGAAGCCCCTGTCAAGTTTGTTGTAGACAGGGATGAGAGGATAAATGAATAAATAGAGGAACGGAGTGGAATATTTTACTTCCTAACAGGACGTTTAAATCTATGTTAGTAAGGGAATGAAAGAGATACTGTTTTTCCTTCAGGGAAAAGATGATGAGCCACCCAAGGTGAAAAGAGAGTCTCTGACAAATAAGCAAAAATTAAGGTTGTACTCTTTGTCATAAGAAATGACTATGAATATGAAGGTAAAAAGACATTAGAGAAGAAAAGTCAGGAAAAGGGGAAAGAGAAATTTGGGTAGCATAAGAGAGTGCCCGAAGGACTTTAAAACTAGAGATACCTGATGTCCACTTTTAGGTTTTTACGTGTTTATGCAAATCCACTGCCATCTTTTCCAGGCATGAGTCCTGTTTGCTACACGCAAAGGAGATGCTAAGGAACACTTGCTTGCCTTTATGTTAGATGCAGAAACAGTGGGATTTTCTCTGATGTTCTCAATTCTAGAGTCTACTGACTCAGGCCCATGTGTCCCTGATGATAATCATGAGCCCCATCAACAAAGGGAGTACCCGCTCAGCATGGAGGCAGACCACCCGCCAAATGAAAGAAAAATGTAGGCCAGGTGTGGTGGCTCACACCTGTAATCCCAGCACGTTGGGAGGCTGGGGCAGGTGGATCACCTGAGGTCAGGAATTCGAGACCAGCCTGATCAACATAGTGAACCCCTATCTCTACTAAAAATACAAAAACTAGCCAGGAATACTGGTGCATGCCTGTAATGCCAGCTACTTGGGAGGCTGAGGCAGGAGAATCACTTGAACCTGGGAGGCTGAGGGTGCAGTGATCTAAGACCATGCCATTGCACTCCAGCCTGGGAGACAGAGCAAGACTCTGTCTCAAAAAGAAAAAAAGAAAAAGAAAAGAAAAATGTAGTCTTCATTCTTCTGAATTCTATCAGAAATCTGGGAGTAGAATAATAAAAGTACATGAAAAACTACCCATAGCTTAGTATAGTTTATGTTGCACACAAAACCCAAGAGATATAGGCAATAAATGTTTCTGGAATTTGTTTTATAGCAGCATTGGTCCATCAGAAAAGTTTCCCTCCAGGATAGATTCTGAACATAGACAAATAAGAAGAAATGAAATTATAAGGAAGATTAACTATTGGCCTTTTGCTGACCCCTCTATTTCTCTCTTTCAAGCAGGAGAATTATAGGTCAGTCCAACGTTCAAGAAGGAGTAACATTACTCATTTTGAGCTTTCTCAAGAAATCTTGGCTCTTAGAGCTCCTGGCTGATTCCTAGTGGTTTCTTACGTTGAAAAATAGAACCTTCACAAAAAAAAAAAAAAAAAATCAACAAAACCACAAATGTTACTTTCAGGTTTGAATTCAGCTTAAATTCATTGAGTTATATTTTAAAAAGCTATCATTATGATAGCCAGTTTTAATACTGTGATCAAATACAATCACTAGTATGAAAACTCGGCAAAATGTCACATTCCACTAGTGTCTCCAGTTCAATGCAAAATCTTTTACTGCCATCTTGTGGATTTTTAGGAAATAATCCCAGTCACTTTATTGTCTTATGGGAATAATAGGTTCATAGGCCACAGTTTATGAAAATAACTGAAAAATGTATAAGCAGCTAAATAGTCAGGTTTTCATTTAATATCACTTTGTATTCTCTACTAAGCATCTCTGAGGCTTGGTTTCTTCATAAAAAGTTGTTATTATAATAATACCATCCCCTGCCTAAGGTTGCCGTAAGAATAAAAATTTTAAACTGCTCCATAAATCAAAAGTACTATTCAGAAATAGCCAATTATTATCACTGCTATCAGCTACACTATTAGAATGATAATACCTAAGCATTTTATATGTAACATTTCACATGTAAACTATGGTTCAGGTAGAAAAGTCCAGACCTTGTTACCTGCTTTCAGACAGATTTGTCTCATTTTTTATGGCTTTCAGGGCAAGACAGTGGATGTTTCCAATGAATGGAAAGATTCCCTGGAGATATTTCTTTCTGGGGCAGAAAATAATGTGGGCTTGACAACTGAGGAAGGGAATATTTTCTTTTTACTGATTCACTGTTAAGCAACTGAACCCTGACATTTCAAAAGCACAGCAAATATGTAGTATAGGAACAGCTTTTTCCAGTGAAAAATGCTACCCCTGGGATCCTATCTACTGATCCACATTTAGTTATTCTCTGGTAAGTTATTCATCCAGGATTTCTCTCTTCCAACCAACAGACACTTAAACTGGAAAACAAGGCAATAAGTTGGCTCATAGATGTCACAGACAACTTAAAAAAGAATCATCTGAGAATTTCAGGGAAAAAACTTAGAACAAAATCTCCAAAAGCTTTCCTTTCCCCTTAGTGAAGACTTCTTGAAGTTCGTTCATGCTCTAATTTATTCATCACCTATGAACACCTCTGTGTGCCTAGCACTGGGTTAGGTTCTGGGATGCGATGATGATCCAGACATAAACGTTTATCCTTACTGACCTCCGTACTAGCTGGGAAGTTCATATCTCATGACTTATGATATCTGCTGCTTCAAGCTCGGCAGTTGTTCAGAACCTGAGCAGAAGTTAGGAGGCAGAGAAAGGGCCAACGCTGCGCTTGGGAATTTGGGGCGGTAGAAAGAGAGAAGCAGCTCATGTATGAGCAATTTGCTGTTATAGGACACTCATCGACTCTCCACATATGTCAGTTGTTGAGAGCAGTCATTGCATGTAGTGAAGTGAATGGTGTCAGAAGTGGTGATGGTGGTGATGAAGAAGATAAGATGATACTTAGAATTAAGAAACTTTTTATGGATTTTAAATAATGTCAGCCTGCGAAGAATAAGTCAAAGTAGTTGTTTCTTTTTATCAATCTGCCATGCACTATGACCACGTTCATATCTTATGTCTCCACTAAGCTATCAGTCCCTGAAGGTGAGATCAATGTCTGATTTACCTCTCTATTTCCTGTAGACATAGAATAATATTTGACAGACATGCTTTCATTATTGAACACTTATAAAGTGCCAGGTACTTTTCAAAACTCTTAGAATACAGCAATAAACAAAATAAATCAATGAGATATTCAATAAATCAAATAATTAACAAATAAGAGTCACAGCCATACAAAGTGTTTTCCACTTCTTCCACTTCATATACATTTATATGAATTGCTAAATAAATCACCAATTTCCTTTTCTCTATTGAATCATCTCCATCAACATATAAACACTGTTACAAAAAACAAACTCTACCCTCTAGTTCCCATTATATTGCATTCCTCTCTAGAGCAAACTCAGAGGAGATAACTGTACTTGTCATTAAAAGAGGGAATTTGGCTGGAAAGGCAGCAGGAACTTGTGGAAAGATATTAAGCGGAGGAGTAACATGATCAAAGTTGATAGAATCTATGGAATTTGTGTAAAAGATGAAAAAAATACTGACTTTGAAATTGGGCAGACTTAGAGTCCAGTCCTTTTACTACAGTCTGGTCTTAACCAAATTATTTAACATCTCAGAGTGTCAGAACTTTGACCTGCAAGATAATAGTAAACAAACTATGTGAAGTTCCTACTAGGTAGGAAGTGCATAATATGTCTCTCATCCTTTCTGTCATCAATTCCTCTCCTTTTATTCTCTTAGGCCTAGGCTCCTCCCATGAGAGGCTTCTCTCCAAACTAATTTCTATTGTTTAAGAAGCACTTACGATCCTTAAGATCCTAGACCTAAAACATTCCTCAAATAGAGCTCAGTGAGCCAATAATCACTAATGGTCATTTATCATTTATCTACCCAGTGTTCAGATATGCTTCTTATTTGGGGACAATTCAAGACAGGAAGGAGGCACAGCCTTACCCCCATTAGAGAAGCTGGAGGGGGCAGCTATTCCCTTTTCCCACCCCTCGGCAGCTACAACAGGGCAGGTCAAGCAGATGTTCCAGTTGAGAATTCAGCATCCCCACACTAACATGTAAGGTGCAGGGAGAAATAGAGACTTTTCTCAGCAGTGTGGTTTGGCCATAAGTGGCCAGTGGTGACAGCCCAGCACCCTTAGTTGGTTGCTTTTTAGGAGGATTTCCTCCCTGGCCTCTGAGCCTGGTTCCTCAGGCTTCCTGTTATCTAGACTATCTGTTATTTCTCCAATAAATTATTTTTTCATGTAAGTTACCCAGAGTTGATGTCTGTTGTCCGGAGTTAAGACCTCCAGGAGACAATTTCACCAGCCAAGTTCCCACCAGGCACATTCCTAGAGTAGTTAGTGTTACAGATAAGGAAGCTTCTCATGAAAGAAGGAAGCTTATTCTTAGAGTCAAATAGGCTTTGAGTTATAAAACTGTTGAACCTTTCAGTTTCTTCTTGAATAAAACAGCAGCATGATCATTTTCCTACCTTTCCTGAAGGGACCCTTTGAGGATCAAATGAGATAATCACAGTGCGGGACTTTATACATATATATGTATATGTAATGCAAATCTAAGGGTTATTAGAGATTAGCTAATAAAATAGGTTATTCTGAGGCCAAAATGAACTAGACTAAACATCAGTCCACTTTTTGACTCGAAAGAGATTTCAAATTTTAAAGGAGGAGTGATAATCAAGCCGATGATCACTCCTCCTTTAAAACCTGTGGTCTCTGCATGATTTCCCCTTTATTTGTGATCAGCTATTATACCACATTTTAAATGTTTACATAGAGAAGACATTGGAACAGGTGTTAATCTAACCTTTGAAATTTATATAGGAAGTCTTCGCTACCTAAATATCTATTTAGAAGAAGAGAATCTGACATAAACATATTTTAAAAGATCATCAATTATTTAGCATTTAATATGTAATAGAATATTTAATTAACATTTTTCTGATCTATGGGAATTCCTTTTAGTCAATTAGGAAATGATCTGTCCGAATTGGAAATACATTTCATTGACCAGAAAGATAAAAGCTTTAATTTATTCTGAATCTTCAGGACAGAAGGGATTAATTGGCCAGAGTTCCAGATGAATACAACTGAGAGGGGCCCTGGGATTCCCAACTGCCTTCAGAGAGGTGGGCAAAAATGAGTCATTCATTCATTCATTCATTAAACATTTGCTCAGTAGCTGGGTTCTAAGTTAATCAACAAAGGTGAAGAGATGAATAAAACATAGTTTCGTCCTCAAGGGAAGCTTCTAAGGATTTGAACATTGCTTCTAAGTACCTTAATTTTACAGCCTTCGTATACAATGGCTTCCTGTGGTGACTCATATGTCTCCTTTTAAATGCTCTTTTTTTAGGCATTTACGCTTTCTTCGTTAACTAGACTTTGAGCATGGACTGCCTCAGACATAAGCAAACTGCTGAATTCAATTCTCTTGTGAAGGCCTACATCGCAGAAAGAGCATAGCTTTGAAATCAGAAGCAACAGTGTTCCAAATACCACCATCATTACTGATTATCTGTGTGATCTTGGACAAATTATTTAATTTCTCTGAGCTCTCAATCCAACAAGGTTGTTGGGACAATTCAGTGAAATCATAGTGCAGTATCCAGCAAAATGCTTGGTGCTGAGCATATATTCAATAAATGTTAGGCATTTTATCTCTAATTACTGGTTTTGGTTTCTTGGGGCCCTCTTTGTTGGAAAGTTTCCCTCCAGAATCCTTCTTACTTTCCCATCCTGAGCTAAGGATGGTCTCTTCTTTATGCTCATGTGGTCCCTGGAAGTTACCATTAGCATTTCCATGTTATACTGGAAATTACCTATTTATTTGTCTGTCTCCCTTCATGAAGCTACATGTTCACTGAGGAGACAATGCTTTTTTCATGTTGTATCCTTAGTGTCTAGTAGCTTTTGGTACTTTGTGAATGTCTCTGAGCTCTGCAAACAAGATTTTAAGGTGAAAATATTACTTCTGTCAAATAAAATACTTACAAGAGGTTTTCTGGAGATTATGACAGAATTTTCAAAAAATATGTTTCACTTGATAGTAATTTATATCCAAAGACTAAAAAAGTTATTTTGCTAAATAATATTAAAAAACTCTTTATGGGCTGGGCGTGGTGGCTCACTCCTGTAATTCCAGCACTTTGGGAGAAGGAGGCGGGCGGATCATGAGGTCAGGAGATAAGAGACCAACCTGGTTGACACGGTGAAACCCCATCTCTACTAAAAATAGAAAAAATTGGCCGGGCAGCGTGGCGGGCGCCTGTAGTCCCAGCTACTCGGGAGGCTGAGGCAGAAGAATGGCGTGAACCCGGGAGGCGAAGCTTGCAGTGAGCCGAGATCGTGCCACTGCACTCCAGCCTTGGCGACAGAGCAAGACTCCGTCTCAAAAAAACAAACAAAAACAAACCAAAACCAAAAAACCAACCAACCAACCAACCAACAAAGAAACAAACAAAAAACCACACTGTATCAGCATTTAAAAAATTGGCTGCAGGACTTCTCAGATCTTTCACTGAATTATGAACTGTTTTAATGGAGCATTTCACACATCTGCTATTATACAGAGTTTTGGAAGTACCACTGTGAGAAAAGCTGGTGTTTTACTGGTGCACTGAGTTAAGTTTCAGAGTTTTGAAAGCTGCTTACAGTTAAATCCTTTGAGTAGTCATCTTGTGAGTTAGGTGTTACAAGTCTGATGTTAAGTACATGGTTCCTAAGGTACTATTTTCACTGCATCTTGCTAAGTTGTGACATATAGTGTGTTTATGACACATTGAATAAGCAGGACTTTAGGAATGTAACTGGAAAGCAGCAATGTTAATTTTGTTTCCCTACACAGTTTACTGAGTGCCCACAAATTTTATTTATTGTTTTTCTTTAAAAAGAAAATACATATATATATATTTTTGAGATAGAGTTTTGCTCTTGTTGCCCAGGTTGGAGTGCAATGGCACGATTTTAGCTCACCGCAAACTCCGTCTCCTGAGTTCAAGTGATTCTCCCGCCTCAGCCTCCCGAGTAGCTGGGGTTACAGGCGTGCGTCACCACCTCCGGCTAATTTTGTGTTTTTAGTAGAGACAAGGTTTCTCCATGTTGGTCAGGCTGATCTCATACTCCCGACCTCAGGTGATCTGCCCACCTCAACTTCCCAGAATGCTGAGATTACAGGCGTGAGCCACCGTGCGCGGCCTATTTACTGTTTTTCTTTCTTTCTTTTTTTTTTTTTTTTTTGAGATGGAGTCTCGCTCTGTCTCCCAGGCTGGAGTGCAGTGGCTGGATCTCAGCTCACTGCAAGCTCCGCCTCCCGGGTTTACACCATTCTCCTGCCTCAGCCTCCCGAGTAACTGGGACTACAGGCGCTCGCCACATCGCCCGGCTAGTTTTTTTGTATTTTTTTAGTAGAGACGGGTTTCACTGTGTTAGCCAGGATGGTCTCGATCTCCTGACCTCGTGATCCACCCGTCTCGGCCTCCCAAAGTGCTGGGATTACAGGCTTGAGCCACCGCGCCCGGCCTATTTACTGTTTTTCTTTAACATATATTACACAGCCGGATTCTATGTCAGACAACAGGGATGCTGCTTAAGTGATACTTGGGGCAATTCATGAGTTCTCTGATCCCTTTTAGACAATGGAGGGTTTTTCCTTGTCTACTTCAAGTTCCTTTTCAGAGGAAATTCAGCGAACAGGTTGGAGGTAGGAAGGAGCTCAGCACAGAGGGGACAGGGCTACTGCTCCATCCCCACTCAGTGATATGGCTCTTTCTTTTGGCACAACAGTGAAACACACTTGTGTGTGGTTTGTTAGTAAATGACTGCTGTCCTGAGCTCTCCTGAGTGACCCACAACTCTGGCTCCCTAGAAGTCCCCACCGCCCTGCTGTCCAGCATCTGTGGCACTATGGCCGTTCATTGTGTGGACTGGTGCCAGGGTTATGCCAAGGTGTGAAAATTTTGAATAGCATCCCTGACCATAGGTAAAGAAAAATCCAGGGTGGCTGAGGCATCAGTGAAGAGTAGGGGAAGTATTGCAGATGGGGCAGGCTGTCCAGGCAGGCAGGGGCCAGACTCTGCAAAACTTTATGGGCTATGTTAAAAATTGTAGGCTTTAAGAACAGCAGGACACCACTGAAAGGCTTTAAAGAGAGAAGGAAAAGGATATGATTAGATATGCTTTTTGTCCTGTTTGCTCTTTCCACAGGCTGGAAGTCTGTACGTGATGGGTGATGTTTACATGCACTAGGCAATCATCAGGAATAAAGGACTCTGCCCATAGTCAGGCCCTGCTGAATCCCCACGCTCGGGCGGCTGGCCCACGAGTCAGCCTGGGTAGTGGGGCTCTGAAGCCGAGGCTGAGCAAGAGTAACTCCCCTGGAGCCTCTTCACAGGCCACTTCCGTTTTCATTTGAGGTGGTCTTGTGATCAGGGGAGCAGTGGGTTCTCAGTTGTGCAAGAAGAAAGATCCAGTAAGGTAGGGAGAAGTCTAAATGGGCTCCACAATTAAGAGAGGCAAAAGCCGGAAATGACTGAAGAGTCAATGGGTCTAGAGGCAGTGGGTTAGAGAGAGACAGCAAATGCCTGGAACAAGCATGCTGGTGTGGAGAGGTAACTTCCACATGGTTTCTGGACCAGAACTCTAAATTTAACTGGTCAGATTTAGGGCAATAAGTTTTTACCTCCTCAAAAACAGCATCAACTCCACTTAGTTGGATTTCACTTCAAAGTTTAACAGAATGTCCTGGCTGACACAGTACCTTGAAAAATTCTGAAACCTTACTGATACTTATGCCTGAGGGGAGGGTAGTGGTTTTGCTGGAGTTTGGGTGACTCCAGAAGATGAGCGAAGAGAAGCTGAAGGTGTTGCTTAGGTGAAAGGTTTTATAAGATTTCTGATTTAGGCTGTTTCACCTTTGAGGACAAGGTGAAATAATAGCACTGAGTTGTGGAGAGGAGACTTGTCCCTAACATTGCATAGGCCCCAGATCCTTTTTAGTATTTCAGAGAGTGCTTGTTTCAGGAACGCACAGAGGGAGACAGAGTTTCTTAGGCAGAAAACATCAGTACTGAAAACTAGGAAAGCAAGGTTCCTCCATGGGACTGGGAGCCAGAGCCAGAGAGGAAGAGCATGGCAGGTATGGCAGGTATGGCAAACCTTGAAGGGATGAGGTTTGTAGGTTCATATGAGGACCACTTCAGGAAATCGAAGAAATAATTTGGGACATCTTTACTGGGGATGGCGTTGGGGAGGGGGAAGCCATAACACCAGAACAGATTTAGAAATGTTATTTGAGGTTACAATATAAGGTGACCTTATCCGTACCCAAAGATGGTGAATAGTGTGTGTAGTGCTCGTATTCCATTTAATTAAACTTGAAAATAGAGTCCTGGCAAATCAAGTCCTTCCCCTCTGCACATTTCTAAGCATGAAGATAACCTGAACAATTTTGAAATACCCATGTGAGCTGTGATTCATTTTCACTCTTTCGAAATCAACAATGCAATTTAAATTCTAATTTGGAAATTCAGTTACCTATTATACCTTCACTTCAACAGCTGCAGCATTTCACTTCTGGCAACACATATTCCTAATCATGTATCTTGAAACACAGTTTGTTAAATACTTAAAGTCCATCAAGAATGAGCTTTGGAGTTAGCAAGTCAGCTGGGGCGATCATTTTTGGATGCCTGAGGAATGAATAAACTAAAATTGCTTAGAGAGACAGGAAATAATCTCTTTCTAGGGGTATTGCTTCTCTGTGCTCTGTTCCACATTTTTTCCTAACAAATCACTGAAATAAATAATAAGGGAAACATTTCTATCTTTCCTTCTGCAGAAAGAATGCCTGAGGAGGCGACTACACTAGTTAATGTGACTGCATGCTGAATGCCCTAAATTCTCCTCCATGAATACATCAAGAATATGGTTCAATTACTGAATTCCATTCTGCAACAAATCCTTGAGAAATAGAATACATAAAAGAGAAATTAGAAAAGATCACTTATAATACATGTATAGGTTGTAGCCCAAGGTGACGATCTCTTTGTCTTTGAGCATCTTCAATACTTTAATTTTGGAATTCTGGTGGAGATAAGCGGTAGGCCTGGAAAAAATTCCCTACAATGGAGCTTCAGGATCCTCCATCTTCAGGTTGCTAAGTAATGTGTTTTGACAATGCATAAACACTAGATGGCACCCATAACCTTAAAACATAGTAAAAGGCCACTTCCCTTTTCTGTATAGGCAAGAATGTAGGAAACAGTCAATTATGGGAATTACACAAATTAGCCGGGTGCGGTGGCGGGAGCCTGTAATCTCAGCTACTCGGGAGGCTGAGGCAGGAGAATCGCTTGAACCCAGGAGGTGGAGGTTGCAGTGAGCCGAGATCGCACCACTGCACTCCATCCTGTGCAACACAACCAGACTCCGTCGCAAATAATAATAACAAATCTACTCAAGCATTTACCGCTACTGGTGTCCTGTAAGATACTCCTTATGTAAGGGTTTTGTGGTCAAAATATTTGTGAAAACCACAGACTTCATCTGCTCTAGGAGATTTCCAATGGACACAGGTAAACATGGTTTTTAGAAGTTCTTCATTGAAGAAGTCTGTACAAAGGAACCTATTACAGTAGCAACCTATTACAATCCTGCTGTTTCAGTGTTCTGTGAAACACACTTTGGGAAATGCCAATCTAGTTCAATCCCTGTCCCAAAGAAGGAACAGCCCAAACTATCCAAAAGAGGCCTTCCTTATACATGGATATCTGAACCTTTTTAAAAAACAACAGATACAGTCTTAAAGCAGAGTTGTTAATAGTAATAGCAACATTTATTGAATACATATACTATGACATGCTGTATTTGAAGTGTTACTGTCTCTTTCTTCAGTGTGTGTATGTGTATATATGTGTATTTATATGTGTTTATATACACATACATACATATACAATACCCTGCACATAGTAAACCATTAATAACTAAATTACCTAGGAAGATCCTATAGTCTGTGTGTGAGAGTAGGAATGGACATTCTGCCCCTGATGAGAAAGGTAATTGTCTATTATGCAAGACTCCTACCTATGAAGAACAATTGAGACCAAAGACGTATCCCCCAGATCCCTTCCCTGGGGATTCTACTTCCTTTCTCTGAAGTTACTACATTGTTGTTAACATGACTTATTTGCAAATTAATTTTACATGACCTATTAATATGGTCATGTAATTTATTTTAGTTTTATTTAGTTTTTTTTTGACAGAGTCTCACTCCATCACCCAGGCTGGAGGGCAGTGGTGCAATCTTGGCTCACTGCAGCCTTTGCCTCCTGGGTTCAACCAATTCTCCTGCCTCAGCCTCCCAAGTAGCTGGGACTACAGGTGTGCACCACCACACCTGGGTAATTTTTTTATTTTTACTAAAGACAGGGTTTCACCATGTTGGCCAGGCTGGTCTCGAACTCCTGACCTCAGGTGATCTGCCTGCCTCAGCATCACAAAGTGCTGGGATTATAAGCATGAGCCACCATGTAGAGGACTACGTGCTGGCAAACGAGACGTTCCCGATAAGTCCTGCTCTTGCAAACGAAGCAGGGCGTTCCCGATAGAAGCCAGCTGCAAACAGCAGACCCTGGGGGCTTGTTTATGTGTAAACATCTTGAAAATCCAGAAAGTCAGGGAAAGGTCAGAAAAACAACAATGTGTCTTGTGATTTGGTAACATTCCACAAACGACTGTATAAAATAAAGCGGCGTGTCGTCCGGGGCGGCCGCCATGTTTGTCTTGTCTTGTGTTGTCTTGTGTGTTCATTCCTTTGTTTAGGAAACACGCGGACCCCAACACCACCATGCCCAGCCAGCTCTAGATTGTTATTTAGAGTTTTTGCTTTGTATTTTCCAGGAAGGTAGCTTGCCCCTGTATGTCCAGTGTAAGTTATAGATGAAAATATTTTATCTTCCATATTCCGTCATCAGTAATTCTTTGGTGCCATTTTGCTTTCCACAATGTAATGCTTGAGCTTCTCAAGACTGTTTATTCTTTTCTCTTAATGTTCAGCAATGAAATTCCAATAGTGAACCTTGAAACTAGCCATTTTCTAGCTAGCTATAGGTGAAATACATTTTGATATACTAAGGAGAAATGTTCCCTCTTCTTTCTCAACTGAAAAAAGCAGATATTTTCCTCATCAAATGTATTTGCAAATGTTATACATAAAAATGGATATGCTGTGTGAACTTCAAAGATTGTTGTTATATCCTGTGAATTATAATATCTAAGAAGACTATAATTCTGATTGGCTGCCTTATTTACTATGTGGTCCTGGTAATAATATTTAAATGGATAAATCTATTTTTGAAGCAGAAATACTTGGTAGTTTTCTTTGTCAAGCCATAGAGTATTACTAGCTCATTTTTTTCTCTCACATGTATGGAGGTTAAAATAAATAAAGCCTGGGGCTTGGTGGATTTTTTTTATTTAAACAGTTAGAGAGTCTAATGTCATCCCTGTGGCTCAATTTCTTTATCCTTAAAGTGAACATAATAAGGCATAGTGTTGTTAGAAGACTAAATTATTTATGATAGTGACTGACTCAAAAGTACCATGTAAGTATTAGTTCTTTATTGTTTTATGTGTTCCTGAATGTGATGTGCACACAGTGTGGTGTGCATCAGGAAGATGTGCCATAGAGACTGTTGACAAAATTTTGAAAAGAGACTGTGCTGAGAGGAGAGAGAACACTGACTTTGAGTTCAGCTTTATAGTCAGTAGCTGGAGACATAGACAGATCATTTAGCCTCTCCAAATCTCTTTTCTCCTGATTTGGAAAATGGCAGTAATAATAACAACCTATCCTGCCACTTAGAATGCCTTAGAGGATCTCTAGAATGAATGCATGTGACAGTGCTTTGCGTCTGGGAACATTTAACGATGATATGAATGCTGATTGTAATGAAATAACAAAGTGGTACCGCAGTATAGAGAATGTAAGCCAGGATGATGAAGATATGTTAGTATGCTTTAGGTAGAATTTTAGAGTCAATCTTTCAGGCTATAGTGACTTCTTAATGTGCCACCATATTTATTCAACACTTTTTCGTTCAATAAACACCTTTTTTTTTTTTGAGAGACTGCTATGTGCCAGGCATTGTGCTAAATATTAAGGATATAAAATCATATAAGATAGAGTATTTGCTTTGAGAGACCTTACTACCTAGTACAGAAAGACAGACATGTAAACGTACATGGACAATAAGGTTTGATAGCTGCCAGTTATATCTTATATATCACGAAAGTATTGAAGAAGTAGGTAAGGGAAGTAGTTTAAGGAATGATGCTCAGTTCTTGGATGGCAGAACAAGGTCCTGATGAGGGACCTTACACTGTCTCTCCCACACTCAACATCCTTCCACAGAACTGCAAGCTGATGAGTGGCCAGAGGCCTTCATATGTGAAAGGACCGCAATGACACATACGACAAGGCCATTCATGCCATTCATGCAAACTGCCGGACACCTTACTAGAGTCAACAGACTGTACGATGTTATATAGGTAAAGTATGTGTGTGTGTGTGTGTTTTTGTGTGTGTGTGTGTGTGTGTGAGAGAGAGAGAGAAAGAGAGAGAGAGATTTTCCCATTTTTTGAAGGGTTGGAATGGTGGCCAGCAAATATAAGGTCAATTATAAGATTCTATTTATAAATCACAGCCATAAAATGAAAACAAATTTTTCTAAATGTACAATGAAAACCACAAACTAAGTGTTTTGTTTAGTTATGAACTATGAACCATAATATCAGCCATAAGTACTGGCTCCTTATGTAACTCTCCATTATTATTTTCATGATTAGTAAAATTAAAATATAGGCAGGAACACTCACAATGGATTTACCCTATCATACTAAGGAGGAAGCTTGACATAGTAGAAGGAGACAGTCAATAAATATTTGAATAAATTAAAGCAAATAGGGAAAGAAAGGAAGAGGAAAGGAAAATTAGAAGGAAGGGAGAAAGTGGCAATGGAATGGAAGAATGAAAAGACGGAGGGAAGGGATATAATGGGCATTAAAATGGATTGATTATTTATTTATTTATTTATTTATTTATTTATTTATTTATTTATTTAGAGACGGAGTCTGGCTCTGTCGCCCAGGCTGGAGTGCAGTGGCCGGATCTCAGCTCACTGCAAGCTCCGCCTCCCGGGTTTACGCCATTCTCCTGCCTCAGCCTCCTGAGTGGCTGGGACTACAGGCGCCCGCCACCTCGCCCGGCTAGTTTTTTGTATTTTTTAGTAGAGACGGGGTTTCACCATGTTAGCCAGGATGGTCTCGATCTCCTGGCCTCGTGATCCTCCCGTCTCGGCCTCCCAAAGTGCTGGGATTACAGGCTTGAGCCACCGCGCCCGGCCTAAAATGGAATATTTAAATCCCAGCTCTGACTCTCTGTAGTTAGGTAAACTTTGACTAGCTTGAAGTTTATCTTCATTTGAACACGGGGCAGTACCTTTCAGAGTGATTGTGAGAAGAATAAATAATAGTTATGCAAGATAAATTAGAGGTCCATTGAACAATGTAGTGCCTATAGTCACCAATACTGCCTGCTTAAACATTTGATAAGAGGGTAGATCTTATGTTAATTGTTCTTATCACAAAAGGAAAACAATAATAAAAATAAAAATAGAAGAGAACAGGAGAAAACTTTTGGAGTGATGGATGTGTTATGGCACAGATTGTGTGATGGTTTCGTGTGTGCATACACATCTCCAAATTCGTCATTAAGTATGTACAACTTTTTCTATGTCAATCTCATCTCAATAAAGTAGCCTTGAAAATTACTTACAAAATAATACCCTTTGCACCAATGTGGATGCCACTGGAGGCTATTATCCTAAGCAAATTAACACAGGAACAGAAAGCCAAATACCACATGTTCTTACTTATAAGTGGGAGCTAAACACTGGATACTCATGGACATAAAGTTAGCAACAATAGATACTGGGGACTCCTAGAGTGGGGAGGGAAGGAAAAGGGAAATGATTGAAAAACTACTGGGTACTAGGCTCACTATCTGGGTAATGGGATCAATTGTATGCTCAACCTCAGCATCACATGATATGCCCATATAAGAAACATCGTGTGTAACCCCAAATCTAAGATAAAAAAATAAAAGTTGAAATTAATAAAAAAGCCAAAAAAAAAAAGATGCTTAATATATTGTTGCTGATAATTCTTGAATTTAGTTGAGTGGTGCCGCTGCTACAACTCCGTACCATCAGCAAACTCTATATAGCATTATCTTATGCATTTTTTTTTTTTTTACATTTACACCAAACTATACACATTATAAATGTACAGTGTTTAGAGTATGATTATGAGTTTGGGGGAAAAGTCTGTTTTTTAAAATAAAAGAAGTAATATATCATTTTTAAAAAGGCATGCTTCTCAACATTCTGTTGGATGCAAATGTGTCTCGGAACATCAAGAAGAAAATATTAGCACCTTCACCTTTATTTGAGGGAAGTAAATGCAACAAGCATCAAGCACCTGAACACCATTTAAACTGTGACATGTAGACCACGCGTGACGGCTCATGCCTGTAATCCCAGCACTTTGGGAGGCTGAGGCGGGTAGATCACCTGAGGTCAGGAGTTTGAGACCACCCTGGCCAACATAGTGAACCCCCATCTCTACTAAAAATATAAAAACTAGCCAGGCACAGTGGTGCATGCCTGTAATGCCAGCTACTTGGGAGGCTGAGGCAGGAGAATCGCTTGAACCTGGGAGGCAGACGTTGCGGTGAGCTGAGATTGCACCACTGCTCTCCAGCCTGGGCAACAGAATGAGCAAGACTCTGTCTCAAAGGAAACAGAAACAAAAACAAACAAAACTGTGACATGCACCAGAAGTCATGATGCTCTCATCCATTTTCCTATGTAATTAAGGTGCTTTTGGTATCATAATTGAAAGTTAAGGCTTTTTCATTGATAGCATCAGATATGGAAGGAATAAAGATTAAAGAAACATACTCACCGATAGGATCTGGTCTCCTCTCTGGAGCTCCCCACTTAGGTCTGCTGGTCCACCAGCCAGAATGAAGGATACAAAAATACCTTCTCCATCTTCCCCACCGACAATGTTGAAGCCCAGGCCAGTGGAGCCTTTGTGCAGGACCACCTTGCGAGGCTCTCTGCAGAAAGAAATAGAGAACACAGCTCAGAGGCTGATCCATTTAAGATTTAGGTTGCTTTTACTTTCATATGATATCAGCGATTCACTACCTATAAAATTGTTTCTCGAACTAAGATAACATTTGCACATCAAGAAAGAGGCTAATATCAGGACAGTATTTGAGTTCCCCACTGTAACAACCACCAAAATACCATGCAAAAATCATTCCTTCATTCTAAAAAAATTTCTTAAACTACCTTTACTTCTACTTTTCTTTTATCTAAAACATCTGTTTTTGTATTGAGCAACACAGTAATACTCAGTATGATGGATGTACACAAAAGGAGGGAGGGATTTTTGGGAACAAGAGACTAGGTTGAATGCCCAGATCAGGAAAGGTCTTATGTGTCAGGTTGTGGGTTTGTTGTTTGTTTGATTGTTAATTAAAATTTACTGTGTAGGCCATGGGGACTCATTGGAAGATTCTGAGACATTAAGAATACTTAAATTCATTTTAGGAAAATTAACAGATGGTCCTATGGAGGGCTGACAGAGAGGAAAGCACAGATACGACAGGAGGTGGGAAAACCATTTAGGATGTTGTTTAGTAATCCAGCTGCGAGGAAGTCACAGCCTGAACAAGGGTGACAGCAATGAGAATTTTAAAAAGGGCAACATGAGAGAGGAAATTTGAAGGGAGAAGCAGTAGGTCCAGAGATGACTCAGACACTGGAAAAAGAGGAGAGAGAGCATCTAAGTAACTAGCAAAAGGAGAGATGAGTGGAATCCAGGGTCATGAGAATGTGTATGATTTTGACATACTCAGTTCCAGAAAATAGTGGGATATCCAGGTGGAGACGTTCTGAAGCAGCTGGAGACAAAGAATAGGAATTTGGGTCTTCAGAGAGGACTATAAATACAGATTTGAGGATCATCAACAAAAAGGTCAGAGATCAAATCTTGAGCCAATAGTTGCTGAGTTTGTGTAGAGGTCAGAATAATATGGAATTATAGAATGTAAAAAGTCTTAAAGGGCATTTAGTTCAATTTTCTATATCAGTAATTTTAGAAAGTGTTTTGCAAGCCTTAGGTTTACCAAGTTGTCACTTGTGTCACCCACCCTCCTCTCCCAAACATCTCAGTTCATCTTCTATTTTCCAGCTCTTAATGATGTAAGAACGAGAGCCATCCAATATATTTTATACTAATGACTACACAAATAATTTGTTACTTGCTATCACATTTCCATGCATAAAATGATGCATTATGTATATAGCCTTATTATGAGGAAGAGTGTAAAGTGCACATCATAACTTGAACTGTAAGTAATAAATTATGTAACAATGCATTAAGTCAGAGGTAAAGTGACATATAGTTAACTCATTTCATTCTACAAATACTTTGTCAACACTTACTGTGCCAGGAGGGTGTTTCAGGTGCTCAGAATGTTTGCAAACAAAACAAATATCCCTGTACTTGTAGGCTTACAATCTAATGAAGGTAGACTAATAAACGATAGATACAATAAATAAATCAATTATATAGTATGTTATAAGGCAATGAGTATTTTGGAGAGAAAAAAGGCAGAACAGCGTAGGAGGGATAGGTTGTGGCGAGGAGGGCCTGGACAGGATGCATTGAGAAGGTGATATTTTAGAAAAAATTGAAGAGGTGAGGAAACTGGTCATGTCACTATAAAAAGAAAGAACATTCTGGCCAGAGGAAAGGAATAGACAAACAGAGATCCTAATATGGAAGGGTGCCTGGTATTGTCAAAGAACTAGGAGGCCATTGTGGCTAAACTGAGTAAATGAGGAAAGGAGAATGATAAACAATGAAGTTACTGTATTAGTTTTCTATTGCTGAGTAACAAGTGACCACAGATCTAGCAGGTTAAAACCACACGCATTATTCTCTTTCAGTTCTGTAGGTCAGAAGTCTGGGTGGACTTGATTGTGTTGTCTACCTATGCGGAAGTCAAGGTGTCAGCCAGGCTGAGCTTTATTGCAAGTTTCTGTGGAAAAACCTGCTTCCAGATGTATGTAGGTTGCTGGCAGAATTCAGTTTCTTGTGGTTGTAGGATTGTATTAGTCAGGGTTCTTCAGAGAAAGTCAACATGAGATTGCACACACACACACACATATACATACACCTATATTATATACACATACATAATAAGGAATTGGCTTATGCACTTATGGAGCCTGATAAGGCCTCAAGATTTGTGGCTGACAAATTGGAGACCCAGGAGAACCAGTGATATATATTAAGTAGTTGCAGGCTGAAGCTAAGCCTGAAGGCAGATGAAGACTGATGTCCCAGCTTGAAGATAGCCAGGAAGAAGAAGGAAATTCACCCTCTCATTGCTTTTTTATTCTATTCAGGCCTTCAGTGGATTAGATGAGGATCACACACTTTGGGGAAAACAATCTGTCTTACCCAGTCTATTGATTTGCATGTTCATCTCATCCAGAAACACCCTCACAGACATACCGAGGAAAATGTTTAACCAAATAGCTGGACACTCAGTGATTCAGTCAAGCTGACACACGAAATTAACCATCATAAGGAATAAGGTACCCATTTCCTTGCTGGCCATCAACTGGGGCCTCTCTCAGCTCCTATAAGCCATCCACATTCCTCATCCCACGGCTCTATCTTCAAGCAAGTAATGACACATTGGCACATTGAATCTTCTTAAGATTTGAAAGTTCTGACTTCCTCTTCTCCAACTAGCTGAATAACTCTTTGCTTTTTAGGGGTTTATGTGATTAGGCCAGGCCTATCCAGATAATGTTCCTATCTTAACTGATTAGTAACCTTAATTACATTTGCAAAATCCCTTTTCTTTTTCTTTTCTTTTCCTTTTTTTTTCTTTTTTTGAGATGGAGTCTCGCCCTGTCACCCAGGCTGGAGTGCAGTGGCACAATCTCGGCTCACTGCAAGCTCCGCCTCCCGGGTTCATGCCATTCTCCTGCCTCAGTCTCCCGAGTAGCTGGGATTACAGGCGCCAGCCACCACATCTGGCTAATTTTTTTTTTTTTTTTTAGTAGAGATGGGGTTTTACCGTGTTAGCCAGGATGGTCTCGATCTCCTGACCTCGTGATCTGCCCGCCTCGGCCTCCCAAAGTGCTGGGATTGCAGGCTTGAACCACCGCGTCCGGCCGCATAATCCCTTTTTCTTATATAAGAACTTAATTGTGGGAATAACACTAGGAGGTAGATATCACGAGTCCCTCTTAGAACTTTGCCTACCACTCTGAGAGAGACCATAGTGCATTAATCCTGTAGGGCCTTGTAGATCATTTTAAAAGCTTTGACTTTTACTCTGAGAGAAATGGGAAGCCTGTGAGAAAAATGACTTGACCTGACTTACATTTGTAAATGATTCCTTTGATGTAAAACAGACTCCTCTTGCAGCTGGGTGGGCATGGGAGTTCAGCTCCCCCTTGATCACAGAAACAGCAGGGAGGGAAACACAGAGCATTTCCCTCATTCTACCTCATTGCCACTAGGTGGGAGTAGAAGTTCAGCTCCCTGCTTGGATCCACTAACACCAATCGGGGAGAGAAGACGGGGTGCTGACTAGCACTGCCTTGAACCACCTTATTCTGCCTCCTTACCTCTGCATGGGTGTAGAAGTTTAGCTCCACACAGGGCCCTGCTGATGTTACCCTAGTAGGCAGAGTGGTTTTCCAACTAGTACTGATTTCCTCTTTCTCCTTCTACTTCATTGCCACTGTGCAGGGGTAGAAGTTAAGCTTCTTGCTGGTCCCCATCAATATTAGGAGTAGGGGAATGGAATGCCAGCTAATGCCACCTCATTCCAGCCTGTTGCTGCTGGATAAGGGTACGAGTTCAGCTCCCCACTAGAAAGTGGAGAATTGACTAGCACCACCTCATACCCCCTTGTTCTGCCTATTTGCTGCCCAGATGGGGATGGAAATTCAGTTCTTATTCTGTCTACCAACAACAGCCTAGTGGAGGAAGTGGAAGGCCATCTTAGAGTTGCCTCTCCTGGCTGCCCCTGGTGGAGCCAGAAATCTAGCTCTCTACACAGCACTACTGACACTGCAGGGTTGAGGGGACAGTTTTTTCTTTGGTGTTTGGCTAGAGTAGGTCAGTATTATCAAAAGTTTTCCTGTTCTGTTAGTCTACCTGTTTTTCCCAGTCATTTATCTATAGGGAGCAGGTTTCGCTTGGAGCTGTTTTTGACTGTACTTATTGGCAGTCCAGGCTGCCGTTTCTCCAGTGCTCCGTCCAAATACATAGCAAACAAAAGAAAAAAAGAAGAAAGAAACAGTCCTGGGAACTCACTACAGTATCCTTCCTTTCCTAGACAGTCTGTTGCCTCCCTTCCAACTCTAAAGTCTTCCTACATTAGTGTTTTTCTACTCAAGGTTTTTTTGTTTTGTTTTGCTTTTTAAATAAGAGGGTGGATTAGAGAGAAATGGGGATACATTTTAAAGGTAGAGGCCAACAGAATTTTGATGAAAAGGTTTTTGACAAAATCTCCCCCTTGCTCGAGAATAAACACATGTATAGACATTCTTAGTGGGTCCAACAACACTGGAGCTCTATATAGTACATATAGATGGAGGGAAGAGAGTGATTAGGACTCTGACATTTGTCCCTGTGCTAGATATTGTGTTTGATGCTTTACGTGAATCATTTGATTTATTCCTCAAAGAAATGAAAGGTATACTGATTTTGCAACTACTTTGAAACAGACACAGAAAGCAAAATAGATTGATGATTGGATAGATGGGCAGGCATGTGATAAAGTAAGTAAAGGAAAATGTTCATAGTAGAATCTAGGTGGCAAGTACATGGATGTTCATTGCAAAATTTTTAAACCTTTCCTTATGTTTGAAAAATGTTTCTAATAAAATTGTGAGTAAAAGAAATAACCTGAAGAAGAAATCATTATGGCAAATTTTTAGATTAGTGAAATGAGACTACTTGCCTAAGCTTTTAGCTGAGTTTAGTAAATATCAAAGGTAGGATTAAGGACATAGATTTTCTGTCTCACAATCCCCAAATCTAGAATATGGTATATACCAGAGATTGCAAACCAGCAAGTCAAAGGCTGAATTTGACTGACAATATTTACAAATGTTTGAATTAGTTGCCCAAGTTTAAAATTAGGAAAATTTGCATAAAATATGAATTTGTGGCCTCACGTGAAAAAAATCTGACATTCCACTAACACTAGCTCCCAGTTTTGTTGTGAGGTAACACTTGGTTTAGAGAATGGGCTTCTTTAGAATGGTCATTCGTTCACCAGTTTGCCACAGTCCTAACCTCTTTCTCATGTTCCCAGACAAAAAAAAAGCTGTCATTGTACCACATTTGCACTTCTTATAAAATTAAGAGGAAAGTATTTCTTGTACTCATACTCCTATCAAAAATGGGAAAATGAAAGATTTATGGAGGGAATCATATTTTAATAAAAATCGGAGACAGTAAGATTCCTACGGAAGTAAAGATTATCCTTACATGTTTAATACTCAATGTGACTTTATGAAAGCTGTCAAAAGACAGCTTTCAAAGGTCATTATGAAATATCATTGCCCATCACCCATTTATGTTACCCATCTGGGGGCATTTTGTTAGTGACCCTTGCACTTTGGTATACTGCTTCCTGTCTATAAAAACAGAAAACATATAATGTTTGCATGACAGTAGATTTTATTTATCTGGACCTCATTTATTTCAAACTATCAGAACAAATCTTTTAAACCAAATTATCTGGAATTTTTGCAACTCAGAAAATTTAAATGCCTTTTTTTAAAAAAGAATTTTATATTATAGTTAATTATGATACTTATTTTAATAGTGAAGAGAAATGACAAAAAATAAATTTGTAAAATGGAATGTAACTAACGTCCTAAGCACAACTTCAAAGGATTTATTTTTTCTAATTTAAATTTCCTATACTAACAACCTATTACAGCAATCTGTAGATTTTAAAGCATTTTCACATATATTTTTCCTGTTAGAGGATCAAAGCCCTTTAAAGTATTACAAGTCCTATTTTGTTGATGCTTAGGTAAATCAGCTTGTCTACATTCACACAGCCAGAAGCATCAGAGCTAGTCTCTTTGCTATAAGTTAAGTGTTTCACCCATTCGATGGAGAGGGAACTTAAACAATGAAAAGTTTGAAAGACTAAGCTAAAATTCAAGTATATTTAAAGTATAGTAGTATATATTAACATATATATAAGCCAGAGGAGGATTCTTAATTTAAAAAAAGGGATTAAGATATATTTATTATATTACAGAATATAGTTTCCAAAAGCATTGACTCTCAAAGATTCACTTTAACTGCCTTTAGCTCTTATCATTTGAACCACATGGTTCAATACCTCATTCCGCGCTGCCTTGCACTCTTCCCTCTCTGAATATCATGGTATCTACTCCAACCCCTTCATCTCCTCTAATTCAGGTTTTGACGTTTAGGATAACCTCCCCAACTTGAAGTCTCCTTGATCCTAGTTTCAATCTTCCAAATACATTCTCCTCCCTAAAATACAAATCAGATCATCTTACTACCTTGCTTAAATGTCTCTAGCCACCCTATGTTCCAACCACATCAAACTCCCTGTGCTTCCCTGAGTTCGACCTGTTGCTTCATACCTCTACAATTTGGCTCAGGCCACCTTAAAACTCAGTTCAATCATCACTTCTCTGAATCCCCAGGTACATATGATGACTTGTTCCGTGGGTCCACACTGTGTCTTCCACACATGCTTCTATTGCAGCATGTTTTACAGTGTGTCCTAATTGCTCATACATTCTTCTCAAGAAAATGTGAACTCCTAGAACCCAGGCACCAGCATTTCCCCAGTAATAGTAAGATGCCCAGCAGGTAGCAGGAACTCAGAAAATAGGTATTAAATGAATGGATAAAATCCCACAGTGATTTAGGTCTCCATTTCATATTATAACTAATTACGTGAATGTCTTTCCCTCTTCCTAGATTTTAACCAGGGATGTTGAAATCTAAATTCCACAGATACAGATCACAAAACACAAATGGGCAAAGCAGGATGAGAAGGAAACATAGCAAACTGGAAGACACGTTTCATCTAAAGGGGGGCTGCTGCTGTTCAACTCTGGACAATTACTCCAAGCAGGAATGTCAAGTAATCTTGATAGATTCTCTAATTTTTAAAGACAAGCCAAGAATCTAGATATTTATATAAATTTCCCAGAATTCAAAGATGAGAAAGGTTAAAAAAGGTAAAAGCATGCTGTATGTCAAACTAAACATGTTTGTTATGGATCCAGGTATGAACTGCCAGTGTGAGACTGCCTTGTTAGAAGTTTGATGGTGCATTCGACATCGGCTTCATGTTTTTCACTTGCATTGCGCTCAGAATGGTACTTGACTCATGGTCATTTAATATTCCACATTTAGCCCATCTCTTTTCTTCAGTTTTCAATTTCTCCCATTCTGTAATACCCTTTTATCTTACTGTTTCTCTTTTGTCTTTTTTTCCTTTTATATTATACCTGCCCAAGACCCATCATTTTCATGAACCATTGTGAAACATTTTGAGGCACAGCTGCTTTTGCATGTATACTGCCGAGGCTAATGACTCTGGGTCTGATTAATGTAATGGCCCACATTTCTATGAATTGTTTTGTGTGTGACAGTATTGTGGACCCCAATGAGATCATAATATCCTGGAGGTGAGGTATCATGGTTTACATTTCTAGGTATCCCTAATATACATAGAAGACTGTTCAGTCAACACTTGATGATTGAATAAACAAACACAATTTATAAATAACTCAAATACTTTTTATACTGAAATGATTTGGGGACTTTGATTTTCTATGTTATTTATCATCCAGAATTCATACTGCCAAGGGCTCTATTACTAATCATTATTATACATCATTATACACTGACAGTGGAACAAAACTCTATCTCTCATTTCTCATTCTGAAATTAGCTCAGGGATTGTAATCTTATGAAAATTTTCCCTGATACTCTCCTTTATCTGTCTACTGTAGGCTGGGCTAAGTGCCTCCCCTAGCAATCTTTTCATGTATCTATCATAATGCTTATTCCACTGGATTGGTTTATTTGACTCCCTTTCCAGCTAGAGTGAGCAACTTCAGGGCAGGGACTTATACAAAACAGACGTGTGTTGGCATTTGCTTTTTGTCTCCAGTACCTGGTACATAATAGGTGCTCACTGTCAGCTAATTTCATATTATATTTTAAGTATGGAATGTACAGAAGACAGAATTTGGTCACTCACAATATCAGCATTTTTAAAAACAAAGTTAGATAGCCACTTAAAAATATATATCTTATATATATCCATCCAACTTCCAATAGACAACCATTGTGTTAGGCACTGTGAATACAAAGATTAAAGAGCCTGGGGTAGGAGGAGCCACATGTAAACAAACGCTTATAGAAGCCTAGGAAGTGGACAAGTGCTATGACAGAAACATGTGAGCAACAAGCTACAGTATCCAAGAGTAAGGAGTGGCCAGCCTTCTTCTTAAAAGGTATTATTCTTTAATCATCATCACTTAGATGAAATGTGCTATATTCACTTACGCAGTTTTTATTTTTCTCTTAATGTGATGTAAAAAGTCTTTATAATTATAAAACCTTTGGATGCTGAATGAATGGAGAAATGTCAGCCTGACCTGCTCCAAGCTGTGATAGATCATCAGCAGCATAATCTTGTTTAGTGGGAGTCTCAGACGGTGCTCTAAACTAGTCAGGATGTTTTCAGGAGAAAGGAGGTGCTGTGGGCTGTCTTTCTCTCTTTACACCAGATACTTTAAGAGGGTTCATGATTCAAAAAGGAAAATTAAGGTCGGGCATGGTGGCTCACGCCTGTAATACCAGCACTTTGGGAGGCCGAGGTGGGCATATCATGAGGTCAAGAGATTGAGACCATCCTGGCCAACATGGTGAAACCTCATCTCTACTAAAAATACAAAAATTAACTGGGCATGGTAGAGTGTGCCTGTAGTAGTCCTAGCTACTCAGGAGGCTGAGGCAGGAGAATCACGTGAACCTAGGAGGCAGAGGTTGCAGTGAGCAGAGATTGTGCCACTGTACTCCAGCCTGGTGACAAAGTGAGACTCTGTCTCAATAAAAAAAAAAAAAAGGAAAATTACTACTTAAACTGAAGGCTTTTTCATAGCCATTCATGGGCTATTCCTTGAACTCTAAGCATCTGGGGGCTTGGGAAGTTACTCCAGTCAACTCCTACAACCTCCATGGTGAGAAGCTATATTGGGTAGTGGGAATTAAGGTATAAATATGTTTTCATTAATCTTTCTAAAGAACATACCTAATCATGTTTCTCTCTTGCTCAAAAGCCTTCTAAGGATATGTATACTTTTTAGGATAAGGTCTAAACTTCTACATAGGCATTCAAAGCTTTGACCTCACCTACCTCTCCACCACCCAACTTCACTGTACCCCCTTGTACTTCATGTTTCTTTCAGCCTTACAAAGTTGACAACCACAGCTTCTCATTCCATGTTATTCCTCCTTGTCTTTGCCCAGGCTGTTTGCTTTGGCTAGAAGGATGCCTGCCTTTTCCTGGTATTCTCATCTATCTAAGGAAGTCCTACTTGGCCTTTAAGACTGAGGTCAGGTACCATCTCCTCTCTGCTGTCCCCTCTACCCTCACCTCCAGAAGAATTGACTTTTTTGAAACCACATTGTCCTTTCATTGATCACACCACTATCACTGCCTTTACTGTCCTGAAATTAATTTATTTACCCATCCATCTATGCTGTGAATCTCTATGATCCTGAAAGACAAAGGACATTTAGGTCCTTGTTTTGTGTAATTTTGGGAACTGGTACAGACTGAGTATATAAGAGATATACAAACAAAAATATTGTTTCATGAAAGAAAAAAAAAAAAGTGAGAGGTTGGGAAAAACGATACTGAGTTCTAGTTCTAGCTCTCTTGGGATCTGTGGGAAGCCCGGATTGTCCTCTACAGGTTGGGTTCCTTGCTTGGGTAATGGAGGGAATAATGTTTGTCTCATGGGGAAGTGTTGAAATTCCGATAAGACAATGAACTAAAGGCATCTAGAAAACTAATAAATTTTGAAGAAACTTAAATATTGAGATGCTATTTCCAGTAATTTGGCAGATTAGATATTCTGAAAACCCCTTTCATTACAAAGCAGCTAAAAATTCTGAATAAAATAGTTATAAAATACTTTTAAATGCTTGGCTAAGCTTGCAAGTAAAAGAAATCTTCAGAGGCTGAAAATGAAGCAGAAATGCAAGCTCAGAAGAAAGCAAGTACTGAGAATAGCAGCAGACTGAAGAGTGATGAGCTAGTGTGTTAGTGTCTAGATTTGCTGGCTGCATGAATAGGACTGTGTGAGTGCAGTGGTGGGATTAGATGAGAGACACCTCAGCAAAATTAGGACCTTGTGAGGCTACACCCCAAACAAAAGGATAAAGTACAAAAATATTAGCACCTCAACAATGTCCAGGATACATATCTACCCTGATTTTGGCTCATAGGAATAAAAAAGGGCCTGGGGGCCAGGCGCAGTGGCTTACGCCTATAGTAATCCCACTACTTTGGGAGGCCGAAGTGGGTGGATCAGTGAAGGCCAGAAGTTGGAGACCAGCCTGGCTAGCATGGTGAAACTCCATCTCTACTAAAAAAAAAAAAAAAAATTAGCTGGGCACGGTGGTGCATGCCTGTAATCCCAGCTACTTGTGTGGCTGAGGCATGAGAATCACTTGAACCTGGGAGGCGGAAGTTGCAGTAAACCAAGATAGCATCACTGCACTTTAGCCTGGGCAACAGAGTGAGAGTCTGTCTCAAAAAAAAAAAGAAAAGAAAAAAAAGGGGGCCTGGGGAACTAATCGAGGCATGTTTGAATGTGGAAGAAGTTACACTTGCAAACAGAATTAATAACACTGAATACATTGGGAGAATAAAGGAGGGAGAGTCCACTGAGTCGTAGAAGAAAGATCTTGGCAATAGGTCTCCAGCACTGTGAGGTCGAGGTGCTCTCTAGCTCCAGCTGCAGGTGGCTAACATAAATGTGCTGTCCTGGTGGTAGGGGTAACATGAGATGGGCTCATCTGGCCATCCTAGCTCTATGACAGTAGTCATTAGGGTCACTTGGGTAGCTAATTTCCCTCTCAGAGTGCAGGCTCACCAAGCCTCCGGCTCATTAAAATATAATTTCTCCCAGTGTTTTTCCTATTGGGAGCAATGTGCATTCAGGTATCTTGAGTAGTTACATTTTGCATTGTATATTAAAAACATGGTATTACAACATATAAGCTTGATTACTCCTGGATACACTGACAAAAATTGAGTTTCAGAGACTGTAAATGGAAGGCCCAGATCTAGTACCATGACAACCCAAAAAGGATCTGTTACCCTTGGAAATCATATGGGAAGTCTACAGCTAGTCTTCTGGAATCCTTTTTCCTTCATTCCTCTATAAATGCAACTGTGTTCATGTGAACAATGTTATTAAAAAGAGGAGATCCTTGAGGAGATCTAAAAGACTTTTTTAGTAGAATGAGAAGACATGTATTAGTAAAATTGTGAAGAGAGGAGCATACCAAAGGTGGTCACATGGTAGACAACAACAGAAGGCTTCAAAGCTGCTGGTTGATTACAACCTTCTTATATCTAAATGAACTAGCTCCTCAAAAGGATGCAGCATAATGTGTGCCTCATATTTAAATAGTTAATTTTGTCTGTTAGCCAAATAATCAGTCAAAGAGATTATTGGGCATCATACAGATACACAAAGATAGGAGGTTTTGTTGAACTGCTATTTGAGGACATGTTATTAAAATAATAGAAAGAAATCTGTCATCATAAGGGGGGATCTATGCATTAAATATGCAATATAGACCAGATTGACTTCAGCAAAATAATAACCACACTGATACAGAGTTTATGCTAAATATACTGTGGTTGGTACTGCGTGGGATAAAACAACTCTACTAGCGGAGGATGGTATGGGGTACTGTGATATTGGGAAAGACAATGGGCATTGGAGCTAGATAGATCTAGGCTTCAATCATAATCCTATCAATAAATATGAGTAATCTTGGTGTAGTTTCTTGACGTTTTGCTTTTTTAGCTATAAATTGTGAAAAATAATATCTATTTTCTGGCATTGTGAAAGAATTGAAATAACATAAAAATACTAGAATCACACAGCAAGTTCTCGGTAAATGCTAACTCATTTCCTTTCCCTATAGAAAGTTATGACCTTTGAAAGGTAAATAGTCACACATAAAGTAATAAATCAATATTGTAAAGCCACATATATTAAGTACCAAGTGAGTATTGTGGATGAAAGATCTCTGTGTTTAGTCAATATAGACCAGATTGACTTCAGCAAAATAATAACCACACTGATACAGAGTTTATGCTAACTCTGTATAAACAGAAAGTAGTTATACAGAGGAGGAAAGGAAAGGAAAGTAGAGGGTATTTCAGTACATAGCATGAACCTAGGGTCAGAGCAGAGATATGCAAGATGTATTTGGAGTACAGGGAGTATCCCAGTTTGAATAATGTGCAGGATTGGCCTCAAGGAAAAGTAGAAGACTGAGGCAGACTGGGAAGGAACATGGATGCCAACCTAAGGAAGTCAGACTTTATACTTGGATAATGTGAAGGCATTGAATGTTTGTGCACCCACGGGAGATTCTGTAATGCAATAACTTCTATTTGTAAGCCTTAAGTGTTTATGTTACACTGTTCTGTTTCTACAACCCAAGATTGCCTGTAATGAGGTTAATTAATAATTCTAAAGGTCTCTAAAGACACTTCTGCTGCAAAGTGAGGGGCTTTGATTGAGGCTGTAATGGAAGATCTTGGATTTAACTGCTAAGATCTGAGTTCTTTTTTTTTTTTTTGAGATGGAGTTTTGCTCTTGTTGCCCAGGCTGGAGTGCAATGGCACGATCTCACCTACCGCAACCTCCACCTCCCAGGTTCAAGCGAATCTCCTGCCTCAGCCTCTCTAGTAGCTGGGATTACAGACATGTGCCACCATGCCCGGCTAATTTTTGTATTTTTTTAAGTAGAGACAGGGTTTCTCCATGTTGCTCAGGCTGGTCTCGAACTCCTGACCTCAGGTGATTCGCCTGCCTCGGCCTCCCAAAGTGCTGGGATTACAGGCATGAGCCACCATGCCTGGCTTGTCTGAGTTCTCTCTTCCTTCTCTTCTCTGGAGTAAATCTTAGAATTAGGTACACATCTGAGACTACATATAACATCCTTGGTAAATGGAATCAAACAGATAAATTAAAAATTTTTCTTCTCGCAACATAAATTAACTACAGATCAATTAGTTTGATTTAAAAATATTTGGAGTACTTTCTTATCCACATATCAAATATGATAATCTAATAACCAAGTTTCACCTCAATTTGCTTTTGTCTAAATTTCTTGAGAAAATAAACAAAGAACCAATTTTATGTTGCTTTACATACGTTCTCACTTTTCATAACCATACCTTCTAATCATTATTTTATCTCCAAAGCAAAAAGAAAAAAAAAAAAAGGATTACCCCTCTTTTTCTTTTATTTCATAACGTTTTCATTGCCAACTTATTTTAAGTTATATGTACTATCCATAATGATAATAATTTGCTTTTGTTCCCTGTTGCATTTTGAATTTTTAAAGATAAGTTAACTATAAAAGGAATATTTTTTTGATAATTATAACACGAATAATTTTAGCAATCTTGTTAAACTAAATAAAAGTAAAGAAGTAAATATCTATTGTATAGAGTTATTTTTCATAGTTGCGTCATTTGTTCTCAAGCTCTCATGACTGGTGAAATAATGTCTGAAACTATTATGAAGCTGGGGCATTAGCAAAACTAATATTCAAAAATAGGATTAGAGGAAAAAACTCTGCCTATTCTTTCTAAAGGCAAAGTACATTTTATGAATGATTTTTTAAAATGTCTTTTGAGTTGGAACATTATGGTATTATGAAACTCCAATTAATTATCAAATGTTCAAACCCTCTACAATTAGTGTGATATGGGGAAAATGGCTTAAATTAAAGTGAAATAATTGGGTTCAAGTATTTCATGTTTTCTCTTAACTCTGATATGGATACATCCATATAATTGTAGAAAAAAACTTTAGACTGAGGCCTGTTTTCTAGTCCTGACTCCAATATTAACTCCTGAGTGTCCTTGAAAATAGCCTCTCTGAACTAGTTTCCATATTGTATAACTAGAGGAGGGGTGAGAAAGGCAAACCAGAATCACCACCATCCCTTCCAGCTCCAGCATTACACATGCTTGCTTAATGAAAATCAGAAGTGGGGCATTCCCATTTCTAAAACCACAATTCCACTTGATGATTTAATAAATATTTAGTACTCACCTTCAAGAAAGTGGAGAGAACAGAAACAGCTCTATTGTTAGGTCCTCTCCAACTTGGCCTCTCTTCAGCTTTTGACATTATAAACGTTCCTCTCTATGTTTCCATAATTGAAATTTTGGAAAATGTTCTATGTATCTGTTTGCCTACTATCGTAGTTACCAGTCATATGTGTTAGTAAGCACTTGAAGTGTGGCTGGTATGACTGAGACACTGAATTCTCCTCTTTTTTCTTTCCTCTAGCTCTTTCTCGGAGGGCTCCTTTGTCTCTCTAGGTCTCAGTTTAAACTGTGCTCTGTGACCACTCCATCTAAACTAGTCCCCTACTCCTTTTTTTTCTTTTTTAAAATCACGGCCTCTTGTAAGGATACTTATCTTACAGTAAATTAATTGTGTTTGTTTGTTTGCTTGTCGCCCATCTCCCACTATAACGCAATCTCTATGAGAACTACAACCCCCTTGGGCCTCTAGCATCTAGTCTAGTCCCTGGTACAGATTAGGGCCTTGATGTTTTTTAAATAAATTAATAAATAGGTGGTCTTATCCTTTTCTAGAGTGATAATCCACTAATTCATATCTCTGGCCTGGATCAGTCTTCTCTACTCCACATTTCTATTCAGTTCCTCCAGAATGAAATCATTATTTTCTCCTTGAATCTTTTTTTCTCCCTTTTGTTCCTTATCTGGGTTAATGGTGTTTGCCCAATCTTATAAATCAGAAACTTCTGCATTTCCTTCTCTACTGCTCATCTGGTACTTCCAATCATCCAACAAATGCAGTCATCTTTAACTCAGAAATGCCTCTCACATCATCTTAGTATTGTTGCCTTAGTTCAGGCCCATGACATCTCTGCCAGGGATTCCTAACTAGGATTCTCCTTACAATATGAAGTAACTATTAATTTGGGCTCCATGGACTTTTTCAATCTCAACTTTCAATACATTCCTTCTAGCACTATACCTATCAATTATGCATAAATTCCTCTGTGGCCCTCATGGCCAGACTCTCCTGTGCCATTTGTGTGTTCTTCCTCTGTCTGGAATGCCCATCCCCAGATGAGCCAGTTTATCCTTCAACAATTCCACAGGCACATTTAGCCATCTCCTGGGTGGTGTTCCCAGAGCATTTTACTGGGAGCATTATAGTACTATCACTTAAAAATAGATACAGATATATGTATCTCTCCTCCACTCACTGGGAATTCTTTATGCACAAGAAATGTATCTATTCAATTTTCTGAAGAATGATTTAGTCCTCTGCAGTAATTACTTGGCTTTGGTTCCAGACACACATCTAAGTTTAAAACCGAGATTTGTCATTTATTAGCTACAAGACCTTGGTCAATTTACTTCATCTTGTTGAACCTCAGTTTTTTTTTTTTTTTTGAGATGGAGTCTGGCTCTATCGCCCAGGCTGGAGTGCAGTGGCCGGATCTCAGCTCACTGCAAGCTCCGCCTCCCAGGTTTATGCCATTCTCCTGCCTCAGCCTCCTGAGTAGCTGGGACTACAGGCACCCGCCACCTTGCCCGGCTAGTTTTTTGTGTTTTTTAGTAGAGACGGGGTTTCACCGTGTTAGTCAGGATGGTCTCGATCTCCTGACCTCGTGATCCACCCGTCTCGGCCTCCCAAACTGCTGGAATTACAGGCTTGAGCCACCGCGCCCGGCCTGAACTTCAGTTTTTATATCACAAAATGAGAATAATGGTGGTACTTACATTGTGGTTTTTGTGAGGATTAAATGGGATAATAAATGCAAATGCCTGGACTATATTAATAAATAACATGTTGGAAACTCTTAATAGTCATTCATATATTTATCAAGCACACGCCATTTGCCAAGTATTGTGTTATAGATGAAGATTATTGTGACTGACTTGGCCCTCATAGAATTTCAAATCTAGTGGAAGAAATAAGACATAAATAGAGAGAGAGAGATATTTGAAACAAAATATAAGTAATAAAAGAGATACATAAAAAGTGCTGTGAGGGCCTGGGATAGAGAGAAATAATTTCTGGATGGAGGGGTGTCTATGGAAGGTTTGCTGAAGAAGATCACACTTAAATTACACAGGAAAAACATGGCCAGAATTATTTGCTTTGTGAATTACTTCTCTCAGCATAGCAAGTGCTTTGCAAGGGCAGATGCAGGTTTTATACGGTCTGGAAGTTTTACAATCTGGAGCTCCCTTTTTTAAAAAATTTATTTTATTTTTTAAAAAGCATAAAATATTACACTTGTAACATGAATTTCTTATTTACCCGGAATGCTAGTGCCTGATATCTCAAATGTGCTTACTGTATATGAACTCTTGTTCCCCCGGCCTTTGTGTCTCCAGTACCCAGCAAAGTGTCTAACACAAGGTACAAGAGCTTGAAGAGGTCCATGTAATTGAAGGGCCTAGGGTTTCAAGGTAAATACACTTCTGGTGCTGTGCTTGGCGCTGGAAATATAACTATAAATACAACTTAGTTCCTGACTTCATGGGCTCTCATCCTAGGGGGACTGGGAGGGAAGTAAGTAAAAATAACCAATTATAATAACATTCATTCATCCATAACATTTGGGATAAGTTTTTTTTTTTTACCTTGAGACGGAGTCTTGCTTTGTCGCCCAGGCTGGAGTGCAGCGGCACGATCCTGGCTTACTGCAACCTACGCCTCCCAGGTTCAAGCGATTCTCCTGCCTCAGTCTCCCAAGTAGCTGGGATTATAGGCACATGCCACCACTCCCAGCTAATGTTTTGTATTTTTAGTAGAGATGGGGTTTCACCTATTAATCAGGATGGTCTTGATTTCCTGACCTCATGATCTACCCATCTCTGTCTCCCAAAGTGCTGGGATTACAGGCATGAGCCACCGTGGCCAGCCCGGTGTTTACAGTAGGTAGGAGAGCACTGATAGAGAGATAGGGAGTAGGATAACAATTAATGAATAAGGAAAAGTATAAATGAAGGAAGTGAGGGAATATGAGGTGTTTGAAGGAAAGCAAATATTTTCACTGGACTAGAACGTACCATTCTAGAAGGGGTACAGTGGAGACATGAAGGCAGAGGCCAGATCAGGAGGAGGTTCTTAGGGCAAACAGAGATTCAATTCTTAATACTCAGAAGAACAGAGCAGAATATTTGCATATACTTTCTTCATTCATTTAACCAAGGTTTTGCCAGCAGTTACTGGGCTAGACCCTGGCCGAGCCTTGCACATACAAAGCTATATAAGACCTCCCTGTCCCTGTAAAGTTTACACTCTGTGTTATGTGTTGAATTGTGTCTCCAACCCTAAAGAAATTTTGAAGTCCTAACTCCCAATACCCCAGAATGTGACATGTTAGGAAAGGATTATTGTAGATGTTAGATGTTAAGAAGAGGTCACACTGGAGTAGAATGAGTCCCTTATCCAGTCTGACTGGTCTCCTTATAAGAAGACAGCCAGGGCTGGGTGGGGCGGCTCACACCTGTAATTGCAGCACTTTGGGAGTCAAAAGAGGGTGAAACACCTGAGGTCAGGAGTTTGAAATCAGCCTGGCCAACATGGTGAAACCTTTTCTCTACTAAAAATTAGCTGGGTGTGGTGGCAGGCACCTGTAATCCCAGCTACTCAGGAGGCTGAGGCAGGAGAATTGCTTGAACTCAGGAGGCAGAGGTTGCAGTGAGCTGAGATGGAGCCATTGCACTCCAGTTTGAGCAACAAGAGTGAAACTTGGTCTCAAAAAAAAA